>NC_089219.1:175551225-175868091 GCF_963924675.1 Phocoena phocoena
CCTGAAGAACTTTGTGAAGTCACACTTTCTGACACCAGTACAACCCTGCACTCTATCCCCTACTAACCCAGAACCATCTTGGGTTCTTTCAACGAGGGACAACAAATCTCTATTGTGTTTGATTATACATTTGTGTCTATTTGGTCTATTAGTAAGCTTGCCCTAACTAATAAAGATGGATATTATTAGTCCTACTTTATAGGTGATAAAAATGAGACCAAAAGATATTAGATTACTTGCCAAAGTTTACAAAGTAAACAGGTGGGAGGTGTCTAAATCCAAAATTTTGCTACCAAAAGCTGTGCAAAATGCCTTCACTCACAGTGAAATGGATATGAATTGTGTTGACTGTAACCTATACTGGAGATTTATGAGATCAGATTTTGAGATTAGCTAGAAATAATCTAATGATTGAAAATGAGTATAATCTTCTCACTGAAAACCCCTGAAATAATAATAATAAAACAGAAGACACCATCCATTCCAACTACTGTAACTATTCTAAGTCAGTAAATCATGTATCTTTAACCCAGATACCAAGCTAGAAGCTCACATCTTCCTAATTGCTTCCAATTCCCACATCCCCACAACAACTGTTCTATCACCAAGGTCTGTCTATTCTATTTCTTAAATGTGTCTCCTATTTATTCCCTTATTCTGTGAAAATCTTTGTCGCTTTTGGTCTGGATATCCCCTGACTCTAATGTCAATCTCTTTTATCTATCTTTCACACTACTACCAAAGTGAACTATTTAACAAGTAAATCTGGTAGTCCCAACGCCCTGCTCAAATAATCAATGGCTCCACATTGTGGGCTTAAAAAGCTGTCTATGATCTTGCCCCATCTACAAGTTCATTTTCATTTACCCTCTTTCTTCCCTTTGAATTGTATGAGTTGGCAACTCTAAACTACAGTATATCTCGGCATTATTGGATTGAGTATTCTGTATTGGTCATTTACAATTGCCTTTGGAGATGTTAGTTATTTTTAATAGATGTAATGGTACCTACACATAGAGTTGTTGAGACGACTAAAAAAGTATGCAAAATGCTCAACAAAGGTTTGAACTGCTCATCACAACTAATGTGTTAAAGCAAATTACCTGCCTAAAAAGAATGCCTGTCAACTGTCCATGTTAATTGGCGGCATTCTCTAATGTGAACTTCAAGAAGTACTCAGGATCTACATATTAAATATGCCAATGGCTAATACTCACAGATTTCTGAACACACTTGCAGTGTCCACACTTCTGTACATTGCATATGATGCTTTTTCTGACTAGAACCACCTAAAGATGGGTGATTTATCTGGCAGCTGCCTAATCAATCACTCTTTACATCTTAACTCAAATTATAACTTCACTGTGAAAATTTTATTAGGTTAATTTCACCTATGTTAACAGTACCCTTCTATTACACAAAGAATTGCATCATATTGTGTCATATAGCACTGTGTGGCCTCAGATATTTGAATTATATCATATTGGGTTGTAGTGGAATGTGTTTCGATGCAATCCACCTGCATTGGATTGTATTTTAAGTCATTTGTATCATATTTTCTTTTATCCAATTGTAGCACAAACCCTGACTTAATAAATCTTAGCCTTCCCATTTCTTAACAAAATGTTTAGCACCAACTAGATATTTACAGAATCAAAGCCAGAACATAATAAAAATATATTTACTCAGAGTTTACAAGATATAGGGTTCCATTATGACCTACTGGTGTTGTGGTGTTTTTGAGATATATCTACAAGTTCTTTGACACTCCTTTTTTTCAGCAAGTGGAGCTGAATTCTTTTCTCCTTGACTGTGGGCTAGATTTGAATATAACAGATAGAAAATGAAGAAAGTGATTTTAGCTTCTGAGAATAAGTTATAAAAAGCTTTGTGTTTCCTTCTTGCTCTCTTGGATCATGAACTCTGGGGGAAGCAAGCCAGCATATCGGGAGGACATACAGTGATATGTTACTTTGACAGCACCACCTGTCAGGGAACTAGGAACTCCTTCCAACAGGCAGGTCTGTGAGCCATCTTGAATGTACCTCCTCCGGCTGCAGTCAAGTCTTCGGATGACTACAGCTTCCCCTTCAATTTCAAGAGAGACTGAGAAAAAAACATCCAACTAAGATACTCCCAAAATTATGACTCACTGAAACTATGATATAAGCATCTACTATTTAACCTGCTAAATCTTAGAGTGATTTGTTATGCAGTCATAGATAATATTTTCTAGTTTATAGTAAGACAATAAACGTATTCTGCAAGAACTTGTGATAGTTTATTTATGTGGGGGGCTTATATGTATTCACATGACAAAAATATAATGTATTGATAAGACATTTTACTACACAGGGCTAAAATAAGTAAGTCTACTAGTGTTTACTAAAAAAAAAATTACTGTGTCTTATTGAAAAAAAGAATATACGGCTCAGCAATCCCACTCCTGGGTATATATCACAGAGGAATTCTCCACAGATCAGAGGCAGAACATGAAACTGCATGTTCCCTGTGGCATAGTATATGGTGGCAGGGGTTAGGAATTGCTTGGGTGCAAGTCACTCAGGAATGTATGGAAAGTATGGTGGATGCCAATTATGAAATACTGTGCAAAAATTTGAAGTCACAAAATATAGGTAAAGGAAGATGCATGGATCTTAAAAATGTTTTATGAAAAAAAGTAAGAAACAAAATGCATAATGCAATTCATGAAAATTAAATATGCATACTTGAATATCATCTCTACATATTTTACAATGACATTCCACATTTAAAGACATATATCAAGCCCAATGGAAGGGGCAACCATCAGGATGGAAGTGGAGATTAAAGAATAAACATACAACCCATGTATAAGTAAAGTGAGACAAGGTCCTAGCAGAGAACAAAAATTATAACTATGACCTGTATGTATGATTAACTCAAATCTCTGTACCTAAGTTCCATAAAAAACAAACTGAACTAATAAAACAAAAACCACCTACACCATTTCTTGTATTTTGGGCTTAAGAATACAATAGTGAAAAAGACACATTATCTCATTGTGGATTTAATTCTCAATAAATAAGTGAAACAATAAACAAAAGCAGGAAATATTAAATAAGCATACGCTCTATGAAAGGTTAACCGTCTGTTAAAGGCATAAGGGCTACTGCGGGAAGAGAGGCCTGCAAAAGCCTCTCTGTGGAGGTGATATTTGAACGGAGAGCTGAAGAGCTGAATGTTTAGAATTTGCTATCTTTGCAAAGCTGAGCAAAGGATATGTATTCCAGGCAGAGTGCAGATGCTTTGGCTTGGCATGAAAGGGATAACAAAGATCATTGTGGCTGCCACCTAATGAGTTAGCAGAGAGTGATAAAACAGGGACCAGAACAAGTAGGATTACGTTGTTAATCTTAGGAGGCAGATTTGGATTACAGCCTTAGGGTGGAATAGAAAGGAAGCAAGGGAAAAAAAATGTTTTACAATGAAAAGCAACCTGACTGCTATGTGGAGAGTGAATTTAAAGAAAGATGAAAGCAGAAGTGTGATGAGGCAGACCGGTTATGATACCACAGCTGTCGCTGTAATTCAGGAAGATGTGATGGTCGCTTAGGCATTGGTGAGAGAAGTAAGGCTAGAAAGACCTAGATAAATGGATTATAAATGTTTAGAAGAAAGCTAACAAGACTTATTGCTGGATGGTGTCTGTAGTATGAAGGAGAGAGAGAAACCTACGTTTTTTTTTGTTTTTTATGTGGCACGCGGGCCTCTCACTGTTGTGGCCTCTCCCATTGCGGAGCACAGGCTCCGGACGCGCAGGCTCAGCGGCCATGGCTCACGGGCCCAGCCGCTCCGCAGCATGTGGGATCTTCCCGGACCGGGGCACGAACCCGTGTTCCCTGCATCGGCAGGCAGACTCTCAACCACTGCGCCACCAGGGAAGTCCGACTCCTATGTTTTTTATTTGAGCGACTAAGTGGATGGGGACACTGCAGTACAGATTGGTAATATGTCTTATGTAAATAATGGGTTTAAACTAACCTTTTGACTATTGAGTCACTTATCTTAAATCAGACACTGAAGCATGAACATAATTGAGAATTAACTGTAAAAAGAAAAAGTGTAAAATGAACATAACTTAAAAGTTTCTTTTGTTTACCTGAATAGAGTTCTCAATACATTTATAATAGTTAGACATCCCTCCAACTCCCTCCCAGAGTTACAATATGTAGGATTTGAGATTATAAACTTGAATATTACAAATCCTGGGTTATCATCATCTCTGCCTCTTACTAGATCTTGTATATAAGGCAATTACCGCTCTTTGACTCTATTTCCTCACCTGTCAATGGGGATAATAATTACATTACCCGTGAGGATTACACAAGCTGAGGCATGAAAAGAACTTTACACAGTGCTTGGTACACAGAAATTCCTCAGTAATGGACCTCTCAGAAACGACACATAAAAACTAAATAGGTTATTTTCCCTTTCCTGAAAGATCTATTTTCCTAGGTGAAATTGGGATAATGTTCATTTTCTCTGTTCCAGAAAGCATGCTAAAGTTTGAGGACAAATATTGAGTCAAATAATGAATGGTTCTCACCATTTGGACACTATTATCTAACAAGAAAGAGAGATGTTAATCAAATAATCACATAACTCAATATGACATGGCCTTTGCAAAAGGTGCAAAAAGTACAGGTAGATTGTGTTATGTGGGCAGAGGAGGGGAAGGGGCATGAATGGGCCTAAGGAACAGCCTGTGCAAAGGCTCAGGGTAGGGCAGGAGACTCCCAGGAAGGCGGGGCTGCTGTGGGGCTGGAGCAGCGTGGTCAGCAGGAGGCTCCAGACACAGGCAGGGATTATACAAACCAAGCTGGCCAGATGGGAGACCTCCCTGTTATCCCAGAGCAAATGGGTGGGAATGGAATCACATGATCTGATTTATACAATTAGAACGTATATCTTAGCCCCTGCTTTTTGGGACGGGTATTTAATTTGCATAATGCTCACAAATTACATAAATGAGAAACGATGAAGTGCCAGCCTTTAGGATAACTGGTCCTGGAGAGCTGGAGCATGAGCCTTTAGGGCAGGACAACAATTCTCTGGAGGAAGCTATGAAAAAGCCAGACGTGGGATATGTCCCAGGTCCTCTTTACTACAAGTTTAGTGACATGGATCACCTGCTTTAATCCACGTGGAATTCAGGGAAGATGTGACATCTGAATATACTTTAATTAGCATGAAAAGTGGTTGCCAAGGCCTACTCTGGCCTTGTTCAAATTTAAATCTTTCTAAGAGACTGACATGGCCTTTCTGGAATTGATCTCCATAAGGCATTATAGCATTTGTCATTAGAAATGCATCTGGGAATTAATCCTTAAGAACTGCTATGAAAAATTCTCAATCTAAATTGAGAATCAGTAATGTTGCCATTATAAAATATTTAAATAAAATGTCTTTAATGATATATATTTTGTTTAAGGCTCTCCATAAAATGCATTTATGGAAATGCTTCAGGGAATGTTCCCTGTTTCAATCATGCTTTGACGCTTTTTTCATTTGTTGGTAGAATTTGGAGTTCTTTAGTTGTAATACAGTGGGGATGACACTTTCAAAGTTTTTGGAAATATGTTATTTTCAACGCGGTGCTTGTACTTTATTGTGGTGTACACGTATTGATACATGAATGGGCAACAGAACCCACTTTGGGGAATTAAGGTAATATTGCAGGAGTAACCAGAAATCGTTAAGTATATACGCTTCATATTCCGTGGAGGTAGCAATTGCCATGCCAATTACAAATATGTTTGCATTTAATATAATGACTGGTGATTTGCATCTAACACTTTGATTTTAGATTATGGCCCCAGGATAAACAAGAGCATCAATGCATTCACCTTAAATCATGATTTTAGAAAGGAACAGGTTATAAAGCATGAATAAATGAATAACTGTTTCTGCCTTAGTTTATATTCTTTATTTCATTTGAATATCGTAGAATCTTTACAATATATTGTAAGTGGAAAAAGGTAAGATAAAAAGCAGTATATGCCACTGCAGCCTATTTTGTTAAAATGTCTGTATATTTCTCTAATTCTATTATCTCTATACCAATTTATAAATGTATAAAATAATACCTACACTACTATAATAGCTAACTTCTTGCAGAACAAAATTACCATGGAATGTACTAAAAATTAAGTCTGGAAATAATAAGACAAGACACACATGCACACATGTGCATGTGTGCCTGTGTGAACATCTTCTATTCACTCAATTACAATAAGAGGCATGTGTCTTAGGTTCCTGTCTTTTTAATGGTAAAAAAATATATATATATATATTCTAAGACAGAGACCCTAGTATAGCATAATCTTATTAAAATCATATTATTATCTGAAATCTCCAGAATATTATATTATGATCATCTTTTTCATTTCCCCTAGCTTTTGTTTAAATTAAAAAATGCAATTCAATTTATCTGACTCAAGAGGAGTTTTGAAAAAGCTGACTTAGTTAGCAATGTACTCAAAGGTCTAACATAGTTTAACAAAAATCACCATTTTTGAAAATATATTCAGCCACCATAACTTGTCAGCTCAGTTCATGTCAGATGGAGTCCTTCTTTTCTCTTTCCCATTGGCAATGCGCTAGGTACAGTCTTTATCTAACATGTTATTGGGATACGCTTCTAATACTTCTTCCTGCCTTCCCTCTTTGAACAATCTCATTCATCAAAATGTTGAACTCCATGAAATAATGCCTCAATCATTATTGTCATCACTGAAACTTTAATCAACATGAGCTTACAATTTCAGTATATTTACTAATTTTGCTCTGTTCCATCATCCAATTCATTTTTATATACATATACATTTTTCATATAATCTACATGAGTCCTGTAATTTGAAAGGAATAATTATTCCTATCTCAACTTTTACTGATAAATAAATTTAAAAAGACTAGTCCAAAACACTAGTATGGGATTTAAGACTAGAAGAACAGTGAAAGAAGTGTGTATGGGATAATGATGGTCATTGATTACTGAGCACTTACTACACATCAGGCATTTATTAAACACTTTCATTTAAAAATCATTAAGTTGACTCCAAATAAATTAAATATATATTTATATAAAAATGCTTACAAGTGACTGAGATAAAACAAATACTCAATAAAATTAAGCTATTCTAAACCCTCACAATATCTAGATGAGCAGGTATTACTCTTCCCCAATTAGCATTTTGAGATCCCTCTCCCAATGAAGGCAGCTAACCATACTAATAAGGCAAAGAAGAAGTTACTGCAGAAATTAAGAAGCAAAGCATCAAATTCTTGAATTTTCAGTTCAAACGGTGAACATGAATTATCAGGGTGTATGTGTGAGTCAGAAAATGATTTGGTAGCCCATCCCAGAGAAGAAAATTGGAGAGAAACACATAGGTTAGATATTGGTCACTTTCTGTGCTCTGTCCGCTGTGTTGAGCCTGAGAAGGGGTGGCATTGGTGGGGGGCCTGTAATGGGACCCTTGTTAAGCTTAGGGATCAGTGCAAAGGGAGCCAGCAGTCCACCTGCGTATTTGCAGAACTGCAGCTATGTGCAGCCTTGCAGAAACAGCAGCAACAGAGAGAAAGATGGGCGGAATACCCAATTCCTTCCTTGGGTCCAGAGGTGCAGAGGGAGGAAAAAATATCTGAACGACCTGAACGTAAAGATGCAGAGGGGAAGATGCAGAGGGGAATGTGTACATTTGTCAACCACAGCATAAGTGTGAATCATATACGCCTCCAAAGGAGCAACAGCGATAGACAAAGCTGGAGTTCCACAAAGAGGACATTCACATCAGAGTGGGACTTAGCAAACCCTTGTTAGGTTTAGAGTCAACCCAAGGGTGAAAGAGGGGAAAAAAATTCTAAAGAGATGATCTTATAATTGAATGCAATGAAAATATAGACCAGATTTGGCCATTAGATTTAGGAAGAAAATACATGCTTAGATAAAATTTCTGCATTGAATAAAAGAGATGGATCAATGTCAAAAGACCGCATCAGAGGAAAAAATGATACCCTTTTTTTCACAACTGAGGGTGTGGCTATCAAAGTCATGCTGTGTCTTATTTATATTTTAAATATGAAGCAAATCATACCAAATCTTCTCATAGGGAAAGAGCATTAGAAGGAAAGGTGGGTAGATGACTAGAGGAAACAGTAAACATTTTCAAATCACTGTAAAAAATGAGAGAAAATGCTAATTAATTGCTAAGTGATACCTAGAGATCAGCTAAGCCAGGTCTGCAACCACGTAGTACGTGAAATAAATACATGCAGTTAAGGTTTTCTCCAGGCAATGAACACATAACGTTATCTATCTCTCTTTTATACCCAGTATTATATCTATTGTAACTGCATATTCAGTGTCCATTATGTTAAACAAGGGCTACACAATAAATAAAACACAATCCTTGTCTCTGAGGGGCTTACTGTCTACTGCAAAGACAGGCACAGAAGCAAATATATACAATAAAAATGCCATAAGTTTTAACTGAGGAATGGAGAACACAGAAAGGCAATTCTTAACATTTTGGCAAGAAAGGTGGTTAAGAAAAGTTTTCAGGAAAGGAGTAATATTTCAACTGAGTCTTGAAAGATATGAAGAAATTTACCAAGCAAATAAGGAGAAGAAATAGAGTAAACATATTAAGAAGAGAACATCCAAGGTGGGATAACTTGAGTTTTTTGTAGTTTTTTCTATATGGCCATAAGCATTTCTCCACTTAAACTTTATTTCTCTCAAATGTTGTTTGTATTGATGTAACCCTATATACACATTTTCACTAATGTTCAAAACCATATTGATCTGTACTTTAAAACACACCTGTATCAGTCTAAACTAAAGACTCATATAGATTAAAAGTTAGAAAATCTACTCCTATATATCATACTGTCATCAATATTGTATGTTTATTGTTGGCCATGGGGTCATCTGCCATGAAAAATTAATTTCTGTGGGATGCCTGTTTACTTAACCACATTGTATAAGAATGTGCCAGAACAGGAATATATTTAGGCATATAATCCTATTATTAACTATTGACCTTATCACACACATAAAAGTTAATTTTAGATTAAAAAAGGAGTTCATTTTATTTACTAAAACAACAAACTTTAGGGCCAGACCTAATTTAATTTTGATATTTTCTCAACATCACAACAAACCTTTTACAAAATGAAATGCTGATATTAAAGCCTAAGGGTATGTTTTCAAACTTTGTGAGGTGAAGTGAACTGTATTTCAAAACAACACTCAACGTCAAGTTAGTCACACAATTCAGGGATCACAAAATTAGCATTCCATGGATTCATTCATCAGAAAGTCCTGGTTGCCTCTTTCCCCACATACTGTAAAGCTATTCATACCAGCAGCTTAGAACCCTTAAGTCTGCCAAGTTTCACAGGTGCCTGCTGTGGAGAATGCCCCTGTAGTCTGCCACTCCCCCCTTGCAAAAGACAAATCTCTATTCACAAGAGGGGAAGATTTACTAACAGAGAGGCTATTCTTCAAAATCTTTGAAGCCAATTCAATCTGGAACTTGAGCACTTGTACCTCCTCTTAACAACAGGTGCAGAATGATACACTGGCTCTCTTATAAATATTCTTGAAAGGATCCCTTCGCTTTAGCATTTTAATGCCATGTCGCTTTAAATGAGGCCAGCTTTTCCCAGGTCTCTTAATTTAAATGCATCAACTCTTCCATACTGTATCTAACTTATTTTACTAATGAAAATATCAAACGTCAATTGGTTTGTGTTTCCTGTGCAAATTTTGCTATCAAGAGATTAATATATTTTATAGGTTTAATGTTTCTTACATAAAAATCCCATTTCTTTAACTATACTAAATGACTATACCTCTTGGTTATTTTCTAGTAATATAGATAATTTTATGCCTGGAATTTAAATACACACCTTTTTGGTTGAGACTGGAATTTGCAGATGATTGTCTGAAATGTGGAGGAAATTGCACTAGACTAAGGCTATTCTAGACTTATCACCACAAGTTTCTAACTGTACAATCTTTTGAATATTATTTAATATTTTAATCTTCACTATTTGTAAGACAGAACAATAAATCCAGCCTTGTACATTTCAAAGAGCTAATGGGAGGACTGAATATAATATCAGTCTTGAAAAATGTACATAAAGTTTAAAAAATGTAAGAAATAAATATAAAAAGCAAATATAAAAAGGGAAAATCAAATATAAAATATAAAAGACCCTTTTCCCAGAAGAAAACTTTGGAGAAAATTTTTTCAACCTTTGTTTAACAAAGCTTTCTTACAACTTGAAAGTGCTAACCATAGAAGAAAATAATTGATAAATTAGGTTTCAACAAAATTTTAAAAATCTACTCTTCAAAGGACAGCATTAAGAAAATGAAATGGCAAGACACATACTGGGTGACTATATTTGTGATTCCTATATATGAGAAAAAACATATCAGAATATACAAAGAACTATTATAATTCAATAATAGAAAATAAAATGCTTGATAAAAATGAACAAAATATATGAACATACATTTCACAGAACATGATATGACTAGTCAATAAG
Organism: Phocoena phocoena; assembly: GCF_963924675.1. Lineage (NCBI taxonomy): Eukaryota > Metazoa > Chordata > Mammalia > Artiodactyla > Phocoenidae > Phocoena > Phocoena phocoena. Next base: position 175,561,828 of record NC_089219.1, read on the forward strand.
CATCTGAAATTATACTTAACATAATTTGTTATGGGGAAAGAAAATATTTGGTAGCATTCCAGTCAGAAACAAGAAAACTGATAATTTAAACATGGCTGTAGCTAAGAACAGAGCTAAGAATATTTTAATTTTTATATAGTTGGCTTTGGGAAAGAAATGATAGAATTCATCTTACTGTTTTTTGTTTTCATGGAAGATGCCATCTGAAAAACTACAATGACCTTGAATGCAAATTTCAGTGGCTTTTGGTTTTTGTTTTAACAGTGTTTAACAGCCTCTCAAAAATATTTTTGTACTTAGGAAAATGCAACTTACAAATGGAAATTTTATAATATGGAATTGAAGTATTCTTGAGACGATTTATTAAAAAGCTCACTTTTATTTCAGGAATAAATTTTATTAGAAAAAATAAAAAAAGAATGACCATGGTGTACTGAAGAGACCTGAGATAAAAGGAAAGACTGGAAATATACCTGAATAACTATTATCAAAAAAGATTTCCTCAAAGTCTGGAAGTAATTTTATTTTTCCTTTTGGAGATTTAGAGTTTTTGCTTGAGAGATCTATGGTTTCTGAGCAAAGAATAGAGGGGAAAAGAGGCTAGAAATCCATTCTATTGTTTAAAATAAAGGTGATTTGCAAATAATTTTTAATAAAAAATTGAAAATTTTCAAATCTGAAAATCTCACAGAATTATAATCAGCATGGAGTGGAAGAAGATGAAAGACTGTGAGTCTATAGGTTCATCTGGTTATCTTTATAGAGATGGTTGGCTCTTGGAGCACAGCAAGACTCTCAGCTCCATGTCAGACTACATCTAGCACCCTGGGATTGCTGTCCCTCTAGACCCTACATCCACTCAGTTCAATTTAATTAAGCCATGACAGGTAATAAAACAAAGGAAGCCAGATGAAGAAAATGTGACGCTCCCCAACATCTAAAAAAAGGGAAACTGACTCACCAATGGCCTACTCAGAAGTCAAATCTTTCAGCCGCTGAGGGATGGGCTCCCAAATCACCTAGCTCTGAAAAGCAACAGGGCTTGCTTTATGAGTTCCACAGGACCATAGCAAAGAAAGAAGCAGTTGCTAATGGGTGTGCAAGCACTCACTGCAGCTATGTCCCCAGGGCTCAGTGCAGAGGGAACAGGTAGAAACACCCATCTCCCAGGCTTTCCTAGAAGGGGTTTGATTGTATATTTTACAGCCACTGCCTGAGGGTCTGGCTTCTAATTTACATGCATCTGGATGCTGACTGCTACCCTCCCCTTTGGGAGGGTATATATTTTCATATATAAAAATCATGTGATTATTCCAATGGATAAAAAAATTGACAAAATTCAACATCCTTTCATGGTAGAACTAAACAAATTCAGTATAAAAGGAGTGTAGTTCAACATAATAAAGACCATATATGACAAGTCCAAACATAGCATCACACTCAATGGTGAAAAACTGAAATCTTTTCCTCTAAGATAAGGAACAAAACAATAATCTCACCTCTTGCCCCTTTTATTCAGCACAGTACCAGAAGTCCTAGTCAGAACAATTAGGTAAGAAAAAGAAATGGAAGGCTACTAAATTGGAAAGGAAGAAGCAAAATATTCTCTATTTGCAGATGCCATTACATTATATACAGAAAAAAAACCCTGTTGGAACTAACAAATTAGTTCAATATGTTTCACTTCTGTACACTAACAACATACTATTGGAGAGAGATATGGAGAGAACAATCCTATTTACAAAAGCATCAAAAAGAATAAAATACTTAGGAATAAATTTCACCAAGGAGGTGAAAGATATGTACACTGAAAACTATAAAACATTGATAAAATAAATTAGACACAAATAAATGTAAAGATATTCCATGTTCACAGATCAGAAAAATTAATACTGTTAAAATGTCTATACCACCCAAAGTGATCTACAGGTGCAATGCAGTCCTTACTAAAATTCCAATGGCATTTTTTACAGAAAAAGAAAAAAAATCCTAAAATGTTTATGGAACAATAAAAGACCTGAATGGTCAAAAAACAATCTTGGGAATGACGAACAATGCTGGAGGCATCACATTTCCTGATCTCAAACTAGAGTTGATCCTTGAACAACACAGGTTGGGACAGCATGAGGCCACTTACACGCTGATCTTTTTCACTAAAAGCGCACTACGTGATCCATAGTTGCTTTAATCCATGGATGGGGAACCATGGAACAGAGAACTGACTGTAAAGTATTCGACTGTGTGGATAGTTGGCCCTCCTAACCGCTACGTTGTCCAAGGGTTAAACGTATACAAAGCTATGTAATCAAGATAGTATGGTATTGGCACAAAACGAACAGACACATAGATCAATGGAACAGAATAGAAACTCCAGAAATAAATCTACTCATCTACATTCAACTGAGCATTGATAAGAGCACCAGGAACACCCAGTTGGGAAAGAAAAAAGCCTTTTCAATTAATGGCAATGGGAAAACTGGATATCCACATGCAAAATGATGACTGAAACTGGAGCCCTAACTTACACTACTCACAAAAATTAACTCAAGATATATTAAGGACTTGATTTTAAGACCTGAAACCCTAACTCCTAGAAGATAACATAGGGATTAGGCTCCTTGACATTGGTCTTGGCAATGATTTTTGGATTTGACACCAAAAATAAAGGCAAAAAAAGTAAATCAAACAAGTGTGACTCTATTGACTAAAAAGCTTCTGTACAGCAAAGGAAACCATCAACAAAATGAAAGGTAACATATGGAATGGGAGGAAATATTTGCAAATAGTATGTGTAATAAGGAGTTAATTTTCAAAATACACAAGAAACACTTCAACCTCAATAGCCAAAAAATAAATAACTCAATTGGAAAATGGGCAAAGAACCTGAATAGACATTTAACCAAAGAAAATATTCAAATGACTAACAGGTACATGAAAAGGTACTCTACATAACTAATCATCTGGAAAATGCATATCAAAACCACAAAGAGCTACATCTCACACTTGTCAGGATATCTATTACCAAAAAGACCAGAGACAACAAATAGTGGCAAGGATATGGCAAAAGGGAACCCTTGTACACTGTTGGTGGGAATGTAAACTGGTACAGCCACTGTGGTAAACAGTATGGCGGTTCCTCAAGAAATTAAAAAGAGAACTACCATTTGATCCAGCAATTCCATTTCTGAGTATATTGCCAAAAGAAATGAAATCATTCTACAAAGATATCTGTACTCCAGTGTTCACTGCCACATTACTCACAATAGTCAAGTTATGGAAACAACTCATGTGTCTGTTAACAAATGAATATATAAAGAAAAATTTATGTATATATGTAGTAGAATATTATTCAGCCTTAAAAAAGAAGGAAATACTGTCATTTGCAACATGGATGCACCTGGAGAGTATTATACTAAGTGAAATAAGCCAGAGAAAGACAAATACTGTAGGTACCACTTTTATGTGAAATCTACTGTGTGTGTGTGTGTGTGTGTGTGTGTGTGTGTGTGTGTATATATATATATATAAATAAAATATATAAAAAACTCATAGTATCAGAGAGTGGAATGGTGGTTGTATACTTCCAATATATTACAATTTTATTTGTCAATTATACCTTAATAAAAAAGAAGAAAGGCAGGAAGAGAGGGAGGGAGGAAGATACGAAGGAATGAAGGAAGAAGGCTAGTCAAGCCTTGCAGCTGAAAATAAGGAAACAGATAACTCTTTTCCCAAGGTAGCTTGAGGGAGCATTCTTGACTGTTTATCTCTGTAGGACCAGCAGCCCTTTGTGGTTATGGAAATGACAGTAGAATATCCTGCGTGGTGCTTCAACAAGGAACCTCCCTAACACTGAGAAAGTTCTCTACCTGATCAATGCATACTTTTATAGATGTACTAGGGCTGAATTTGAAATATTTAATGAAGAGCATTGCATGGATACAAACCGTTCAGAATAAACCCCCAACAGCTAATAATGGAAATCAGTTACTATGCCATAGTGTTCTGGCTGTATCTGAGTATCAGTACTGAGGTATACTTGTGACTATTTTAAGTCCTTTTAGTCAAAAGTCAAGGTGGTAGCTAAGGAATATCCCTGTAACAAGTGGTAACTGGGCTACAAAAATTTAGAATTAACAGTCTCTATACAGATAGCTTATTGGAAACAGTTAATTTCTTGAGAATCATATAGGTGTAGCCATTTATCACTTTACCAAAGGATATTAGGAGTGAATCAAAAGGCCTTAGAGCCTCATAAGTTCATGCAAGAAAAATGACGTCTGGTTGGTCTGTTTGGGTGTCAACTGTCCATGAAAATGAATAGGACGGTTTTAGAATCCCATTCATTGTATGGGATTCTATAAACACCAATTAATTTACAGCCATAGAAGCCATGAAGAAACATCAAGTATATCGCAGGAAATTTCAGTATGAATCAACACCTTTTTGAAACACAAGATCTTTTTTTTTCTCCCTCTGTCACTAAAGTGGCTCATGCTACTATCTGTTCCCTGCGCTCATATAAAAGAATACATGGCATCTGTAGCACCCATATTTCATCTTTGATGTCAAACAAAAGCAAAGGTCCTAAAACAAAGCAAAGGTCCTTGGAGAGTAGCTAATTTCAAGTTTGGGGCATGAAAATACAGGCTGGGCCTGGAACACTGTGAAAGGATAATGTGATCAACTGTGATACCATCAGAGAAATTGGTACCCTCAGGAAATTGCAATGCAATATTATGTAGCCTCTCCTGTAGGTGGTCATTTTATTTCCAGTAGGATATTTTATCTTTTATCTAATTAAATTATACATTTAAGCATATTCATCTATAGTTTCCACTTTTGTGTTACTTTTTTTTTCACATTAAAGTTGTGTATCATACTAAGTGAAGTAAGTCAGACAAAGACAATATCGTATGACTTATATAGGGAATCTAAAATATGACACAAATGAACCTATTTACGAAACAGAAACAGAATCAGGGACTTAGAGAAGAGACTGGTGTTTGCCAAGGGGGAGGGGCCTGGGAGAGGGTAGGTGTGGGAGTTTGGGATTAGCAGATGCAAACTGGTATATATAGAATGGATAACCAACAAGGTCCTACTGTATAGCACAGGGAACTATATCCAATATCCTGTGATGAACCATAATGGAAAAGAACGTGAAAAAGAATGTGTATATATGTGTGACTGAGTCACTTTGCTGTACAGCAGTAATTAACATAATATTGTAATTCAACTACACTTCAATAAAAAATAAAGAAAAAGAAGTTGTGTTGTCTTTATGAAACAAATTGCCTTCCAGAGCTTCCTGTAGCCTGGAAAAAGCAAATAATATTCCTAACCTTTAAAGGCTGGAGAAATCTTGTCTGTGAACATAACTCATCTTGATACTTTTCAAACTGGCTATTTTATCACCTTTCCCTAATATCTGCCACCTCACCCCACCCGATTACCTCTGACCACATTTCCTATTAGTATCTCTGGCTCACTCTATTCTGGCCACTGGGGCTTCATAAAATTCCTTAGGCAACCTGGGCTCCACTGCCACTCAGGGCGCTGTATTTGCCTGAGTACGTGTTCACTCTGCCTATAATTTTCTCCCCCAGATACACATATGGCTTACTGTTCTCTCGCCTCCTTTAAGTCTTTGCTGTCAATTCAATTTAAAATTGTACACACTCACTCACACACACACACACACACACACACACACACAGGCAAGCATGCACCATCCCTGAGACTCTATCTTCCTCTCTGGTTTATTTTTCTCCATAGCCTTCATCACCTTCTAAATCAATATATAATTTGCCTGTTCATTTTCTTCCTCACCCACTAAAACATTAACTCCAAGTTTCCTGGAAATAAGTAAATACATTTTCTTTTGTAGGCTGATGCACCTTCTGTGCCTATAAATGACATTAAAGATTTGTTGAATGGACAAATAAATGGTTACAAGATCTAAGTAATATTAATTAAAATTTTTTTCTTGAATACTTAAGGCATTTAAAATAATGAAGGGCTTTCCTGGTGGCGCAGTGGTTGAGCATCTGCCTGCTGATGCAGGGGACACGGGTTCGTGCCCCAGACAGGGAAGATCCCACATGCCGCAGAGCTGCTGGGCCCATGCGCCATGGCCGCTGAGTCGCTTTTTGCCTTCCCCTTTCTCATTACAGCTTCTTCAGTAAACTGATAATAGTTTATATTTGTTTCTATCTTAAAACTCTGTGATGTTTACACTCTTGCAGTCCAAATAAAACCTGGGTATGACAATTTATAAGCACTGCCATATTTCCTGTTCTATCATGTTTTAGACCAGGTTTGCACATTGAAAAGCATCCCAACCCTAGAAGGTAGCAAAAATGAATGAGGCAGGCCAAGAGCAACACAGCGGAGAAGAATGAAGACTGGAGAATGCATGGCTTCTAATGTTTTAGAAACCCTCTGTCAGTCAAACGACCTAAACATGGAGACCACTCACTGAAGACTTTTATGTTAGGTATTAGATACAATTCTTCCCCTACCCTGGACACTGCAAGCCTACACTGAAATGAATGTGGCCATGGGATGGGCACAGAGGACAAGGCAATGTCACATGAACCCACCTCACATTCAGATGTACTAAGCTAATGTCATTTTCTAGGTAAGTGTAGAAATATTTGGGGATTTCCCAAATCTATAATTTATAATTCTTGTCTACATTCTTAGTACAAATAAGAAAGCATCAAAACGCCATCTTCACATTAATAAGATGACAGATGAGGAAAGAAACAAAGTGTGCTTCACAAAACTCCTTTTCCCATCCTCTGCCAGGTCCTGGTAATGAACACCAACACCAGCCATTTTCTTTAGTAAGGAAGCCACTTTTTAAAAGATTTCTGCTCAACTCGTTAAATATTTACTGAATGCCTACTATGTGCAAGCAAATAGCAGGAGGTCAGTTTTGACCAGAAGGATCTGAAATCGCTAGTGTATAATTTTGTCATTTGGAATTATGCCTAAGTAACAAATATGACAGCCTAAAGCAAAATACCCTGCCAGCAAAGTAAGAGCTTCCTCAACCCAGAACAAAACATATGAGAAAGACAGAAAAACAGGATTTCAGAATGAGAATAGTCCTGTGCTAGGGGAAAAGAAATGTAATTTTATTTCATTAAATGCTTTCAAAATGATTCTCTAAAAAATGAACCCAGGATTTGTTATTTTACATGGCATCTGAAAATACCACAGAATCTTGGGTGTTGGAAGGGTCCTCAAAGGCCAACCCTATCACACTCCCACGTGGGGCAAGCATTCTTCTAAGAGCAGGGCCCTTTCCACGTTCTTCATCCCACCTAAGCTTGGCCACTCATGATGATTATAACCAGGTTCTGGTGTTCTCAGTTGTCCCAGGCCATATGCAACTCTAGAAAGATCTGTGGTGCTGGGCAAAGGTTAAGATTCTGGTTTTACAAGACACATGGAAGTGAGTTTGAGAGTTGGTCTATAACAGGATTACCACAGTTATTATTACCATGGTTATAACTTCCCACATGGGTGGAAGGACTTGAGAACTGAGACCATCATAGAAGTGGTGCTGGTGGTGAGGTCTGACAGCAAGAATTAGAATCTACCTGAACAGTAGAGCCTTGAAATAGACAAGAAAAATATTCCTGAGACCTGAGAACAAGGCAGGGACCCAGCATTAGGGAAGAGTCTCCAAGGGCACAGTAATGTTCTAACAAGACTGTCCTGAGGCCAAGCCTTGAACGACCAATAAATGTCTCTCTGTCCCTTCTTCAGCATCAGTCCTGGCATGGGTGATCTTTGCCTGCTGGTAAAGTTAAGTTGTTTTCGTCATCCAGAGGAGGAGAGAGATGGAACAGTAAGGTCTCAACAGGGGACTGTGAGATTCCTTCCATGGTAGGGAAAAATCTGATTTTCATGGAATTTTCCTTAAATGGAATGACTTTTTCTTCACATACCTTCTTCTGTTGATTTTCATTATTCTACCCTCTCCAGGTTTGTCTCTTATCTCATTAGCCACCCTTTTTACTGACTCTGCCTTCTCTAACTGAGCTCTAAATATTGAAAGGCCCCAAAGCTCAGTTTGGGGGCCTCTTTTATTTCCTTCTATCCCTAGTCCCACGGCTCAAGTCCCATCTATGTGATGATGACTTCCAATCTTTGTTTCTCCAGCCATGACCTCTCTTGTGAGCTCCAGACTCATGTATCTAACTTCCTATATGATATATCCACTTGAGCGTCAAATTGGGATTTTAACAGAATATAACCAAACCATAACTCTGAACCCTGTTTATTGTCCACAATTTGCTCCTCCCAGTATTTCCCCATCTTAATAAAGGGCAGTACCATCCAACTGAGTATTTTAGCAAAAAACCCAAGAGTCATCCTAATTATCCCTTTTCTTCACTGACACCTCCCCCCAACATTTAATTCATCAGCAGCTCCTGCCATTTCTACTTTTAAATGAAATAGAAATTTAAAATTTCTGGAATCCATCCATTTTTCTCTTTCTACAGTATTAACACCTTGCTTCAAGCTACTGTCTTTTGTCCCCTGGAATTCTGCTATAGCATCAACTCTCCCACACTCCATCCTATGCCTAATGGCCAGAGTGATCATTTAAAATATAATTTCGATCATTTTACTTCCTGAACAAATCCTGTCCCAAACTTACACAATACATAGTCTCCCATCACACTTGGAAAAGAAAAACAAAAAACAAAACCCAAAGAGACTCTGTATGGGTTTTCTCTGTCTACCTATCTGACTTCATCTGATACCCCATTCCCCATTCACCTTCCTTCAGCCACACTGGCCTACCTTCTTGTCCTCAAGAGCCCAGGCTCAACCCTGAGTTTTAGCCTTTCACTTGATGTTCACCCTGCCCAGAAAGCTCTTTCTAAGACTGGCTTCTTGTCATTCTGATCTCAGTATGTCACTTCCTTGGAAGGTCTTCCCCAGCAGCCAACCTAAGGAGTGTGTCCCCCACCGTGTGCTCCCCCACTTGGCCACACTCTCTCTTTGTATGTACTCCTTTCCTCACAGTTCTTAACCTGTATCTAAAGCCATTTATCTTGTTGATTATCTGTCTCCTTATCACTAGAATATGGACTTCAGGAGAAAAGGGACTTTATCTACCATGTTTCTCATTAGATCCCTGTACCTGTACCTAGAAACAGTGCCTACTAAACGTAGGTCCTTAATAATTATTTACCGAGTAAACGTTAACCCTACCTGGGTGTAGCTTCCATTCATTGATGTGCTGGAGATATGTTCAATAAATCAATTGTTTCTTCTATGTGATGGCCCTTTAAATATTTGGAGGATGTCTTTATTATGTATGCACATATCTGTGTGTGTGTGTGTCTGTGCGTGTGTGTGTGTGTTTCTCCTGGATGAATATCTGCAAGTACTGAAATCAATTCTCATATGAAACGATTTCTAGATAGTTCACTATCCAGGTCACCTTCCCCTGGGTAAACCTCAAGAGAAGATTCTCCAAAGTTAATTCCAATGGTGTCTAAAAATAAACTGAATGACACCAAAAATAGGTAGTGGAAAAAAAAAGTGCTTTCAGGCTGGGATTAACAGCCAACTCCTGTCCTGGTCTAAAGTATTTTTTTCTGTACTGCAGAATCTAAGGCACAGAAAATCTTAAAAGATTTTCTTTACTCTCCTTTCCTGTAGCAAATAGCTCTACCCTATGGCCCCCCAGCTGTCAGCCTTAAATTTGTAATTTTTACTTCCTTACTACTTCCCAAGCTCTGATCTAAGACAGGAGAATTAGAAAACAAGTTTTCTGCTTGTATTTCCAGCCCTAGTCTCTCCTCTGAACTTTAGACTTGTACGTCTAATATCCTGTTTGGCATCTCCCTCAGTCATCTGATAGATGCCTCAAATTCAACACGTATCCCGATGTGGACTTCTCTTCCCCTGCCCTAATCTTCTCTTCTCTTCTCTTCTCTTTCCAGTGCCCGTAAATGATACCACCATCCACCCTGTCATCCAAGCACCAAATTTCAGTCATTAGACTCCTTCTTCTTCCCCAACAGTCACACCCAATCAATTTCCAACTCTGAAATTTTACCCTTTCCTTCACCTTTAGTGTCACATCCTAGCTCACACCTTCAAAATCTCTCAGCTGTAGCCTCCTGAACTGGGCTCCCCATTTTACCAGCCCCTACCTTGCTCCATTTAACCCTGTTCCCTAAGTTGCAGTCCCAGTGACTTTCAGTGCAGCTCCCTTATGAGGGGACGTAAACTTCTTACCATGGTACCCAAACCTTTTTAAGCCTGACCTGTCTACCTTTCCAGTGGCATCCACCATGTCCTGACTTGCACTTAATTCTAAAAAACTAAACTAGGAATTCCCCCCAAACACCGCATACTTCTATCCTCCATGGTTTGTCTTCTCCCTCTACCTGGGCTTCCCTTCAAACCTTTCTTCACCTGAACAAACTTCAAGGCTTAGACGAGCAGCTGCTTCTTTAGGGAGCCTTTCAAACCCTCTGCCTGGGCTATGCACTGCCCTTTCCTGCTAGGATAGTGCACTGTGTACTTCTCTGCCTAACTTCCCAACATTAGTTATTGAAATTGTACATTTTTGCATCCCTCACAAGGTTGAAAACTCCTTCAAGGCAGGAAATGTCTATTAATTATCTTAGTACCTACTCCCTGGACCCAGCTAAACAGGTAGCACCATAGGAGGTGTTGCACAAATGTTTGCTGATCTGAAAGATCCTTTAAGAGGGGGAAACTTTAAGAGTTCTAGATACGGCACCCCTAGACCTAAGATAACATCAGGATACCCCTTCCTTACAAAATGAAAGTGTTTGTAGCTCTCCATCATTCACAGTTCCTGATACTTCAGACCTTGTATTCTAAAACACTAATATGATTTCTCATGCCACCACAGCAGAATTCAGAGGACTTAGCATATTGTTATAGCACAAACCACTCTATCTTTCACCTTTTTATCTGTGGCTACACCCATATAAAATGAGAGGATGGTAAGATATGTGTCTAAGGCCCAAGTGATGAAACTTCACATGATCTAACTGTGGATAGTGATTGGACAGTAGAGACTCCAGTGTTCTCTTTTTATGCAACATGTCTTAGTGTCTGCTCCCATGTTTCCATCTGGAAGACAAGGCTTAGTACTCATTTATCTTTGAGATTCTGAGAGTCTCTATCACAGTGTTCCACACAGAGAATGACCTCCATAAATGCATACTGAATTGAACTGAGGCTGCCAAGCGGGACGAAGTTACTTTGAGGTACCATTTTTATTGACATCAGTCATGGGAAAAAATGGAGAGACCCTTTCCTTCTCTTTACAGTGAATTTCCTTCTCAAATGCCTCTTTAAAAGCCAGGTGAAGATAATTGCAAGTCAGCTGAAAGTGCTGCCAAGATATGACCTCCGGGAAGTCCTGGAAGACAACTGGTATCGAGCTGGGCGGCTAACACGCAATGTCTAACTGGTGCAAACTAAAGAATCAATTTGAAATCAAGATGAGGAATGGCATCAAGCACTTACAGACACAGTGAAGGGCTTTGCCGCCAGGCCCTGGGAGAGACAAGAACACCTCTCTTCCCTTCTCAGCTTCCCCTTGTGCTGTCAGACTCCAGCTGGTCAGACCCTCAGATGCTCTAAAATATTCCCTAAGTAAAGCACAGCATCTTTGCCACCTTTTGAATTCAACAATATCAATCTTCCCCAACACTGATTCATTTGGTCAAAAGTCATCCATCAGGCGGAGTCAAGATGGCGGACTAGAAGGACGTGGAATTCGCGTCTCCTCACAACTAGGGCACCTACCAGGCACCGGTGGGGGATGACGGACACCTAAGGGGATGGCAGGAACCCCAGGGAGGTCGTGGGGGGAGTGAAGGGGGAGGAGAAGGGGAGACGGACGGGGCTTGTGCCCCTGAGGGGCGGCTGGGGGAGGGGAACGGATCCCACGCCCGAAGGGGCAAATGGGGGAACCCCTGGGAGGGAAGAGGATCAAAAGGGAGCATGGCCAGGTTTCCCCTGCCCACTTGGGCCCCAAGGAACCTGCTGAGATCCCAGGCTTGATGCTCTGCCCACCTAGGCCCTCTCCAGCCGCGCGGGTCCTGAGGGAGTGGGAGGGAGGGAAGGGCGAGCAAAAGTAAAGGCCAGACCTCCGGGACCCGGACCCCTGAGGGGTGGCTGGGGGAGGGGAGGAGTTCCTACACCCAGCGGGATCCACCCACGGCTAGGGGTCAAGCGGTGACAGGGGAGATCCTGGGGGAGACGGTGGAGGAGGGGCGCGGAGGAACGGAAGGAAACGCGGCCAGCGCTTTCCCTGTCCACATAGGCACCGGGGAGACTGTTGGGCTCCCAGGCCTAATCCTCGGAGCCTCCCTCCTGCGGCGCAGAACCCAAGCCCCGCACCTACACCCCCATCCAGGGTCCTACCTCCAAACTCCGGAACTCCACATTCCAGAGGCCCTCCTTTCGACCTGCTGCTGCCTCTCACTTCCTTGCAGGTCCTAAGCAAAGACGCCGCCCCACGCTTGAACGTTGCCCCATGTAGGCCCCGCCCCATGCTCAAACCTATCTTATTTCTTTAGAATAGATCTTAATATCTAGTGATGCTTGTCTACTATCATTATCCCCCTTTAAAATATAATTTACCACTTTCCCTCACTTGTTTTTTTCAGATAAATTTTGATTAATATGCATTAAATTGCATAATATTAATTTGAAGAGAAAATATCTTTATAAGATTTTTTCCTATTCAAAAACATGACTAAGCTCTCCATTTATTCATAATTTTCCTTAATATCCTAAATAGTTTTGTTTTAGCTTATTTCCTTAGTTATATTATATACTTTGACATTCTTGTGAATGTAGTCTTCTTTTCTATTATATTTTGTCACTGGTTTTGCTCATTTAGTAGGCTACTGATTTTTTTATTTTCTTATTTTGTAACTAATTTGTTTAAGGTTGTTTAGGTTTTGTTTTGTTTTCTGCTCTAATTGAGTCTCTGGAGGCTTTCCAGATAAATAATTATGCCACCTACAACTAATAATCGTACCTTCTTAAATACTAATATCTCTATTTTTGTTAATTACATATTCAAGTTTTATTTTACTAGCAGAAGTTCCTAAACAAGAGTAAGTAATAAAAGCAATAGCAGACATTCTTTTCTTGGTAGTATATCTAATAAGGATAATTTTTATATAATTATATCTAATAAGGATAATTTTTTTTTAGGAACAAGTTTATGTACTTTTAAAAATTAATTATTCTATTAATATCTTGACTTAAAAAGTAATATTTTCAGAAGAAATATTTAGAGATTATAATATCTGAGGCACTGCATAATGCAATGTCTTTTTGTTTTCTTCTTATATAGGAAATCACTTGACAAAGCCTAAAATTCTTGAGTCAGTATTTTTCCTCACAAAACACCATTGATTGATCTTCCATACTTTAGTATTTAGCACTGTATATTAAATTTTTTTTTCATGCACACTTAGTTTCAGTGAAGAAAAATAAAAACTCTTTTGCTGTCACAGTCTTGGAAAAAGAAGACAAGCTAGGAGTCAGCTTCCCTCTCATGGTTACAGATTGGCTTGCTGCATTCGGCTTTATGTGCATAAACTACATGGGATCCTGTCAAGATGCTCTGTTCCTCTGGTTCTCTCTAGGGCAAGAATGATAGGAATTCAAGAAGCCAAACTGATCCAGGAAGAGTCACTAGCTGTGTCTGCCTTCAGGTATCCCATCCAGAGATGAAGAAGCCTTGATCTGTGATAGACAGATGCCGTGGTGGTCATCCTTGAAGACAGCATGTGAGATGAAGATGACTGAGTGCGCACCTCTGTCTTTTCCTTTGAGTCCATGCACACGATAGGCTGGCTATTAAAATGTGTCAAATCTTTAAATGCTTTGATGAACTAAGAAGAACTGAAATGGACTAGCTAAAAATGACTGACGTTAACTCAGAAATCACAACACAGCGCCATCCTTCTTTATAAATTTTGCTTGGTGCTCTGTCCTTTTCTCATCCAGATTCAGGTCTTACAAGAAAAGCTCTCTCTCTCTCTTTCTTCTCAAATAGCTATTAGTTTTCTCCTTATGGAAATTCTGTTATGCATTCTCCATGCTCTTCATGTACTTTTCTCTTTTCCTCCATAAATTACATCTCTCCATTCTTTATTTGCTGTTATGGATTAGTTTCTTAAGATTTTCTTCTAATAAAGCAATTCAGTTTTCTCTAACAGTCCACTGCCTTTGTTTTAGTCTTCAATTTAATGATCATATTTTTTTAATCCTTCAAAACCTTTCTTATTTTCTGAGGATTCCATTTCATGACTTTGTGCTTCTGCACAGATTTAATATCCTCTCAAATTCCTTAGCAATGAGGGATGAGCAGGAACTGGGAGCCTTCTTTTAACAAACATGGCAAATTTGGGAAGCACCATGGCGGTGGTATTAAGAACCCAAGCTCTGTAGCCAAAGTGCCTGAGTTTGGATACTAACTCTGCCATCACTAGTTGAGTAAGCTTTTTGATACCAGTTGAGCAATCTTGGGCAAATTGTTTAGATTATCTAAACTTCAGTTTTACTCAATTGTAATTTTAGGGTAATAACATTAACTACCTTGTAACATTGTATTAAATGAGCAAAAACAGGTAAAGCACTTAAAAGAGTTTGACGAGGAATCTGTGCTTAATACATGTTAGCTAATTATGACAGCTCTCAATAGCAAGTCAACCCTGGAATCATCACCCTTTATCATGCTATTTCTGTGGCCCTGCAATAAAGGCTATGTCTCCTTTGTTTGCTACTTACGTCACTCTTTCACTTGGATGTGGTATATTGTGAATTGATCAGCTTTAACCTCATTCCTATTTGTTTCCTGCAGTATATCTTTCAAAAATCTCTCCATATTAATTGAATGATTCCATAACTTCAAGTAGTGATATTCTGTTCATTTCAATAGGAATTTTGATGAGGTTATGAAACAAAAGTCATGTATTTAGCTCATAGTCATGTATTTTCCTCCTTACGCTTTTAATACACTGTCAACTTGTATGTGTGTGTGTGTTTAGCATAATATGAGGATATATATATATACATGTGTGTATGTATATATTAAAATTGGTAAGCTTTCTTTTATATTCTTACTATTTTGCTTTTAGATTTGTTTACAGCTTATATGAACTAATTTTACTTCAGCTCAATAAAAGATACTACCTCAGACTTGATCTTTTTTGTTTCCTTTTAGAAACCTACATGAAGTCTTCCTGCTGGGTTTAATAGAACAACCACAACAAACTGATCTTCATTTTCTCCTGTGTTCTTTTGTCACACCAGCGTTCTTTTGTGTTGTTCTATTTGTCGCTGTCTGAAGTGCATCTGAATTGTGAGATAGGGGATTTTGATTTTAACTGGCATTGATTTTTGAGGCTTATTCACTCACTTTATAACTTGTAGTGGCTGTTCAAATGAAGTGATTCAAAGTTTTTGTTTATTTTTTGTTTTCTTTTCCAGTGTAAGGGATTTAAGCTGGTAATATAGCTTTGTAATATTTAGTTTTCCCATCCTTGATTCATAAAGCCATTTGTTTTTAGAAAATAGTACCTTACTTTAATGCTCAAGGAAAGGAACTCTGGGTTTTGGTTATATACCATTACAATTACTTGCTATATATATGCATACCTGTGTGTGTATACATAAACACAGATACATACATATACATGTGAGGAATACATGGAACAAAATAATGATGAAAGGAAAGCTATTTGATTTTTGTTTTGTTTTGTTTTGGTTTTTTGTCCTCAGCATGAAGATTATAAGTTTAAAGATTGCACACTGCCTCTACAAGGTGTTACCAAATTAATGGGAAAGAATTTAGGACAAATACTATCTTATTGATACATTTACGAGTGACAGTTTTGACATAACCTATTTTATCTACACACATTGAAGCCTCCAATATTATTTGTATAAAAACCAACTTTCATATAATATGAGAAAACTGAGTGTTATTCCTCTCTTATGCATATACTATTATATTTTTTACAGAATAAGACGTTCGGAAATTCTATTCTGCTCTAAGTTAGTCAGATCACACCTACATCATTATGTTTACTTCTGGCTACAACATTTTAATGGGGGAATATTCAGAAGGAGAGTTTCATGGATAACATAATAATTCTGATTTAAAAGATGGGCTTCGTATTTGAGATAATAAAGCCACCACAGCATCCCAGTAGTGGATGATGTTCAGATTCCTATTTATTTTGGCAAGTAAACATATACCCGTTTCTTCCATAAAATAAGTAAAATTGTTTAGAAGTGATTCAAGTAGAAATGAGACTGATCCTCAACACTGATTTAAATATTTTAAAAAACTGAATGTGTATCTCTTCTAAGAATTTTATTGTCAATAACAGTGTAAGATTTGGAGAGACATTAGTGTCCTTAAATCTGTATTGATTCTCACTTTGTGGCCCATATATGGTTAATAATTGATAGTTAATATGCTGTCAACAAATATTCAGTTTATCTCCTTGTTCTCCATAACATTTTTTTTCCCTCTGAGATGTAACTTCATGTACTAATTAATCATCACAGGAAGGTTTTTATTTAATGTAACCTTCCATCTCATGCAAAATATTGGGATGAAAATCGCAGAGTTCAAGGTTATAAAAAAGAAATGTGACAAATGTGTGTTTTAGTAAATAAATTAGCATTTAATTTGTAGTACCAGATCAAGTAATTCTGTTACAGAAATGAGGTAGTGTAACCTCCAAGTCTTTCTGAGAAAGTAATTAAAATAATTATTTGCCAAGCATTGGTACCTAGCACTCAGAAATCATCTAAGAAGCTGAGAAGGGCTTCCCTGGTGGCGCAGTGGTTGAGAGTCCACCTGCCGATGCAGGGGACACGGGTTCGTGCCCTGGTCTGGGAAGATCCCACATACCGTGGAGCGGCTGGGCCCGTGAGCCATGGCCGCTGAGCCTGTGCGTCCGGAGCCTGTGCTCCGCAACGGGAGAGGCCAGAGCAGTGAGAGGACCGCGTACCGCAAAAAAAAAAGAAGCTAAGAAAACAAAACTCTTCTAAAATCATCTTCAGCTCAAGGTAATTGCAAATATTTTATGGCTATCAAGGTGATTGCATTATAACTGCGGACAATTCTAGAAGCTGTAAATATTGGATTAAAAATGGTGGCACAGTGTTTTCCAAGTGTATACGTCGAGAAGGTAACAGGTATTCTAGGAAGCAAAAAGTTTGTTCTGGAAAAATCGTTGTTTAAACAAATCTACTTTTTTTTTCTAATTGTAAGACATTGTAGAGCACTTGTATGCATATATATACATTGTAGATTTCCAACAAAATTTATAGTAATTATAGTCTCCGAATTTGCTTGACCATGGCTCTTTAAAAAAAAGTATGTGTTATGTATTTATTTTAGAAAACAAACATTAATATCTCACAAAATGCAAGTTTTTAGTGGAACACAATGAAGGATTATCGTCAGCTGCTTAGTGAGGAGAAAATGAAGGCTTCCAAGAGCAGAGGCTTCCAAGTACCTTCTGTGGCATGAACCTGTGGGCAATGTCAAATAAGGAACTGATTCTGATTGTTTAAACGAAGTGGTACTCACTCTAAATAGCCCTGGGAAATGGGCATCCTAATCTTGCACACTATGGACTTTATTTCCAAGATTCTATGAATAGGACTTTTCTTTCAAGAAAGTTAACTGAAGTGTCATGGTAGTTCTCTGGAGCCGTCCAAATTGTTACTGTTCTCAAATCTGACTATTTAAGCCAGCAACCCCACTGAGTTACAGGGGGAAAAGTACTTGGGAGTGACATGCAATCTTTCTTGGAAGACTGTTTTAATGCCATGAAGATGGAGTAGGAGGTATTGAAATGACATCTGCACAGTAAACCACATGAAAACAAAAAGGAACAAATCTCTCTTATTTGGAATATCTGTATACTCAAGACTATTTCCCTTGTCTTTTGGCTTTCTTTTCCTCAGGTCAGAGAATAAACAAATTTTAAAGAAGGATAAGACAACATTATAAGATTTTTACTTAAAACGTATAATGGACTGATGAGCTGTCATTTTGCACTATTCTCACACACATACAAATATACACGTAAGTCCACAGAATTTCCAAAAGGAGCAGAGCCTTTTGATTCTGTTAATATTATTGAAAGCAACTGTCTAAAAAGAATTTGGATCACTTTCCTGTATAGACTGTGGGTTGTAGACAGCATTCTCTAGGCAAAATTTCAAGGTGACAAGCCCTCTGATTGCTCCACATAATCTTTTATCCAAGAGGGAAAAAAAAAAAAAAAAAAGAAGGGCAAGCACAACACAATAATCCCACAGGTTTTTATTTTGTTTTAATATTATTTTTTTACTCTGCCTAGGGCTGAAGACTTCTATGACTAGTATATAATTGATTTAAAAAATCACAAATAGCTTTTTATACACAAGTATGAATTTGCTTTAGAAGAATTATTTTCAACTAACATCTAGCAAGATCTAATAAACCGAAAAATCATGAAATGAGCTCTGGGCTGAAGGTCAAATAGAAACATTACAGTTACAAGATAAGGACATTTTAGAGCCATGAGAACTGAAACACAGGTCACTCCAAGAGTTAGGTGAAAGGAAATAGCATGATAGAAAGAACAAATCTGCCTATTGTGAAATTTGTTTGGAAGTGGCCCAGTACCCAGGAGATTGGAGCATACCAACTATTTTTTTTTTCTTTTTTTTCCTCTCCTTGAATTCATCTCTCTGGCTCCCTTGAATAAGAATCCAGTCACATATGAGTTATCCTGTACAAAGAACAATGTGTTTCTTACAGCATTTATGCCATTATCCTTATGACAAATTTTATTTTGACTATGAAACACATGAAAACACATTTTGCAGAAAATTCACTACATTAGAATTGACCTGTAGATTAAAAATACAATGTTTTTTACTTTGTAAATATTAAATAATAATTATTTAAGCACCTTCCATGTGCTGGGTACTTTATAGTTCCTCTATTTTTTACATTTCTCAATAACACATTGAAGATATCTAAATATTATATTAAACTTTTTAAATTTACTGATTCATTATTACCTAGCATATGCCTGTGAGTCATTGGAGTGGTTGAAACACAAAAAATAATAAAAAATTACTTTGTAATATAGAAATATAAGGAAAATTAATATGCTGACTTTTCCATACATTTCATATAAAATTGCTCTCAGCATATTCACTTGTATTAACATATAAGTGCTATTTTTAATTAAATCACAAATTCTGCAATATTAAAGGATTTTGGAGGCCATACAGTAAGGTACTTTTATTAGTTGGGATGCAAGTTTGGCTAGTAACATAAGCCAAATAATATTGGCTCAGAAAAACTGCAATTTCATCCTCTCTCAAATAAGAGTGCAAACATAAACAATCAAGGACTGATATGCTAATTTCAAAGAGATCAGGCTTTACATATCTTAATATGTTTTTTCACGTCATAATTTTTAGTTCTAGCCATCACATTTGCATTTTAGCCAGGGAGAAGATGAGAGTGTAGATGGCATGCATTCTTTTTTTAAGGATCCAATTCAGAAGTTTCATGCATTCCTTCCACTTACATCCATTCGGTATCCATCCTGGGTTCAAGGGAGACTGAGAGGGGTGGTACAGCATGTGCTTTGCTAAAACCAGGGGTTGCATTATGAAAGAAAGAGAAGTAAAGGAAGAAGGGATGTAACCTCTATGATAGCCCCACAATTTGTCTTCTAGGTCTATTAGGTCCTTATGAAACCATACACAAGGCTCCTGTGTCCCTACCCTTTGAAGTGAAAGGCTTTTGCTTTAGTCTCCCAGGCCTCCCTTGAGTCTCTAAAGGCTGGCTCAAAAGTTAATGATTGGGAAATGTGAAGATGTAGAAACAAGGAATAGCTGTTGAGCCAGGAAACTTGTAACAATCTAGACTATAAATCCACCACAGAGCAGAATCACTGAACTCCCAGTTCCCTGAAAGATACAGATAAAGGCCTGACACACATTCCTAAGTTGTTTTTATAGGAAGCAGAACCCCACGAGATGAAAACTGCTGACTGCAAAACATAGACCCTAGGCTGGTTGAAACCAGAAGGTTGATGATGCTAGAAACTTCACTTTGATGCCAACCAAGCATAGAATTGTGCAGGAGCTGATCATGCACCCTGCAGTCCCCTCCCTCCCTCACACTGCCTTTGAAACCTCTTCTCGGAAAGCCATTGGGAAGTTCAGGTCTTTTGAGCACGAGTGCCTGTTCTCCTTGATTGGCCCTGCAATAAACGCTGCACTTTCCTTCACCACTACCCTGTGTCAGTAGATTGGCTCTACTGCATATTGGAGAGCAGGCCCAAGTTTGGTTCAGTAACATTATAAGGAGTTGAAGTTGACCTAGAGTGGCTTTCTCAAAGAGTGATCCGCTAGCCCTTTGGTGTGGGTGAGTGGGAAGTGGGAAAGCAAAGTAAGATCCTGTAAGGTGTGTACAAAGTGAAAAGAAGTATTTGCACAGAAATACCAAGATGTTATTTTTTTTTTGCATTCTGTTGACTTTTGCATTGATGGTGTCAAAAACAATGGTGGGTAAGCTACTGCAAGACACTTAGCACAAATCAAGAATGTACTAGTAGATATATATTCCTTTTGGCTACATGCTTGTAGGACAAAAAGAAAGTATATTTGGTTTTAAAATGTTCCTGGTGAGGCAGTAAAAACAAGTTTATTGTATCTCAATTTTCAGCACAGGTCATGTCAAAACCAAATAGGCACATGAATAGTGCACTTGTGCTGTACACTGAACTACAGTGGTTGCCTTGAACAACAGCACTCGTGCAATTGTCTCAGCTGCAACCTGAGGTAACCAATATTTTTCTGGCAACTATTTTTACTTGAGAGTATGATGACAGACCAACTCTGGTTATTCAGACTTGGATATTTGGCAGATCTGTTATCAAAACTGAAAAAAAATAAATCTCTCACTTCATGACAAACTGATATATTTAAGGGCAATATTAAAATTCTAGCTTTCAAGTGAAAATTAGAAATTTGGAAAACTTGTATCTGCCACTAAGAGACTAACAGCTTCCCAAAATATAAAGACTTTTCTTATGAATCCAATGATGATATTAAGGAATGAGGGTTTTTTTGTTATTATATAATGATATGCATCAACATTTAGGAGATCTTCATAGTTGAGTGAACCAGTATTTTTCAAATGACTAACACATGATTTTCTATGCATGGGTAGACGATCCATCTGAGGTACAAATCAGACTAAATAATTTAATGTAATAGATTTTAATATGTTCATTGCAGGGTTTTAGATTCTGTATTACAACTGGCTTATAAGAATCTCCCACTTGTTGAATTTTGGTGTAGTATCTAAGAATAATATCCACAATTATTCAAAAAGGGCACTGCAATTCTCATTTCTCCAATAAAACTGTGTGAAGCTACAAAACTACAGTTTGCAACAGATTACATGCAGAAACAGCAATGCAAATTCAATTATCTTCTCTTAAGCCAAATATTAAGGAAATGTGAAAAACTCATTAAAGTTTAAATGTCCTGTATGTTAATATGTAATGAGCTTGTTTATTGTTCTTTAAATTGTATTAATAAGTACATATTTTAAAAGCTCTTAGTTTTAATTTTTACTATGGTAAATATAGACTTCCATGTACATACATACATATATAGATTTACAGCTTCCATACACAAAAGCTCTTTGGGTTTCTCAATAATTTTTATGCGTTTGAAAAGGTCCTGAGACCAAACAGTTGATAACTTCTGGTCAAGGTCATCATGGAGAATTTCAGCTAGAAGGTTTGCTGTTAAAATAACAGGAAAAAACTACACTGAACTCACTTTGTAGAGTGACTCTTAAAGAATGAAATTAAAGGTCATTAAAATGGGAGAGTTGAAATACACCTCCACCCCAAACTTTCCTTTTTTTTGGTAAGGGAATAATATCTATAACCCTATAATTATTCTTGCTCAAGCTAGCAGTAGCCTAAAAAATGCTTCTTATGTATAAATGCCTCTTTAAAGCATGTTTAATCCATTCTTTCTAGGAATAAATACTGTAATACCACGTATAATATAACCAAAGTTTATCTCTGTTCATTATTAAAGAAACAAAAAAATTAATATTTTTTGTTTGCTGAGATTATATATTTTATAAATACAAGATAAGAATTATAAACCCTGATCACTTTTTTGAATATTCAAAACTACTTAAAAATATCCTGATAATGACTTAAAATTCTTCTCATTTCTGTATTTCTATTGTCTATAAATTAGGAAGTTATAATTTATCTTCACAGATTTCCATTTTGTTCATGTACCAAATAAAATGTGATCTTTCCCAATGTTTAACAGCTATATTTACCTTATATTGTTGCTTTTAATGTTATGTATTTTTTTTTGGCGGTACGCGAGCCTCTCACTGTTGTGGCCTCTCCCGTTGCAGAGCACAGGCTCCGGACGCGCAGACTCAGAGGCCATGGCTCACGGGCCCAGCTGCTCCGCGGCATGTGGGAGCCTACCTGACCGGGGCACGAACCCGTGTACCCTGCATCGGCAGGCGGACTCTCAACCACTGCGCGCCACCAGGGAAGCCCTAATGTTATGTATTTATAGTTCTTTATTAGTTTATATAATGTACATTAAGACTTGGCAACAAGTTATGCTTTTTCATTGTTCGCATTCCCAGGCCAATAGTCTCCCAAATTGCCTCTCTCAACATTGTGTAATAATGGTGAATTTGATGATTATATTTACACGAATAATACACAGACTTCGATAAAATTAACTATTAAAACAAAGAAAAAAGCAAACGTATTTACCGTACTAGACTTTGAGAGTCCTCCTCTGTCTCAAGTAAGTTTTATGCCATGTTGAGGATATTTATTACCACAGGAAAATCACATGTTCATACTTCATTATTACTGCTTGCAGGACATATTCAACATGGAAACAGATTTTTATTAGCTTTTTCATATCATCTAGATTGATATCTATTTATATGTTAGATTTTACAAGTGAAGGAAACCAACTCCAATTAACGAATTTATTGGAAAGATAATCAGATGCAGTATCTCATGTGTTTGAATGCATTAAAAAGGAAAGTTTAACTAAGGTGAAGAGGCACTATTTTGCAGAAGATTAGTGAGAAATTGTAAACTGGGATTCCAGGAGCACTAAATCATCTGAAATAAATAAAAAAGTTTATAGAAAGATTTCAGTAAAGAGGGGACATATTGAAGAGAATGAGGGTCAATAAAGAGGGAAAATGTTTGTATATTCAGCAAAGGAGGACGGGAAGAAAGAAAATAGGCTGAAAAGGGATGAAAAAGAACTAAGGGAAAATATGATTTAAAAGGATTTTTATACATCATTCCTGTATGTCAGATATTGGGAAACATCATTCACAAAGGTTTCTCCCCATGAAAATATCTGTTTTTCTTGCATGCATAATAGAGTGGTAACCGCTTGGTGATGCATATGGGACAAAAAGGGTCATGCCTGAGTTAGAGAAGGAAAAGCTGAATAACAAAACCTCAGAAAGAGAAGTACACTGGATCTAGAAGTCAAATGAAAGCAGAGGTTTGAATGATACCTGAATTCGCTGTCTCATATTGGGTCTACATGCCAGCTTCACTGTCATCCACCATGGATAGGATGCCTGCACAAAAGAAATGGCTTCTTCTCACCCTCACACCTCAAGGTCTTACCAATAGAGACCAACCCTGTCTGCTACGATATGAATGCCGTGTCCCCTCAAAATTTAGGTACTGGAATCCTAACCCCCAAAGATGATGTTATTAGGAGGTGGGGTCTTTGGGAGGTGCTTAGGTCATGAGGATGGAGCCCTCTTGAATGAGATTAGTGTTCTTCACCAGAACCCAACCACGATGGCACCTAGAACTTGGACTTGAATCTTCAGAATTGTGAACTGTTGTTTGTGAGCCACCCAGTCTGTGGCATTTTTTGTGAAGAGCAGCCTGAAGAGACAAAGACACTGCCTCAGGTCCATTTGAAGGAATGCGGGAGGGCATTCACCTGCTTAATGGAGAAACAAAATAGAACATGGGGCTTCCCTGGTGGCACAGTGGTTGAGAGTCTGCCTGCCGATGCAGGGGACATGGGTTCGTGCCCCGGTCCGGGAAGATCCCATATGCCGTGGAGCGGCTGGGCCCGTGAGCCATGGCCACTGAGCCTGGCGCGTCCGGAGCCTGTGCTCCGCAACGGGAGAGGCCACAACAGTGAGAGGCCCGCGTACCGCAAAAAAAAAAAAAAAAAAAATAGAACATGATATGCGTATTGTAACAGGTGATCCATTTTATGTAGAGTGGAAAACATTTTACATAAAGTAATAATTCATTGCTGTGTGTGTTCAGAGGTTGAACTAAAGTATTAAGAAAAATATCACAGAGCACTCATCAAATATGTATTGAGCACTTGCTGTCTGTGAATGTGAGAGGTGACTCTAGGAGCTCTAGCAGATAACTAAGCATTCAGATGTCTTAAAATTCTGCCTGCGTCTCATGTTTTCAGAGTTCCAGTGGGCAGGGCAATCCTTCCCAAACATGTTAAATATTCCCATAGTTTATTTCAGCATTCCCAGACTTTATCCTCCTCTACCCACAGATACTGGTCAGTCTTTCAACTTCCTTTTCCTCAAGTGTTCATTTTCTTTGTTCTTCCTCTTAGTTCATGATCATAGTATCATTTTGAATTGGACTAGAATTGGAGGAGATCATGAGGAGAGAGATGGGAAATTTGTCTGACTCCATGAAATAATGCAAATCTGCATTTGGAGATCAGCTTGAAATGGCACTTCAACTAAAATCATTTTGATATATAGGGTTTTAGACTATTCCTATGGTGGTTATGTTAAAGTACATATACATATGCATATATATGTGTTGATATATATATTATATATTAAAGTTTATATATAATGTATAGATCTATATATAATGTATGCATATAATATAATGTATGCACATGTGTATGTATTTATATCATATATAATTATATACGTTATTATTAGTAAGATAGTATTACTCCACAAATACTCGGGATTCAGGATTCAGTGTGGTTGTATAAGGTTTCCATATGATGGAGACTAAAGTAATAATATTCTTTCTTTAACATAAAATGTATTTATAATATAAAACATTTCAATGATATACAAGTTAAATACCTTTAAAACACTTGATAACATTTTTAAAGACAGAGAATATATATTATATTAGAGCACAGGTTGACAAAATTTTTCTGTTGGAGTCGGGTAACAAATATCATAGCGTTTCAGGACCGTGCTGTCTGTGGCAACTAACTGCCATTAGGGTGTGAAAGTGGCCACAGACAATATGTAAATATATAAGCATGGCTATTTCATTTATGCACATTTTAATATGAATTCCATACATCTTCATCATCAAAAATATTATTCTCCTTTTGATTTTTTTCAACAATTTAAAATATAAAAAAACATCCTTGCCTCACAGGCTGATACAAAAACTGCTGAGGGCTGGATTTGGCCTATATGCCAATTTCTAACTCCTGTCAGAGAGCATATATAAGAAGTACATGACATAGCTCTCAGATAAAGAATGAAATAGACCTAAACTCATTCTTCTTTGTGACGTTAGAGAAGTGATTTCATCCTATCTCACTTTCCATTGTTAAGGAAGAAGAGATAACTTTGTAAAAATGTTTTAAAACATTTTTAGTGGTTTACTGCAGCCACATGCACTGCCTCAGGAGAACCAACAGTGCAGACCTGCCCAACTCCACGTGCCGTGACAGCACATTGCTAGCTTGAAATTGACCATGGTGGAAATATTTATACTACAAGAACTAGTAAATTCTATAAATCAGGTGCTTTTCTCCCCTAAAGAGTTTGTTGTTAAGCCTTTACCAACAGACCTTTAAATGTAATATTTCTATGGACCCTTGGCTGCTCTGTGAATAAGACATGACAGCACAAAATAGTATAGTTGAGGCACTTTATAGGAACACTACCTAATTACTTCTCAATAATTGTTACAAATATTTTTCTCTAATGAAATGAATATGTCATTTTTACTTATCTCAAAAATTTTAGAATAGCAACAAAAGTTGACTATCTCAAAGAAACAAGATTATCACAGGCTTTGGAATTTACTTCGGTAAGAAAAAGGATTTTGATGTCACGCAAATTCACGAGAGGGATAGCGGTAGCAGTGCAGACTTGCTATTTGGATAGAGGGCCACACGCTTTACCAGAAAGAAAGAATTACACTGTACATTATAAAGAAAAACTTCAACTGACCCGCATTATACAGGGAGTGTTAGGAAACAATGTTAATGGAGGCGTACTTTGCAGGTTTCATTTTAGTTTGTTTTTGTTTATTTTTCCAGATTTTAAAATATCAGATATTGAAAACCAGTTCTTAGGGTTAGATGAATTCAAGAGAATAGCTGAAAAAATTCAATAAAGACAGGGTAAAAAACCAGAATTTCTGCTAGAAGTGAGTCACTGATATTGCTTATCCACTTTATCTTTCAAAAATTTCTGAAAACACACCCTAGAAATTTCCAGCCTCTTTTCCACTGTATTCTACTAACAAACTCTAGTACATATTTTTTTGTTGTCCTAATGTAATTTTATATTATTCTGTTAAAATGGGAAAAATAAAAAGCAAAACAGAAACAAAAATCTCACATTCCTGTAAACATGCTGGGGAAAAAAATCCAAATTCAATAAAAATCTTTCATCTAGCAAGAAGTCTGTATTTTTTTTTTACTGTGTGTGATAAGTAATAGCCAACATAGGAATTAAGCTAAATTTAAAAAAGAAAGTCAAGAAAAGCCTTTGGCGATCTTTGATTTATTTAGTTCAAAAGTTTTGGAAAACAAATATTTATTTCTATCATTTACTGAATTTTGTTCCAAATAATGCATCTTTATTTTATGCTGCCTATTTATTTATTCTGTAATATCCAACTTGAATTATTTCATATTTTTCTTAAAAATCTTGCACTCTAATGACATATTTGAATATTTAATTTTTATCTTAATAGAAATTAATGTCTCTTTTGATATATTTTACCCCACTATTTGTTTCATTTTCAGTTTCTATTTCTCCACTCATTCCTTAAACGTATCCTCAGATTCTGTCTACATATTTCCCATGGTATTACATTCAGATCTTATAGTTTCACGTGCACTGATGTTTGCCATCTTACTCTCTCAAATCTCCCCTGAGCTTCAGACATACATATCCAGCTCCAGTTGAATGTGATTGAAAGGACACTTAAAGTCAACAAGTTTATAAGCAAACTCATCAATTTGCTTCCATCCCATTCTATTGTATTTCCTATTATGTTTGAGGGTAGAACCATCTATTTCAGTGGTTTACAAACTCTATTTAACCCACACAGAGCATAAAGTAACAGTGTCTTTCTCCAGCCATAAATTCTCTGTTAAGGAATACTTCCTTGAAGTATGCAGGCAGATATATAAAAAATATCTATGCATGGAAGGAATAAGAAAACTTACAGGATGCAAAAAATAACAAATCTTAATACCAGTGCTTGGAGAGAAATTTATAGCAGTGAAAGCCTATATTAAAAAAAAATGAAGGCTCTCAAGTCCATAACCCACCTTTTCTCTCTACGAAACTAGAAAAAGAAAATTACAGTACACACAAAGGAAATAGAAGAAAAGAAATAATAATAATCACAGTGGAAAAATCAAATAAAAAAGAGAAAAATAATAGAGAATACAAAGAAAACTAAAAGTTAATGTTTTGAAAAGAAACAAAATTGACAAACTTTTGGGCTAGACTGACCAGACAGACAGACAGGTGGGGAGAAGAGATGGATAAGAAAGTGAAAAGACTGGAAGGAGATATTTATATATCATACTACTGATAAGGGACTGGCATCGAAATACATAACTTACTCTTACAACTTAATAATGCAAATAAAAAACAAACAAAAAATGAGTGAAGAAAATTCAAATAGATATCTCTCCAAAGAATATACACAATGGGCAACAAACACATGAAAAGATGTTTAACATCTTTGGTCGCTGGAGACATATAAATTAAAATCACAGGAAGATGCCACTTCACATCCACTTGGATGACTATAATCAAAAGGTCAGATAATAAAAACTGTTGGTGGGCTTCCCTGGTGGCACAGTGGTTGAGAGTCCGCCTGCTGATGCAGGGGACACGGGTTCGTGCCCCGGTCCGGGAACATCCCACATGCCGCGGAGTGACTGGGCCTGTGAGCCATGGCCACTGAGCCTGCGTGTCCGGAGTCTGTGCTCCGCAATGGGAGAGGCCACAGCAGTGAGAGGCCCGCGTACCGCAAAAAAAAAAAAAAAGTGTTGGTGAGAATATGGAGTCATGGGAGCTGTCACTCATGGTTGGTGGAAATATAAAATAGTACGGCCATTTTGGAAAACAGTTTGGCAGGTCCTCAAAATGTTAAATATAGGATTATCTTCTGAATAGTCAATTCTGCTCATAGATACATATCCAAGAAAATTGAAAACGTATGTCCACATTTAAAAAAAAGCACATGAATGTTGACAGCAGCATTATTTATACTAGCCAAAAAGTGGAAACAACCCGTGTCCATCAAACGATTAACTGATAAGTAAAATGTGCTATACACATACTACTGATACATGCTACAACATAGGTGAACCAGAAAGCACTATGCTAAGTGAAAGAAGCCGGTAACGAAAGACCACATATTGTATGAAATGTCCAAAATAGGCAAATCTATGAGGACAGTTAGTAGATTAGACAAATCTATAGAGACAAATAGCAGGGATGGGTGTGGAGTATGGGGACAGACTGAGGTTTTTTGGGGACAGTGACAATGTTCTCACCTTAGATTGTGGTGATGGTTGCATAAATTTGAATATGCTAAAATCCAATGACTTGTAAAAAATTCCAATAATTTATTTTGAAATCGAATTTTAAAAATGTGTAGACTCAGCTGTTTGGTTTTTTTTTTTGTGAAAGAAATCTGTAATTACAGATTTCTTAATGATTTAAGGATCAGGTCAAACTTCAAGTATTTTATAATAGAGATACTGGTACAAATACATACTTTCTTATGATTTTGTCCTAAATTTTTCCTTAGCTTTTCATTTTATGTATTTTCAACCTGACTTCTACTAAATACATGCAAATTTTTATTGCACTGACTGGTCAACACTTCTTAAACTAGCAAATCTAAAACTCGTGCTTCCCCAGATCAGTACAGGAACAAATATTTTAATAGTCTGTCAACATTCATATAAATTGTTTGAAACTTTCCCAGCAATTTTCATAGATTCATGTAGAATGAGTTTTATGGTTTTCTGAACACAGGTCAAAGAAAAAATTAAAATTCTTTTAAAGAATTTAAAAATTTAAATTCTTTTATTTGAAAATCTTAAGAAATTTCACTTTTTATTCCTGCTTACTTCCGAGGCTTACAATGTAACTAAGTCTTTGTGTTTTTATGTTCACTGTGATACAATTATCAGTTGACTACCATGCACAACAAGTTAGAAAAATTTATTGATTCTGATAGTAAAAGAAAAGTTAAAAAAAAAATAGTGTATGTGCTCTCATTGTACTATTACTTTGGAAAATAACTACAATTAATTATTATGAGACTTAAGACTACATGTTGTTTTCTGATTATCTCTAATAATATAAATAACATTGCGCTATATATATTACTACATCTACATTCAGAAAATCAATAGAGCTGTCCTCAGTTGTCTACATTGCTACATGTCTTACCTTTGTCTTGGCAAGCTGATGAGGGGTTGTTTATGACATCTCTTGCTAAGGCTAAAGAGCTTGTGTACAATTTTCTGTGCCTTTAGGAAAAGTTGCTTCATGCTGTTCTCCAGTTGTTCATAGCGGCGCTGAAAATTAGAGTCCATTGTCCACAAATGCATTATAGTAGACGTGTTGAGGAAATAATTCATGGGTAGCCTTTTCATAAAGAACTTGAATTCATCTGAAAAAAATGTCAAAATTCAACACTTTAATAATAAAATAATTATTTTCCCTTTTCCCCAAGACACATTTAGTATGTTAATGTTAAAAAAGAATACAATCTATTATTTTCTGTGTAGCAAATTAATGGCAAGAAGGAAATTTTTTTATGCTTTAGGATTGTTTTCTTTTTTTGTTCCCCTCAAGAAAGAACATTCACAGAAAAAGATAATTAAAATAATCGTGCTACAGCAAATAATGGGGGCAGAAAGTTTAAGGTGAACTTAATTTTTCCACATTCTCCTTTCGATGGTATTTGAATTTGATGATACTGGTTTTTCCCATAGGTAGTGGTCATTAATCTAGCTTTCATTTTTGGCAACAGTATTAATAATTTGTTCCAAGTATTGTTCATTAAATAAATATTCTCAGAAAATTTCATTAAATCAGTATATATATATATTATCATTACTAAATTATTGTATTGTTTAAGGAAAAAGAGGAAACTTTTATAGTGTAAAATATAATATTCAACGATGTACTCTGGTTGTTCCCTTAGTAACTGACCACATTTCAAGTTGTTAAAACAACAGTTTAAAACCTAACTGTATACTTAAGAGAAAAAAATAAAAACGAATTTAAAGCTCCAGTATTGGCTTTTTGTGTGTGTCAATAATTATTATGTCTAAATTATTTTCTTTTCAAGTGTCTAAGTAACAGTAGGAACAAAAGTTGACACTACAATAAAATAATCATCTAAAAGGTCTATTAATTATCTCAACACAGAAGAGCCAAAAGATAGAAACAACCCAACTATTCATCAATAGATGAATGGCTCTACCAAGTGTGGTATATACCTAAAATAGAATATTACTGAGCCATAAAAATGAAGTTCTGATGCATGCTACAACATGGATGAACCTTCAAAATATCATGCTAAAAGTGAAATAAGCCTGAGAACAAAGGACAAGTATTGTATGATTCCACTTATATAAAATATTTAGAATGTTCAAGTTCATTGAGACAGAAAATAGATTAGAATTTACCAGGGGATGGGGGAAGAGCAGATGGGAAGTTTTTGCATAATAGCTATAGAATTTCTGTTTGGGGTGATAAGAACTTTTTGGAAAAGAGATAGTGGTGATGGTTGCACAGCGTTGTGAGTGTAATTAATGTCACTAAATTGTACATTTAAAATGGCAAATTTTATGCTATATACATTTTACCACAAAAATATTAAAAAAAACAGAAATAAAGAGAGTAGAGCCTTCTCTCCATCTCTCCTTTTCTTCTTAAATATTATGATCATGGACTCAAAACATAAACTTTTTATTTATTTTAGTATTTCTTTAAAGGATTTATTGTGTTTAGCATACCACATTGCCCCCAGTCCATGTTGGAGTGGCTGGGTTTCCTCAGCATATATACTCCAGCACAGGACAAGATTTGGAAAATGTTTTCAGTGGCTGAAGATGTTTTATTTAGTAAGTGATACAAACCACATTTTAGTTACTATTCTACCCATAAAAGTGTTATATTGCATGCATTAAACCTCAGTCTTTCTGTGCCTTAATTTCCTCCTTTGTAAATGAGATAGAAAGTTTTGGATAATAATAATCTCATTTTCTTTTAAAATTCTATGATGTTACAGTTGTTTTAAATGACTGTTAGTTTTAAATATCCAATTCAAAAACAGTTGTTTTCAAATAGCCAGTTACAGGCGTTAGTGTTTAATTGACCTTGGACAAGGTATGTTAATACCGATTCCTTATTAGTAGAGAATGGCTCAATTGCAGTGTTTCAAAACCTCCAAATTATCATCCACATTTTAAAAAATATGCCATTAACATAGGAAAAGATAAACTACACTTATACATATACATATTTAAAGCAACTAATTTATAGTTTTATAAATCAGGACTATTTCAATAATCAAATCCAAACTATTTCATCAGTGATGGAAAATGCAACTTTTAAACAATTAACAGAAAATTATATTCATGAATTTTGGGGTTGATATTTTTTCTAGAGGAAATAAATTCAAAGTTCTGGCATCTTTTGGACATTAAAGGTATAGACTTTACCAGAAGAACAAGGAAAAATAAAACAAAAGGAAAAAATAGGACATTTTACTGCAAAATCTATGGGGAAAGATTTTTGAGGATATATCCATTTGATATGCTTCAAATCATTTTTTTAAGTAAGCAGGGTATAAATAAGAGATACATTTTAAAATTCCAATTTCACAGTACCCTACATTTTGTTTGGTCCCATATGTCTCTTTTGAGAAACTCTCTCCTTTGAATAAAGGAGTTCGTGCATGGAAACTGGAAAGCATTCCTTGGATTATTCACAGAGCAGATGCCACTACTGTGAAAACTAATCATTCATTTCATTGTCATCTTTTACTTGAACACTTTTGATAAGCCTTTATTGTTTCATGGGTATGCATATTTTAGTTATTTTCATTGTTTGTTATAGTAGTATTATGAAAGTTTCTAAATCAGTAAATTTCATTCACGTTAAAGAATACGTTAATTTATTTAATTTTACCAAAGTGTATGTAATAGTGTATGTCCGCTGAAAACTGGCACTATGTAATTTCTAAGAAACAGTTTTAACATGACATTTGAATAATTACTTCATTATGAAGTCATTAAGAGTCACCACTGACAGTCACCCAAAACATTTATTGGACACCTGTTGTGTACAAAACATACAGATGTTTCAGTCTATGAGTGAGAATATGAATAAACCTTTCATCTTATTTTTTTAATGAAAAATAATATTAAATATTTTTAAATGTTATAATAACATCTTATCTAAAATTCATTCTACTTAGAAGTCAATAGAACCTCCAGAAATATTCCTGTGGATATCTTTTCTTTTATTTTTGGCAATTAGTAAAGTTCTTATTTATAGAATATGAAAATGAATTTTGAATGATACGTTAGAATTATTATATAAATCTAGAGATTTACATAACTACAAGGAGAAAAGATAATGATTAGGGGACACCAGATAACACTTTACCTTACAATAATTTCCAAACCCATGTAGGAGATAAAGTGCTGTTGCTTTTCACATGGCAAGTAAACAATGACTAGCCATACTTTTTGGGGGGGATACATTTATAAAAGAAAACAAATTAATGTCATATAAAAATAGCCCAGGAGAAATACATTCAATATCTGAATTACTAGAGAGAGATTAATCTGGAAATCCCTGTTTGCTAAGTATGTATGAACTGAGTACTTCTGCTCAGCATAGTTTTGAGGACTATAGAGAAACAAAACAACAGCAACAATAATACTAGTGGTAATAAACATTCTGTATGCTGGAAGGAATTTACAGTCAGTCGTCTTCGCAAAACTAATTCACATGAAGCAAAAAATAATGCGAAGGTAGTTGTATGATATTAATGAATTCTGTGGAGGTGAAGAGAATTAGGGTAGGTGACGTCTTTCCAGTAAATTATAGAAGACTAGTCAGGCACCATGTTAATTCTCTAGATTACAACTATTCCTCCATTAAAAATGAGGTTTTTTCTAAAATAGCTGAGCAAGGTTTGTTGGTGTTTTTCCCCTCTCTAATGCAAACTCTAGTTAACATTTGATATCTAATTAACTAATTTTGAAACTAATTCTCTCTCTCTCTCTGTTAACACGAGTTCTTACTTTGGTAGGAACTCAATTTTAAGTGCTTTAAATATTAACTCAATCCCCCCAATAATCCTTCATGTAAATTTTACTGGAGCTGTTATGTATGTAGAATGCCGACGATTTTTAGTTTCATGACTTCAATGTCAGCAAAAATATTTTATTAATGCTACTGCATTTGTATATTGGTCTTATGTATTTATATATTTATGCACTTTATTCTCATGCTTCACAGTTGAATTAAATAGGTAAGAGTGGAGAACGGAACATTTTCAGGGTGTAAAAGAACCAGCCATAATACATACAGCCTGATTTGTGTTTCTGCCTTTATTGATGAGCATGAAAAGCATTGACCAATGTATTGATAATGCATTTTCACATATTCAGAACCTCTGATCAGAACTGCTTTGGAATATATTTTCAAAGGTGTTCTAAAGCATTCTAAATTTTCTAGAGCTTTGGGAGCACATAAATTACTTCCTCAAAAGTGTAGAAAAGTAATCAGATACTTTTGTATTATTTAGAGACAATTTCTTGAGTTATAAATCCACCAAAATATCTAAAACAGAAGCTGCTTCCATTAGAAAGTAGGACTATGGGTAGGGAGGACTCAGGGAGGAAACTTGTGCTTTTATGGTATTTATTATTTCATATGAATGTGTTATTTTACTAAAATTTAAATAAATACTGTGAATCAGTAAAAAACATAGCCAAAAAATACTATTAAATTGTCAGTACACTATGTTTTTATCTTATGTTTCATACATTTACATAAAATGTTATTATTTAGTGACTTGCTAATATAAAAGTAAAAGCGTACTGGCTCACATTCCATGTTTTTTTTCCTGTATCAATTAACATAGTGGTACACTCAAAGTATCTTTTCAGTAGAAATGACAACGCAATATGGATAATAATTACAAGTATTATGAAAGCATAGCAATGGTCTTACTACAATAACAAAATATTGTACAGTATGTAGCAAAGTATGTAAAGAACATGGACACAGAGCAATCTTTAAATGAAAGGATGTAATAGGCAAAAAAAAAAAATGTGTGTCAGATATATAAGAAGAATCCATGCAAACATTTGTTTTTAAGCAGGAAGGATAATCGTTTCTCATTTTGTGATACTACTGGTCTAGTGTCTTCAAACTCCTCTCTCCTGCTTATGTTTGTAAACACAGGATTTTTTGAAATAATACATGTTAATAACATATTCTAGTACCATAAATTTTCTGTAATCTGTAAGTTAAAAAAGCAAACATTATCTCCTTATACTGAATGCAGTACCGAGGCCTTATCTATACATGAACACATGGCAAATATAGTCTGTTTCTATGGATGGATTTTTGTTTATCAGTTTGTTTAGCTTGCAGTAGGTTTATACCTATACGGAGTACT
Source organism: Phocoena phocoena (assembly GCF_963924675.1). Lineage (NCBI taxonomy): Eukaryota > Metazoa > Chordata > Mammalia > Artiodactyla > Phocoenidae > Phocoena > Phocoena phocoena. The sequence goes on from NC_089219.1 coordinate 175,596,960, forward strand.
ACCTCCAATGCTGACAAATAAATATCAAACTACCTACCACCGGACCTCAAAGTTATTGCTCAACCAGAATCCCTTCAAATAAAGCTGCTTCTTGTTTATTGAGAATCACAGTTTCCTAGAAGATAGTATGGATTCTTCTATCTTCCTCTGATTTTCAAGGACAAAGATTTGCCTAGCAAATAAGTTGTGAACCTTGATGCTCCAGAAATGCAAGCCTTAAGTAGGTAAGACACAAAACTGAGAAACAAATGCAAAAGTGCATAGGAAGAAGGGCTGATGGGGAAAAAAAAAGACAGAGAAAATTTAGGTAATGGGTGTCCTGAAAGGCATAAGTTACCAAATGGCTGAAATGACAATCTAACCTTTGACGGAGTACAATGAAGAGGCAAATTTTGACCCATTCCATAATCCTGACTAGAACTGGTTGATTTTTAACTTTTACAAAGTATTTTATTTCCTCCAAACATTTCTCAGGGACTATTTGAATCACTTGTACCAGTTTAGAATTTTGTCAACTTCTACAGTAAATCACTGAGACGACTTTGAGTGGTCACATATCAATGCAAGTCTATTCAAACCGTTCTATAAGCCACGGGTATAGAGTTTACGTTGAAATTGACAAAATACCACAATGCTGCATAAAGTAAATGGCAAGCCTGTTTAATAGCTTGTGAACTGGCCAATTTTCTGAGGCTACAAAGGGGTTCAAGCGGGCATAAATCAGAAGTTGAACCTAATTCCTTAGTAGCTCCCTAGAAATAAGTTGTGCTTTCCCTGACCATTTTCTTTTTCTCTGAAAGATACATCATATTGTTATATTAAAATACTTCAATACAGCAAGACAATGAATCTGTCCTTCATTGGATTGCCCTGTTTATGAACCCCTCTTCAAATGTTTGAGAACTTACCCAAACAGAGCTTTATCTCTATAATTATAACTAACTATGTTATTTCTGTAGTTATAGTTTATCTCTCTAACTATAACTAACTAACCTTAACTACAGAACAGGCAAGACCCAGGTCTTCACTCTTCCAGTGGCCTTGCAGCTACAGAGTGGATGCATCATCTAAGCTATAGAAATCAGGTGTACCCACGCAGAGTTTAGATCTTAAGCTGTTGATGCAATAACAAAGAGGATGCCTAGAGCAATTCTCTAAAGAGATAGTGGTTACAGCAGTAATGGTAGTGCTGTTGTATGGTCAGGCCACTCAAGATGGCTGTTCTCTTGCTCTCTGTCCATCCCCTGCTTGACCAGTGCCTGCTTCACCTACACCCCACTCACATAACTGACCTTCCTAAGTACTTGCCCCAGGCTTCAGCTAGTGATTGTTCTAGCTTTAGATCAGAACTCTCCACTATACTTATCAAAGGGGGATGACCCTCTGCTGGTTTCCTTGGCAACCAATAAGCCAACTTGATGTCAATTCCCCTATAACTGGTAACCTCTCCCTGTCTATGGGAGCAAAGATGGCCACTCTATCCTGTCCTGGTGCCTGCAGCACACGATAGAGTACCACTCCAGGACCTTGCTTCAGACGTGTAAGCTCCCCCATCCATTAAACCACTGAGGCCTCTGTCACTGACTCTGGGCTCGTTCTTCAGTCTGGAAGCTAGGCAAGTACAAGCCTTTCAGGCCTGCGGGGTGCAGCCCGACAGCGATCCACTGTTCATTGCATTTAGCAATGTGACCTCACTAAATAAGTCTTCTGCAAGATTTTTCACTTGGTCCCAACTATGTAGCACAAGAGTATGCTTCTCTAGCTTTCTTGATGATTCTATATGCTACCCAATAACCTTTAATAGATTCCTTATCAGGTTGGGTCAGCTAGAGCCTGTTTTTCTTACTTGCAGCAAAAAATCTGGGTGATAGGGGTACTGGTATAAGAAGTAGTTTGGAAGAGTCTCCATGGACAATAGGGAGAGTATGTGCTTGGTTTTCTGGATTAGTTGGAAAAAAACGCTTTTTAAATCCATGCAGTATTAAAGGTGGACGTTTGACAACAGAAGTACCACCTGTGCTCATCTATAATGAAGAGTTTGTTGTAGAAATGGCATTTGGGATTATGTGCCTACATAGAACTGAATGAGGAACATAAAAAAGTCAAAGACTGAGCATGACTTGGTTACTACAAATAGAGATAGCTTGCTTAAAGAGCTCAAAATCCTATACTTTTTTTTTTTTTTCCTCAAAGCACAGAATGAGTACTGGTTGAGTACTGGAGACTTTCAAGGACTGTGCTAAAGGGATCTTTTATTTCTTGCAGCTATAGGGCTTCAAAACAAACTTTTATCCCAAGATTGAATTTAAATTCCTGCCAGATCTGTTAAAGTTAGAAAGAACGCTGGGAAGAGGTGGGAACCTGGGAACTGGAAGGTAGATGTGGGGGACGACTGGGATGAACTCAGAATAATCCAAAGCATTGATGCTTACTTTCTTTGTCCCCACGAAATAGCCCCTTCTGTCCTGCCTGATGGACTAACCCTGTCCTGCTTTCAGTCACTGTAATGATCTTAATCGAAGGAATGACCTTCGTTAGGAAGCCAAGGTTCATCATGTCCCACTTTCATCACCCATCATGTCCCAGGGGAGTTTACTGAAAAGATTCCAATTTTCCAATGGTTATCAAGAACTTGCTGATTTTTATTGGAGAAAGGACATTAAACGCATTGGTAAAAAGAATACCTGCCAGCATCTCTGATGAACATTGTATTCTGTAGGATGGGAACACCAGTTACCGTGAAAATCTGTGTGAAATCAGATGGGATCTCTGGTTTTAATTAGGATACAATTACCCCTCTGTGACTGAAGCCTAGAAGCAGCTATTAACAATCAGAGGCACAGTGGACATGGGTACTGTAATAGGTCCCGTGTATTACTCAGAAAAGGTCTAACCTGTAGGAATTTTAGAGTTTGCTAATCAGGTCATGGTTCCTCAGGATTTAAATGTGGAACCAGTGCTGTGAGGTCCTATTTAATTTGTATAATAGAAAAAAAAGTTAAGTCTGCAACAAAGGCCTGACTTGAGTTTTCATGAGCGAGAAGAATGCTGTCCCTGGTCCTGAATAATTTCAAGGACTCAGAACTCCTGCACCACAGCTTAAGTAGAGCAAATAATTCCTTTCCATTGTGAACTAATTCCTTGGGCTCCTAAATGCCACAATATTCCATGAATCGGAGAGTGGCCTTATAGAAGTAAGATAGCAAATTGGGTTTTCCTTGAATCCTCAAATCAGGTCCAGTGGGACGCTCATCCATGCCGTGTTTATTTTCCCAGTCTCTGAATAAAGAATTAGAATGAGCATCGGTTCCCTAGCCTATTAAGTAAAATCTATAAAGGAAAGATAAAATGAAGCTTCCCTCTCCTATGAAAAGACTAAATTCAAAGTGATGTTGCTTGTTTTTTATGCTTGACACCATTGCAGGAATTAGAGATCAGCTCAACACTGAAAATTTTGAGAAGAATAATCATATTCCATCTCTAATTAACTCACATGTTGGTGATAGCTCAATCATAGAGTAACTCTAATTAAAACTGCCATTCCAGATGTGGTAGCTTACTGGTGGCAGGACTCCTCACACTAGGGATAAAGTTTCTTCTCTGGTACAAACTCTTTTCTCTATCATTGTAAACAGGGAATACTAGAAGCAATTTTCTTTCCTATGCCAGCTGCGAGAATGAAACATTCCTATTGTATTCAAGAATCAAATCATCTCGCAGCCTATGTGCGACAACTTACTTCACAGGAACGCACACCGTCTCATCCTATCACGGGACATATATTGTTAATGACATCATACTGAAAAGACGTGAAACACACAAGTGGCGGGTATCCTGGCTGCTGGCCCATACTTTAGCTGTGTGCAAGGTCTGCAAATACATTTTGTGAAAACTCAAGCATCTGATGCCTGAGTGAACTTTCTGAGAGTCCAGTGGATATCTTGTCCAAAGCAAAGAACAAGTAACTATTCCTCCAGCTCCCCTTAATAACAAAGGTGTACAGATCTTGGAAGTAGCGGCAGAGGAATCATCTGCTCGCATTACTTACAACAATGACTTCAGTGATCTGTGTCTCGGGATGTCAGAGATGCCAGCTGCAGATTCTGTTGCTCCTTATATCCTCAAGCAATCACTCTTGCTGTGTGATTTAGGAATTGTTCCTGGCACAGCCTCGGGGCCAGGCTCTCCAGTTCCCCTGCTGATTCTGTGAGTAATCCAATCCGATGTCTGAACATAAATTCTTTTTCTGCTGCAGTCAGATTCTATTCTCACAAGAATGCTGACTGATACAGCTAATGGGGGCCTCAAATGTAATTAGAATCTGGAGTTCAACAAGAGTATAACAAATATTTATTGAGTGTCTAATGTGTGCCAATCACTATACTAGTTAAGTGCTAAAGCTACATTAATAATCATTTTTGTAGCTACGATAATAGTACTTTCTTCATAGGTTTAGCAGATTAAATTAGGTAATTATGAAAATAATAGAATACCTTTTACACAATTAGTGATAAATAAATGCTAGCTATTATTTTTCTTTTTATAATTTATTCCGTGATTCTATGTGTGCTGGGCTGAGCACTTTAAGCGAATTATCTCATTTAATCCTTCCAGCAGTCCTAGGAGATGGGTACTATTATTTCGGCATTTCACCGAGGAGGACGTGTGCCTTAGTAAGATTCAGCCAATTGTTCAAAGTGACACAGTTATTAATTAGAGCCCAGAACAAAAGAAGTCTGAAAAAAGTATGGCTCCTGCCTTAATAAACATAAACTCTTTTGGGAGTTGACAGAAAAATAAAATTATTATTCCCTATATTTAAAGACTGCTTTTCTTTGGTAGACTTTTCACAAATATTATCACATTCAATCTCATAATAACCCTGCAATAGGATCGGCAGGTTTTATTGAGACTTGATGTGAAACAATTTTGAATTAAGAGATCATTACACAGAGTCAACTGTGAGAGAAAAATGAGAAAAACAATGGACTCAAAGAAATATAAAAGGAGAGACCAGTTTATATTTTTTCTGAGGGGCAGGACAATGTTTTATTTTTCTTTGTAGTCTCCCTTTACAAAAGCCTAAGACAGCACATTACAGATAGTATGAATTAAGAATGTTTCTTAAGTGGCTTAACCAATTGACAAGATCCAGAAAGAAACAGTTGCAGCTAACTATAAACATGTATAGAATAATTCATTTGGAAAAGCAGAGTTTGAGTTTAGTCATATAAAATATGAAGCCATGAGTGACTCACGTGGGAAAATAAAGTTGAAATAAGATGTGTAGTACAGTTCTAAGCCTCAATATTCCTATGGAAAAAGGATTTCAGGTTGAAGGAAACATGAGATAAAGGCATAGATAAATGTCTTAGTTTTATGGATAAGAAACTGACAAATGGGGTTCAGATGGTAAAGTTGCAGTGTATGTGAATTTCAGAGTATTGATAAATAATCAAAATATCCTGCAATGACATGTGATCATTAGTTATAAACAAAACTGTAAGTACGTACTCAGGATTACATAAGGATTTTTACATCTGGTATCTTTTAAGCATCAAGCACTCTTCTAGGCACTTAATTCTCTTAATTCTACATAGTACTTATTGCTGTTAGATCCACTGTATTAAAACCATACCTATGACTTAGATGCTGAGGAAATTTTGTCTGGTGGGAAGCCTTGTAAGTAATGCCTAGAGAAAAACTGCTGAACACAGAAGCAGTATCTGCCATGAGATCAAATCCATCTGAAACCTTGTACCCACCATCAGAGAATCCAGAGCCACGGTGATGCTGGTGAGAATAGAATTCACCTCATACTCTCTAAATAGGAAGTAATATTAAAGGATATATCCTTTCTCTTGAAACAGAAAAAGCATGCCAGTCACCACCACCTGCCCCTTATACACAAATTGTCAATTTTTGCAGCAGTTTTTATTTTTCATCAATAATGAAAAATGGAGGCCAAAGAAGTTTAGTGATATCCATATGAACACAGGTCTACAGAAAAGTTGAATTAATACTTAAACTAAGACCTTTAGCCCATAATCTGTCTTTTATACTATGTGACCATCTTAGATGTCATAAACATACATGAAAATATATAATCAGTATTAAAATAATACTAATTCACATGTTGTTTAACTATTAGAAACTATTTCCAAACAGGACAATTTTTAAAACTATGTAAATAAAATCACGATTTTTTATAATGTTCAAATTGGCAAATTTATAATTAAATACAAGCATTAAGGTTTTTATCTTAAGTTATTCTTATATAGTTTATTCCGGGTATAGTTCCAAGTATAGTTAGGACTCTCAATACACTATAGAAAAATTATCTTAGTCACTTCTCGCTTGATGGAATCTTAATAAATTATCTTAGAACTTTGGAAAACCGAACTTTAACAAAGAGTAGACACACCTTTCAAATAGTGAAACCTCTGAGAAAAAAGCACCCCAGATCCTGCACAGAAAGGACAGGGAGAGTGTATCAAGAGAAAAAAGGCCTCTCCACCAGCCACAGGGCGTGTCTCTACACACAGCTAGGCAGGATGGGAAACCAGGCGGTTATTGGCTCCATGATATTCAACTGAAATCTGTTTTTTTTCCTTCCTTTTTCACAAGTCCTACATACAATTGAAGTATATACTAGAAGAAAAAAATTTGATAAAATATTCAGTAAAACAGCATCAGTACCTGTGGTAGCAAATAAATCCCTAACCTATATAAACCTATATATGTGTGTATATAGATAAATATCCTTAATTCCACCCTCAAATATTTACATATTAGCTTTAATGTAGAATTAAGAGATGTTATAATCTCTATTTTTATCATGCCATGATTGAAACTGATTCCTCGTATTTCTTGTTGAAAGCCTTTTTCTCTGAATTCAATTAACCAAATACACTGTGTGCTGTGTTCCTCCAATAGATTTTTCATATTACTCAAATTTGTCAGGAACTTGGCTTTTTGAATAAAGACAATATGTGATGCTTCCAATTGTTCATGCTTAGTCTATTTATTCCAAATGAAAACATCTCAGACTGTGGCGTTTACACTTTCACACTGCTGGCAGTCGTGCTCAGTTGTTTGTCATGAACTTGGCACCATCATCACCAATCCAAGGCTGAGAACTCTTTCCCTAAAGCTCCGTACTTGGACAATTCTGTGTTAGAGTCTGTCAATGAGAGAAACTTGTGAGGTGTGGAAGGTGGACATGAAATGGAAGCCATTATTCTCAGAAGTTTATGATGATGAACATGAGACAGTCACATACAGTTCTTTCCAAAATTCAGTGACATGGTGGCTTCTACAGCTAGACCAGGTTCCACAGAAGTGGCAACTTGCCCAGAAGTAGCAACTTCCAAATACCTTTCCCTGGGCTCCCACTTCACAGTGGCCAGATGCTCGCAGCCTCTTGGACGTGTTCACAGACTCTGCCTTTTCCATCCATTCCATGGCTTTGAGATTAAGTGGATTATAGATGTTTCTCTAATTCCCTGTCTACCCCTTTCATTCCTTCACTTTCCAAGTTCCTCCCTCATGTAAAACACTATTTCCCATTTCAAGCCCCTTTATTCCCATAATACTTTTTGTGGCTTTATTTTCCTAAGCTCAGAGGAAGAAAGCAGGTGAGGCAGCTGTGGCTGATTTCCTACTACATCCATTGTCCTCTTACAGAACATTGATTTTAGTGCTGATCGCGATGGGTCCAAATATAAAACTCCTTGCAGCCTCTGGTGGATATATGACAACGTCTGGCCAAAGCGACAGAAGCAACAATCTGCGTCTGTGTGTTTTGCGGGGCAAGGGGGAACTTCTGTGTGGATAAAGTTTTGCTTTTCAGATTTAGGTACTGCCCTCTATTTTCTCAGTCTTTGCTGCATCCTTCTGAGTGAACTGCTGACCGGAAGCTGGAGCAGCCATATTGTAACCATGGGGGGGAAAAGCCAACGGCAAGGGAGACATTTTGGTCTTCATCTTCTTAAGCCCTTGAAGCAGTCCTGGCCTTACTACCTCACTTCTGTAATATGCAGATTGTCTTAACTGAGGATGAGAAAGAAAGAGCGGGAAATGCAAATCTTTAAAGCAATAGTTCCTTGATGTATCTTGAGAGCCCCTTACATTCTTAGAAATTACTGAAGACTCCAAAGAGCTTTTGTTTCTGTGGTGTATTTTATGGGTATTTACCATGTTAAATTAAATATCTAGGGAATTCCCTGGCAGTCCAGTGGTTAGGACTCCATGCTTTCACTGTCAAGGGCCTGGGTTTGATCCCTGGTCAGGGAACAAAGATCCCACAAGTTGTGGAGTGTTACCCCCCAAAATATATTTACTTTTTCTTGTAAAATAATAATAATTAACCCTCTACATATAAACAACATATTTTAATAAAACTAACTATATTTTCTAAAACAAAAAGTAATAATTTGGGAGAGATTGGCATTGTTTTACATTTTTGCAAACTTCTTTAATGTCTAGCTTAAGAGAAAACACCTGATTCTTATACCTGCTTCGGCACTAGACTTACTGCCATATCACACACCCTGTGATTTCTAGACACCTTCACTGTACACTCAAGAGACGATGAAATTGGAAAAAAAGCAATGAAATCTCAAAATATTATAACAAGGGGCATGATCTCATGGACCTTCTAAAAGTATCTCAGGGACCACCAGGTTTCCCCTGAGGATACATTGAGAACCTCTGTTCTAAAGAAAATTATAATATAAACTGCAGTATTCGGAGTTTATGTATTAGGTAGCAAATATATATATATCATGTAGTTAAGATATAAGATAGCTATATAGTTTTATAGGTAATAAACATTAATACTATAATAGAAATAATAATAAACAGGATAAATTTCACAGTAAGAGGCAATATCACCTTTTATGTGCTTATCAACAGAAGATGGTATGTTTCTTATTTGAAGAAAAGGGAATCTGTGATATTTATTTCCCAAGAATTTAACATACAATGTTTCATTTTTCAAATCATCTAAACATAATAATCAAAGATAAAAATCATATGTTAGTTGAAAGTTAACAGCTGTTGTATGCTTTCAATAATCTTGCCCTTTTTCATCATAGATTATCTTGGAATTTCATGGGGCAGAGAAACCGAATGAAAACAGTTATCATTTGATTTTTTCCTGAAATGTGCTGCCAGATTTCAATATTGAAGCATCATATTTATTTGGTCTGCTGCAGTGGTGAGCTGCTATGACCAGAGCTCTGAAAACCACCACCATTACAATTCTTAGTGGAGAACTCTGAGTGACAGTCATAAAAGATATAAATGATATCAAACGGCCTGAGAGCCTGATGCTTTTGTACGCGCTTGGCATGTACAAGTGGTTTAATAATAAAATCATGGCAAAATTACTTCTTTCTCACAACAGTATTTTCAATAGTAATCTAAGCAATAAAAATAATAGCAGGTCTAACACCACTGGCAATATTAAATTGAAAAAGCAAATTGCAAAGCTAATGAACTTGTTATCAGAGGGACTGATCTATAATAGAACCAATATTTCAAGCTCCCAAATAAATGTTCAGTAAAATGATGCTTCACTATTGTGCAAGCATTATGGTAGTGATTTACCAAAGATATATGACTTCAAAATACCTTGCAGTCTTTCAAATGCTGGGGCAAAACACAAAGAACTAAAATGAAAGTACATTTATTTTTATGTTGCATTGGATTTTAGTTGCTCACAACACATTACTTAACTCATCCTAAAAAAACTAGACTCCCAATTTCAAGAAATAATTCTTTGTATTGGAAATAATGGAAACCTTAGACCTTAGCCAGAAATGTTGTTGCTTCTCTGTATGAACAAATGCACTCAGTGCATTTGTTATGTGTAGGAACAATTCTTTACATATTACAAACAAATTACAGGTTTCTTTTCTCTACTGGATATTAAGGAAACATAAAAAAGATTACTATAAATTTTTACCTTTACAGGTCACTAAACATATAAACGGAAACTTATCTCTGTATTTATTTATTTTTTTTGCGGTACGCGGGCCTCTCACTGTTGTGGCCTCTCCCGTTGCAGAGCACAGGCTTCGGACGCTCAGGCTCAGGGGCCATGGCTCACGGGCCCAACCGCTCCGTGGCATGTGGGATCTTCCCAGGCCGGGGCACGAACCCTTGTCCCCTGCATCGGCAGGCGGACTCTCAACCACTGCGCCACCAGGGAAGCCCGCTTCTCTCTGTATTTATTTATCATCAATATCTATTTATCATCTATCTATCTATCTATCAATCATCTATCATCTCTTACATGTCTTGCAATTCTCAGGAAAGGCCACATTTTGCTGCTATAACAAACTGCTCCCGAATCCCAGATGCTTAAAACAACAACAATGTATTTCTTGCTAACATCACATGCACCATGGAGCAGTGGTGGGCTCTGCTGGGTCCCAGGCTCACAGAGGCTCTACCTGGAACTGCACACCCTGGAACCTAAAGCCTTCCTGATCTTCACAGTAAGGAGAAAGAAAGTGACGTGTGTTTTTGTTTTCGTTTTTTACTGCCTTAGCCCATAAATGACACCTTTTACTTGCACTTATTCTTTGTTTGTCAGAATTTGTCATATGGCACTATGTAACTGCAAGAGGACTAGAAGAAAAAAAGGGGAGTAAGTAGAATATCTGGTAAGTACTCCTCTCTCTGCAGTCTGCCCTCCTAATCATCAAACATCCTTCTCTGTTCTTCCCATGTGTAGAACATACTCTCCTCTCCTCCAGGGAAGATAACACAAATATTCCATCACTGTATCAAGGGCAAAGCCCAGGGTATCTGAGAGGTGTGGACTAGTTTGTAAATCAAGTTCAGATATGGCTCCCATTTGTTTACAGGACAACAAATTAAAGAGATGAGTTATTTGCCTCCCATACCTAATATAAATGGTGGGAAAAATAACTACACTAAACACTACTATTTGTAAAAGATGTGAACAGGAGACACAAAGAAGTTGCTGTGAGCAGCCATCCTGGAACCCACCAAGGCAGACACTGTAAGGGCTCTTTACCCTAGGGGAGGAGAGGGTTTCTTGATTAGGCCTGGCTTTACTGTCTGGGAGGTTCTTCCTTTCACGATTCCCCTTTACCAGTAACTGCATCCACAGTTCTTTTCCAGAGATAGTTCTTAGATCTGCTACATTTCATTACATTTTTGCCTTTCTCTCTCTCTTAGATCTAAAGGGGACTGACGACCTGGAAGCTGTAAAGATTCTAAAGGGAGGCCACATCCTTATTCTGATCTTCTACTGAACACGCATCCCTTAGGCTTTCTCTTTCTTAACTTCTTAGTGCTTGGAGTCAAGAAGCAGTTAGTTCTTTTAAGTCTGAATGCCTGAAATGTTTGGGCTTTTTCCCTTTCATGTCCCACAGAGAGCTCATTTGCTTCTTTATCATACAGCCAAACACAGCTATTAGCTATCAACACATACCATGAAGGCTTTGCTCTTTAACCTCTTTCACTAGAGCTATAATTGAATGAGGCAAGTGGCTTCCCTTGCAAGTAACTGCAGACAACATTACCAAAGCATAACATGGGTAGACATCTTTTCTTGCTACCTATTGATTGGTCAGTTGGCCAATATCTGCTTTGTTTTTGTTTGTTTCTCATGGAAGTATCTCACTACTAACATGCAACTACCATGGTAGTCAGGGAAGACGAGGTTATACAGTGACAACAAATCCAGAGATAACATAATCTGTGTGTCTTTGTCATTATTTTGGGACTCAATGTGAAACTATTTTTTTTGAAAAAAAATCCTATACCTCTTTAATGCATAATGCTTATGCAAAAATTAAAAGTTACTTACCTAATAATTGCAAAATCAGAAAAATAATGTTTTGCTAATAAATTCCATATGCCTGTGTTAACAATATTAAAATCCAAGAAGCTCTAAAATCCAAAGAAGAATTTATAATTAATTTGACAACCAAGCCCGATCTTATCTACTTTCTCTTGGAAACAAATCTTTCCTGAAGCGATATGAGGCTACTACATACTCCCAGACAATTTGGAGTGTTGTGTAATATGTAGTATTTGTATCATGTTATCATTCTAAAAGGTGAAATATTATAAATTCTGTAGCACATATTCCCCAAATATGTTTTGCATATGGTACTATGGACCTGTAATTCCTAAATCATGTAGAATAATGGGGTATCATGTGTGACCGCTTGTACATAGTACTTTGACACACATTATGTCTTCCCATTTTTAGTATATTTAAATTTGTGACCTTTCCCCCATTCACTATGTATTTTCTTTCTGATATGTATGTTGTTATTATTGTTAGTGTTATAACCCTCTGGGTTATAAAGATATTTATTCAGCGTAATTGCCTTTTGTATAAGTTAATATCCCACTTTGCAAGTACTCATTTTTGTCAATCAAAAATCCAATACTTTGTGATAATTTATGGCATGTAGGAAAGAGTAGAGAAAATATCTAAGGAACTAGGTAAAAATATTGATGCCAAAAATCTGAACACTGGTTCTGTATCTTCCTTGCTTACTGATGAAGATTAATCACATCTCAGAACATCCATGATTGCTTTGCCAGCACTGTGATAGAGATTGAATTTCATCTTTCTCACAGCTCCCACCCATTACTTACATAAGTATCTATAAATGTATTGGCAACTGCTGTAGAGATGAAAGAAAACAGATTTGCTATAAACGGAATATTAAACAAATTGGGTGAGTTAACCTATAAAACAATATCTGAGTAATAAAAAAGTCAAGAGAAATTTAAGCACTATAACGGAAGTAATATATTTAAATTCAGTAGGCTTTACTTTGTACAAAATTATGGGAAGTATTTCTGTGAACAGAATGTGGTTACCAGCTTTGTGGGCATAACAGTACCTACTACATAGAGCAGACATCAGTAGAATAAGATCATACCTACCTTTCTCCTTTCTTTTATCACAATGTCAGCATAATATTTAAAATGTCTCAGCAAAGTCTTCCCTTCGCCACTTTAATAAGCAGATTTGACAGGTGCAGCACTAGCAGGGGGCTCATAATGTATTTAAGTTTGAAAATGAGGCAATTATATTACAAAGTTCTGATTGGCTATATTTTAATTTCAGAACTATGAGAGGCACTGATTTAGCTGGTGGCTTTCTGAAGTAACCTTATACATTTGCACCTGTTCATTTTATTAAAACAGAAACACCTTGCCAGAGGTGAGAAGAGGATACTGGTCACAGAAACCATGACAGCCTGGCCCCTCTGCTCTTACTATTGATTACATTTCTTGACAGTCACATGGGAAGTTAATTACTAGTAGGCAATTAACAGCCTCGCAAAATAATAAGGAAAACATAATTATATTGAGAACTCCCCGAGACTTTTTGTAATCTTAAATGTGATATTCCCAGGTCTCTGAATAGCTCTGGCAACCCAGATTTTGGCATTTCTTTTCGTCTACATTCTTCAACCCGGGTCCTGTCCTTGACAAAATGTGGTAATTATTAATACTATATTTCCTTTCAAATTACTGAAAAGAATACTAAATTTTCATCCATCTAATTAAAAATTCCCCAAGGAATTTTTCAGTGAAAGCAAGATAAAATTTACTTTGCATATAAAGTGAATCATCTTTCTAGAAAAACAGATCTGCTTGAAAAAGACTCAGGATACCTTATCTAATATTAGTTTGTAATCTCATTAAATTAAATTTCTGCCTTCTCTATTACAGGTTGGGAGCTCAATGAATAGATTCTAAATCCAGGCTATCTAGGCTTTGGTTCCCACACTGTCTTCCAGAAATCCTATGACCTTGGGGAAGGTTATTTACCTTCTCTGTGATACATCTGTTCTATAAAGTGGAGTAATGGGTTTGCAATATTTATTGCTATTAACTTTATCCTGAACACTAGGTGTTCCCGTTCAGAGAGAGGCACCTTATGAAATACTTCACAACACATAATAACGTGTCCGTTCCTCTTGCCCCAGTCTTTACTTTGGGGCAACATGATGAAAGGTAATGCAGTTTTTTTCCCCCACAAGTAGTCCAATACCCTCATAGATGAGGGGCCAAGAAAAATGAACTGGTTCCACCTAGAAAGAGAAAGGAGACAGCTGTCCCCTTCCCTACCTAAAGGTCTCCTTGGAAACAAATAAGCTTGAATCTGAACTTCAGCTCTTTGGTATGTGAATGAAATAGCTTCAGGAACCAGCTAACCTCTTGTGTTTCAAATTTTACATAATTGTCTCACAGCCTAGAGTGTCTCCAAATTCTGGATCTTCACCCCTCCTTGAAAAGTACAGACCCAGGGAGACAGTCGCTGCTGTCTTCCTAGCCCTTTGGGGCTTAAGCAAGGAAATTAGCATGGGTTGTGACTATTTGGCTCTCTTGAAATGATAAAAGAAGTTTTATTATCCTTTGAAATCAGAGCAATCAGCTTCTGCATTAGGGAAACAGATCTAACCGTCATGGTAGGTGAACATGTCTGTAGGAGTCTAAGAATTGTTGCAGGACAGGTAAGAAATCCAGCTAAGGTATATATTCTCACAAGAAATAAGTAGCTACCTGAGAGGATTTGTGAGGTTTAAGTGAGTTTAGTGATGAAATTACTTAATAAATCACTTATAATTAGCTACTCAAAAATAGCAAAAAAGAGTCTAGCTCTAACTGATTTTTTGATGACTTTAGAAGTCAATATATTACTTATATTATTTAAATATGAGAAAAACATTAACACACTGTCATTTAATACTAAACCCCCTTTCTTTAAAAGTTTTTATTTTAAAATAATAAAAATCCATAGGGAGCTACAAATTTGTACAGAGAGACACCTTTTATTCAGTGTCTCCTACTGATTACATTTTACATCAAGATGGCACAGTATCAAAACCAGGACACTGACATGGAATAATGCAGGTGTAGAGCTCTATGCTATTTTCTCATAAGAGTAGCTATATTAATTACCACCACAATCAGGATACAGAACAATTCTCTTACTGCAAAGATATCCCTGCTTCTGCCCCTTTATAGTCAACTAATTTCTCTTCCTCTGACCATCCCTAACCCTGACAGACACTAACCAATTTTTTATTCGAATTTTGTCATTTTGAAAATGTTATGCAAATGGAATTAGAAGATATATGATCTATTGAAACTTTTTTTTTCATTCAGCATAATGCCCTTGAGATCTAGCCAAGTTATCATGTGTACATATACGATCGCTCATTCCCTGTTAATGGTGAGTAGAATTCCATGGTGTGAATGCACTGCAGTTTATTTAACCAGTCACCTAATGAGGGACGTTATAGTTATTTACAGTTTGTCTAATACAAATGAATTGAACAATTTACATTTCAGGAAATTATTGATGAGATGTGAAGGCTTGACCCTGCCATTTTATTTTTTATTTTCTTTTTTGTTCCCTGTTTTTACTTTTTTTTTTTTTTCTGTCTTACTGTGCATTGCTTGGACATTTCTTAGAATTTTATTTTGATTTAGCTATAGTAATTGGAAGTATCTCTTTGTATAGGCCGATTTTAAATACTTGCATTAGGTATTACATTTTACACATATAACTTATTACAGTGTATTAGCATGGAGATCTCGCCAGTTTGAATGGAGTATAGAAACATTACCTCCCCTTTAAGTCCTTTTACTCTTCTCCTTTTACAATATAATTCTCTTACGTATTTTCTCTACGTACATGGAGAACCACATCAGACAATATTATAATTTTTTTGGCTATCAAACATACTTTAGAAAACTCAAGAGGAAAAGGAAAGTCTATTGTATTTACTTATATATATATATATATATAAGTAAATATATATTTACTTATATATATATATAATTTTTTTTTTTTTTTTTTTGCAGTACGCGGACCTCTCACTGCTGTGGGCTCTCCCGTTGCAGAGCACAGGCTCCGGACGCGCAGGCTCAGCGGCCATGGCTCACGGGCCCAGCCGCTCCGTGGCCTGTGGGATCTTCCCAGACCAGGGCACAAACCCGTGTCCCCTGCATCGGCAGGCAGACTCTCAACCACTGCGCCACCAGGGAAGTCCTATTTACTTATATTTTTAATGTTATTCTGTTGTTCTTTCTTTTTCCTAGATGATACAATTGCTTCTTTTATTATTTCCTTTTTGTTTAGACAAATTTCCTTAGCTATCATTTTGGGTAGCTATGTTGGTGACAAATTATCTTAATTTTCCTTCATCTGAGAATGTCTTGAAATTCCTTAGTTTCTGAAGGATATTTTTCCCGGATATTGAATCCTGGTTAACATTTATTTTCTATCAACACTTGAAAAATGTGTCACTTCCTCTGTTCTCCATGGTTTTCAATAGAAGTCATTCAACTTATTCCCCCTTAGGTAAGGTGTTATTTCTCTCCTACTGTTTTCAAGCTATTTTATTTGCCTTTAGTTTTCAGAAGTTGACTCTGATGTTCTCGGTGTGGATTTCTTTATGTCCATTCTGTTTGGGGAATTTTTTCAACTTCTTGATCTTGCAGCTTTATATCTTTGACAAACTAGGGAAATTTTCAGCTATAACGTCTTTGAATAATTTTCACCCTCTCCTTCTCTCTTTCCTGGCAGGACCCCAATGACACGAAAGTTAGATCTTTTTTTAGAGTACCACAGTTCCCTAGAGCTCTGTTTATTTTTTTTAATTTAATTTTTTTAGTCTATTTTTTCTATCTTGTTTAGATTCAGTAATTTATATTGTTTTATCTTGCAGTTCATTGGCTCTTTTCTCTGTCTTCTACATTCAGTTATTGAACCTATCTATTGTTTTGTTTCAGTTATAATGGTTTTCATTTCTAGAATTCCCAGGCGGTCTTCTCTTAATAACTTTTATTTCTTTTCAGAGTGTACAACAACAACAACAACAGAAAAAAAATTTATCCTTGCCATAAAAGAGGTCTGGTCTCTGCTCTTAGCTCTTGTGAGGTAATCTCTGTCATGCCTGTTAGGAGTGTCCTTCTTGCCTGGGGGGACTTGGGTCGTGTCACGTAGTCTACCAGTTATTTAGGGAGGGGGCTGACACACCAGAAAGATAAACAATGTAATGTACTGTGGGGCTTTGGGTCACACAATATCAGTTGGCCTGGAGACTGAGATTAACTACACAGGCAATCAATTAATCAACTGTGTCTATGTGATGCAGAGCCAAGTAAAAACTCTGAACACAGAGGCTCAGATGAACTTCCCTGGCTGGCAATATACCATACATATTATCAAAAACCAACACCCTGACTCTGCCGGAAGAGAGCAAAAGAAGATCCAAGTCTGGTAATTCCTTGGACTCTGTCCTATGCACTTATTTCCTGGTTGACTAAAATGTATCCTTTTCTTGTAATGAAGTATAATGAAGAGTATAGTAGCTTTTAGTGAATCTGTGAGTCCTTCTTTATCAAAAGTGAGGGTGATTTGGGGAAACTTTCAGACTTGTAATTGGTGTCAAAAATTAAAGCAGTCTTGTGAGAAATGTGTTGCCTCTACCTCAGCAGTTGGCTTAAGTTCATGCTGAGACTTTGTATTTTTTTCATTTGTTTGAAGCATGTTCATATCTGCTCATTGAAGCATTTTTTGATGGCTCCTTTAAAAGCCTTGTCAGATAAATCTGTATCATCCTGCTATTGGTATTTATTAATGGTCTTTTCTCATTCAAGTTAAGATTTTCTGGTACTTCCTATAAGTAGTTTCAATTGAACACGAGCCTTTTGGGTATTATGTTAGGGACCACCAGCTCTTATTTAAATGTGTTTTAGAAGGTCACTTCTGACACTGCTCAAGCAGGGAAGAAGGGCATCACTTTATTAACGCCAGGTCAAGATGAAAGTCCAAGTTTCAATCTTGTCATACATTGAACCCCCTGGAAATAAGGGCTTTCCATTACTCTTAGAAGGGGGGGGTGCATCTCGGGTTTCCCATGATGCCTCTGCTGATAAAGTCTTAATATGAGGGAATGGGGGCCTCATTACTGCTCTACGCTTAATCTGCCCTGACACTGCAGGGCTTTGGTCTTCTTGCTCCTTTGATGGTAAAGTCCTGACTCTTCCCTAGGCATCCTCTGACACCATGGGGGTGAGGGTAAACACTATCACTCAGCAGGACTGAAAGTCCAGGCTCCCCACTTGGTCTTTTATGACACCAGCTCATGAGGGGGCATGGGTAACTTCATCACAGAAATCTAGGTTCACAATTTGTTCTCTGCTGGCAGGGATAGGTTAGGGCTGCAGGTTTTTCTGGGGCATTTGGCAGGAGTAGGGTATTTATTGTCTAAAAGTTTTCTATCTTTCCAGGTTGCCCCTTTTCTGGTCCTTTTCCCTAAAGAGAACATCCTTTCCTTGGGGTTTCTTTTTCCCCCCACCCATTGATGTTTTCATGTTTCTGGAGATTGCATCATCAAGGTTTTTGACATATAAGGTCATAGAAAAGGAAAAAGAAAAGGAAAGTAGAAAACAACAACAAAAATAACAAAAACATAAGACTTATGGCTGTGTTTTGCTCATGCCCTGTGTTCCCCAGCCTGTCTGCCATCTTTTACACATCTTTTACAGGCTCATGTTTGTTTCATATATAATGTCCAGCGTTTTAGCTGAATTCTGAGTTCTAGCAGGAGGAAGAGAGAAAAGTATGGCTAAACCCTTTTATATTTTTCTTTATTAATTGTCTCACAACCACACTTACAGAAAAAAAAAAAATGAATCTCTGAGATATTACTTTATTTGAAAATTACACACTGGTAGAAAATTGACTGAGCTGGTGCAGCAATTTATCTACTTGATTCTACGGGGTTTTAACTGAAGAGATTACAAAAGTGCAAAATGAATATAAATAGTGTACATATCACTGTCTCCTACACTTGTCTTACTATTTTGAATTTATATTATGCCATCTATTAGATTATAATGCTCAGATTTGGACTCAAAAATGTAGCTGTAAAAAACATTCAAGGAATGGGGTTAATTAGGGCTACCCAATGAGTATAACATAAATATCTAGTCTATAAGTGAAAGAAATATTCTTTTAAAACATATTTAAAAGTAAAATTATTTCTAATACATTTGTGGAGCACCTATTCTTTTCACAAACCCAGGCCAAAAAATGTGTGTATAAAGTACTATAATGAAGGCCACATCTTCCTCAATAGTAGATGGTAAAATCTCTGGGGCTGTGGACCAAAAGTTCAGTAACCATAAATGGCTCTCTTTGGTACTGCCACAGCATTCATTCACTCTGTTATCTTTACAAGCACTATCCTGAGTGCCTTTCAAAAACCCGAACTCTGTTTATTTCATATTTTAATCTTTAGGGCCTCACATTCCCGTAAATAGAATACATAATTACAACTTGTTTACTTTATAAAAAAAATGCCTGGGGAGAATTTCACATTATATTAGCAGTGTAATTTCTCTAAATTCAGAAATGGTGCTTGGTGAAGTGGTATGGTAATAGAAAAAGATATGTTTTAAATGTGTCTAGGGAACTAGAATTCTGTATTTTTGAAGGACTCCTCAGATTAGTGTAGGGTCTGATCCGTTTTGGCTTTTAGGTAAGTTTCTTCATTTTACAGATAATCCATTAGTGTTAAATTGTGTACTCAACAACTCAGACAGTTGATAAAAGCACAGATGGTCTTAAAACTCAGATTCCAGTGTTCTTCAACCACAGGCTTTTCAAACTCCTGGGTGAAGCCTTGATAGGAAAAAAATCTACCTCTCCCCCAACCCAAATGATTACATATTTCTTCTATTGGAGAGCATACAAATACTTGTCTTTCAAAATTCAGAATACCATTTTAATCATGAAAGGAAGTGAAGTATACGGAGAATTAGGAAACATGGGGAAAAACAGAGTGGTTTTTCACTAATAAAATAATTCTTACATTGAGCTCACTGGGATTTAAAAAATCACCCTATACAATCAACTTTGTGTTCAATATGGCATGATTTCTGTATTTATAAAAGAACTTGGTCACCATCTAATTACAGTAAAATATATTTTGCTCTCCACAAAGCTGTTCTTTTCACTAAAAAGAAACAGGATGGAAATTTTCAAGTATTATCTTTAGTGGAAAATAATTTTTAAATGCAAATAGGAAAAATGTTAGGCATTATGAGCTAGTGATCTGTTAGGCATTATGAACTAGTGATGGTGGAGATATTTTTAAGTTCTACTGGATTGGAAATCAGAGCTAAAAATATTTAACTGCGTGTATAACAAAGGCGTGCTAATTTCTAGGATGCAACCTCCCTGAACTTATCAATCATCAATCATTTAATTTCAAAAAGAAAACATATTTCCCTACAGCAGTGGTTCTCTTCTCAAGCTTTGGTACACATTAGCATCGCGTGGGGTCTTTTAAAAGCCCAATCCAGGTTGCATCCTATATTGCTAGATATAAAGCAATATATCTAGGGATGGAATGCAGGTATCCATATTTTTAGTAATCCCCATGACTTGTAAATGAAGCAAAGTTTGGGAACCAGTGTTTCTTTACATTGGTGTTAAATACACTATTGAAGAGTAAAAGAAAATTAAAAAAATTTTTTCTTTTCTCCAATTTTTTGGCCACGCTATGCAGCATGTGGGATCTTAGTTCCCCAACCATGGGAACCCATGCCTCTGTGTTGGAAATGCAGAGTCTAAACCACTGGACCGCCAGGGAAGTTCCCAAAATAGATTTAAAGATATAAATATATGTAACATTTTTGTTAAATAAAGTGTTCCAGTCAATGTTTATTAAATTTCAAGATTTTTTTAAAAATAAGTTTTTGTTGTTCAAATTGACTTAATTTTTCACTAATTAAGTTACAACCAACTGTTACAGAGCTGTGCTGAACCTGAGTTTTAGAAATATGGTCTCTGAATGCTCTTATTAGCTGACCTACTATTCAAAACTTCACAGGAAATATTTATAAAGCATGGTTTTAGATAACAAAGAAGCATTTTTTCTTTATGCTTAAAAAAGGCTTCAGCATATTAGAAGACATTTTAAAGTAAATTTTAAATGGAAATAATCCTTATGCTACTGAGCTTCATGTTTGATTTCAAATAATAGTTTAAGAACAAATCAATCTTGCTCTTTAAAAAAAATCTATATAGTGTTGATTAGTGTATTGACTCATGAAAGAACATTAAAAATGCTGTTACTTAAAGGAGAAACATTAAAGTGATATTCCTAAACAAGATTTAGTTGAAAAGTGAACAGTTATTTCATTTGGTATGTGTTCTTTGCATCAGCATCTACCACAGTGTTCCATTTGGTATCAGTCTGCAGGACGGTTTCCCTTGTCAGGAAGGGATGTTAAAGCCTGCTCTAGAAGATTCCAATTAGCAGGTTCCAATTAGCATTAGCATAATCTTCCAAAAGGAAGGAAAGACTTTCAAGAGGGAGAACTATTAAGTTTGCAGGAGGTTTTGTAAGACACTCAAAAATATGCACCTATTGACAAGAAGGATAAATGGGATCAGTAGTGGATTTTCTACAAGATAAAATGTTTTAAAAAATGAAGTAGTTTAAGAAAAATAAATAAATGTCCATTCCTAGAAGGCACTCTGACTAAAACAGGCTGAGTTTTGGCTTGTGTGAGGAAGAACTGAAACAAGATGATTATAACAGCTGAAAACCAAGATTTTCAATGTTCTGCTATAATTATGGAGTTTGTTGCTTCATGTTTTGCTTATATTTAAAAAATTTTATTTTCATTGGGTGATGATAAAGCAACCTTTGTGACCCTCAAAACATATCTGCTTTACTCTGAAGTCAGTTTTACAACATTTGTACAGAAAGTAAAGATGAATGAGTCCATGACAGCTCCGAAGCTCTCATCATTAATGTGCTTTGTGTTCAAATTGTTTGAATTTGTGAATCTCTCTACTCTTCCTGGAAACGCTGAGTGGACTGATTTATGACTGACAAGAGACGACTGAATGGGCTTCCTTTAAAGAAAACTATCGGGCTTCCCTGGTGGCGCAGTGGTTGAGAATCTGCCTGCTACTGCAGGGGACACGGGTTTGAGCCCTGGTCTGGGAGGATCCCGCATGCCGCGGAGCAACTAGGCCCGTGAGCCACAGCTACTGAGCCTGCGTGTCTGGAGCCTGTGCTCTGCAACAAGAGAGGCCACGATAGTGAGAGGCCCGTCCACCGCGATGAAGAGTGGCCCCTGCTTGCCACAACTAGAGAAAGCCCTCACACAGAAACGAAGACCCAACACAGCAAAAATAAATAAAATAAATTAATAAACTCCTACCCCCAACATCTTCTTTAAAAAAAAAGAAAAGAAAACTATCAATATGGGGGAAAGGGGAGGGGTTATAACATAAAATAAACTTGGGAATATACAAAAGTATCTTGAAAAAGAGTGAAAGAATATTTGAAAAGAGACAAGAGATGATGCACTGAGGCCCAAGAAGAAATTTCTGCAATTTAGTCTTGTAAGATATAAGGAAGTGTTAGGCAAGTTTACCCAATGCTTTTACACTTTCAGGGATCTTTTAATATTACCAAGAGGTTTTAGGAACCTCGACTATAAAAAGAGCTAGCAATCTTATTTACTATTTTGGTGATTATATTTGGTGATTACTATTTGGTGATTATTTTGGTAGATGGAAAAATGAGCAAGCAGGCTCTCACCAAACACTGAATCTCAGCCTCCAGAACTGTGAGAAATAAACTTCTTTTGTTCATAAGCCACCAGCTTACGATATTTTTGTTATAGCAGCCCCAGTGGACTAAGGCAGCCCTGACCTCATGTGGCTCAGGACATTTACATTAGAAAAACTGCAATTGTAAATTCTGTCTCTGACCCTTTGAGATGTAAATCTTATCCCAGCCTCTGGACAGTTTTACAACTCAGGAATGTCTTTCTCAAGGACCTGGGAGCAGACCCTTTAAAATATAACCATTAAGAAAGATACAGCCCTTCTCTCTCATTCTCTGTGGGAAGGTAGAAGCCTAACTATAACCAATTAGCAAACACAGATGGCCTCTTGACATTGCTAACCTCTCCCCTGACTTGTCCTCCAGTACTTTTCCACCAGCTCACCCCAGTGTTTATAAATGCTCCTGCCTTTTGTCAAAGCAGAATTAAGGGGGCTTCCCTGGTGACGCAGTGGTTGAGAGTCCGCCTGCCGATGCAGGGGACACGGATTCGTGGCCCGGTCCGGGAAGATCCCACATGCTGCGGAGCGGCTGGACACGTGAGCCATGGCCGCTGAGCCTGTGCGTCCGGAGCCTGTGCTCCGCAACGGGAGAGGCAACAGCAGTGAAAGGCCCGCGTACCACACACACAAAAAAAAGCAGAATTAAGGTCCATCTTTCTCTCCTATTGTAATAGTTTTGAAGAAAACTGTTCTTGCCTTTTTAATTTGTCTGTTGCGATTTTTTTCTTTGATAACATGGGCTGATTAACCTGGACTACTGGTGTGTGTTCTAAACGCCATCATAAGTGTTATTTTGGTGGAGAGGCAGAAGGAGATTACACACAAAGTAGAGCAGGAGAAGAAGGAATGGGACCACAGGTGCAGAGATTGGAGTGACACAGGCATAGTCAAGAAGGGCTGGCAGCAAACTGAATCTGGGGGAAGCAAGGAGGTATTCTCCCCGAGAGCATTCAGAGGTAGGGTGGTCCTACTGACACCTTGATTTTGTCCCTCTGGCCTCCAGAACTGTGAGAGAATTAATTTCTGTAGTTTTAAGCCACCAAGTATGGTAATTTGTTATAGCGACCCTAGGACATTAATAGAGTTGATCAGAAATCATCTGTGTTTAAATCTATCTTCTTAAAATTATAATAATTAAACTATTGTAAAAATGTTAATTCCATTCGAAACATTTTTGATGGAGACCACTCTTTAATTAAAGTAATGCCGTAAGAGTACCATATGTAGACAACTGTGCACTGCTTTCATAAGAAAAAGCAGTAGTAAATGAAAGCAATCATATTATTTTGTTTTAGTAGAAAATGTGAAGTATTTTTTTCCTAAGTACTATGGTTAAAATGATAGAACTAGGATAAGCCACTTAAGCACCTGTTTTTAAGGAAGATGCTGTTTAAATAGATTAATTCAGCCAGAGCCCTGGAGATACTAATGAAATTCACCAATTTAGGATAAACAGCTTCAGTATGGATTTTTGATAAGAAAACAGCTGCTTCTAGATAGAAGTAGTAGTAGCTAAAGTCTGAAGGCCATGAAATTTGTCTGTTCTGGAAGATATAATATGCAAGGAACAGATGGTTAGCATAAATAATTCAAAATCACTCTACAGTCACTTCTTTGGGTAAAAACAATGTGTTGAACTATGTTTACAAGGTTACTTGAAACTTTAAGCATACAAACAATTTCTATTTCCATTCCAAGCTTGCTTTCAACATGCAATTTCAAAACAAAACACAAGTTTTGATCATTTAAGTGTTAGTCCTCTAAAATCAATATAGGCAGAGATATGACATGCATTATACTAGAGCATTATATGTGCAATCATATGTGCAATCACGATTAAATATATCTAGGTCTCCAATGTAAATTTTGTTGAGGTTAAAATGATGTCCACTTACACCTCACATGTAGGTAAGTGAACATGTAAAACTAATAACAATGTTGATAACAATCAACAATGAATAAATGAAACTAACTTTTGCATAGCATTTTAGAGTTTATAAATATTTTTTCTAATCCTTCATCTAATTTTATTTAATTTTATAGATAAAAATCTGAAATCATTCCATCAATTAAGAAAATAAAATACTAGCCCTATAAGTTTACAATACTTTTAAAAGTTTTACATATCCCTTGTTAATTACTCTAATTTTTCTTTCTCTTATTGAAAAGAGATTTAAAAATTGACAAATTTCTTTCCTTTTACTTCAAATTTTCCTACATATTATATTTATGAAGAATTCCTTTTTTCCTGCCTCATGGAAGGATATATATCTTTGCCTGTATTTACCCATGGCCACGAGCCTTTATAACATGATTCATAATCCCCTTTCTTTGGTTAATTAATATTTCCTTTTCACTGTTTCATTCTCTTTGGTGTGAATATGAGTCTTGTGACTTTTCTAATCAAACATTTACCAGACTCTGTATTTTCCTCAGTCCTCCACTGCAAGTTTCTTCCTCTTCTCATAATCAAATTTCTTGAAAAAAAAATGTATTTGTTGTTTCTACTTTCTTTCCACTCAATTATTCTTAAGCTCATGTTCAGCTACACAACACTAATAACTATGTATTTGGCATACGTTCTCAGTCCAAAACATTTCATGTCAAGTAACTATTGTTGACAGTGGCCAAGAAGATGTCAGCATGAGTTTTCTGCTCTAGATCCTATGGAGGCTTTCAAATCTCCTCTGGCAACTTTTGTGTTACCATTCTCTAACCAAGATTATAAGCGTTACAGTTTCTAACCCTATAAAGCAGACATCGCCATCAGTCACTAATATATTATTCTGACCCTGGCTTCCAAGTTTCAGTCATGCTTCCCTGAATAGTAGATTCTGTGCCTTGAAAACCACTACAGTTCTACCCACCTACCAATAGTACCCTGTCCTCTGAAGTCAGCCTTCCATCATTAGTCAGGTATGACGCCAAATGTGGCATATAGATTTAGCCTTCTTATGTGCTATAAATCAAATAGTCAAATTGCTTGCCTAACACCAGATAGCTATTCAGCTATTGTGAGATTTAGTAATTTTCTGGATATTTTATATGAGCTTTGATAGGGCCTTGTAACTCTTGTGTACATCTTTCCTCCCAAAATGTTTAAACATGTATTTGTATGCCATAGTCAACAGTTAGAATAACAGTTTCCTGAACCATAAATTCAACAGAGAAGCACACATCTAGGTATTGATATTGAACTATTAAAATGAAGCTATGGAGAAACATAATTAGGGACTTAGGTACTTCAGCTGTTATTGCTTTCTGTACCCACAGTGGTTGGCAACATTTAATAGTAGTTCATTGTTCATTTGTATATTTCTTTTCTAACACTTAGGAGAATTTTCAGGAAAATGTTTATACTTTGTATTTCAGAATCAATAATTAAATTTAAGCCATCAGTCTTCCTAGGGCAATGCTTAACTCATTGAAAGAAGCCATCCCATGAACGGAGTCTAACTAACTGCTGGGAAAGTGTCAAGAATGCTCTTCACTGTACAATTTCTCTTTCAAACAAACACAAGCAGTGTCAGGCCTAGAATAGGCCCATTGTTATAATCAACAGAACTACAAATTGTATGTTAGCAAACAGGCATCTCGTTGCCCCTGTTATATATCCATCTTCTTCTCTCTTATTCCATTATCCCTGGGGGTACAATGAAATTAAGAATAATCCTGAAATGTTACCTTATTCACCACAAAGGCTGAGCCTGAAGAAGAGGAAGACCTGCCCCAGGCCTGGTAAACCAGAACATTTCACCCCAACTTCATCCCCTTTGCCTGTAGTGATTAGTTCAGAGTCATGCACATAGTACAAATCAGAGCTACGAGGCCCCCATCCATTGCTTTTTTTGCAACACTGGGAAAAAATATTCTTTCTCTCTTAGGCTAACCTGGCAGGATAAAATTCTAACGATGCTGATCGTTATCTTTGTCACAAATTTGAAGAAAACTGGACAAGATGAAAGTCATAACAAAGAAAAGACGATACAATAGTTAAAGAGACAGATTCCTGACGACTGCAATCTGCTCTTCTGTTCTAGGCTCATTCTGCCTAAAATGAAAATCTGGCCATAGTCCTTCCCTTTAAAAAAACAATGACTTCATTTAGGTATAAATGCAATCTTTTTAATATTAAAAATAAACTTTCATCATGTGACAAATAACTAAATTGCCAACCTCATTTCTACCCTTTTCCCCTCTATTTTATAACCTGGCGGTCCCTGACCATGACAGGCTTTTCCCTGGCTAAGGCCTACTTATCCTTCTAGGTTTAGCTGAAGTGTTCACTTCCCCAGAAGCTCTTCCTCACTGCTTCTCATCAACACACCAAGCTTTATTTTTCTTCTTTGCACCAACACCACCCCAGGGCATACCTGTGTCCTATTTATATTGGTATCAGATGTTAACATCTCTCTTCCCAGACAGATTGTGAGTTCCATAAGGACACAGTCTCCATCATTTTATATCTCTTCTGCCTATTCCTCAGTAAAGCTACTGTTTGTGATCATGGCAGATTCTTTCGGTGCCTTCTGCCTGGTTCCAAACACTACTTTTTCATCTTGAGATAGATTTTGACTTGGAATGAACTTAGAATTGGACTGGAATAGAACAGGCAGAACATGACCTCAGGCATCCTGGGGTTCACATTTTAGTCCCTACCCGAGAGAGGGCGTAATACACAAGTCAGGAACAAGTGTTGAATCATCTCCCAAGGCATTTAGACTTTCAGGAAACATTTACTTCTATGTATGGGTCTTAGCAAAGTAGATATGTCAGCTGAGACATTGACATAATTCCCAAACCTAAATACCTACAAATTTTCATCATTTAGTCATCCGACGATGGAAGAAAAGGGTGATTTACTGTGAGGGCAGTTTGCCCAGCAAACAGCTTCACTTATAAATGCATTAACAGATCCACTATACTTAGGTATTATAATGGTAAATGTGGCAGCTGCCATTTTTACAAGTCATCTTCCTATGGGATTAATGATTCCTGAGAAATATGTCACTGTATTGACTTGTATTCACTCTCCTTCGATTTTGTACCAGGATCATCTCTGTAAAATTCCATTACTCAAATATATGTATCATTCTCTCTCACTAAGAATATTATTAGACATGCCTAGGCTTTATTGTGGATGTGAGATGAAGTTCTAACTCCCATTTTATACATGGATATAATACTTTTAAATGAAGTACAATTCAATAAAGGAAGTATATGTTTATTCAAGAATTATTTTTAAAAAAAATACCTGTGTTTGTTTCTCCAAGAGAATATGGGTGGAATTACAATGCAGAGAGAACAAAGAACATTTTTAAAAGACATGCATTACAAATGTATTCTCTTTTAAAAAAGATCTATTTATTAAAGTTTCAACTAACTGGATTCCTCTGCAGCTCCCCACCCTCCTGGGAAGGATTTTCACATCCTAGAATGTTATCATCAAAGCTAGCTTAGAATTTTAAAATGCTGAGAAATTCAAGCATTGTTTTAAAGATTGTTGAACAGATGTAGTTTCTCCTAAGAGAATTTCTTTATGGTAAATACCTTGTATTTCATCTAAAAACTTCAAAATATAAGTATCCATTTTAGCAGAAAGACATCAGGAAAGAAAAAAAATTATCAAGGATGGAAACTAAGGACATGTTGGCACTTATCTGTGGCTTCTCTTAAGCACAATTAAATACACTTTAAACTGAAAGATCAGTTTTTATTTAAAAAATTTTTAAATCTTTATTTTAAAGATCAGTGAATATTTTTCACAGAAATAAGAACACCCAATCAGAAGTAGCATAATATATTGAAAATTGGCATGTATAATATATACTTGGGTTTGAGGGCAATTAAATACAATCTCTAATTACATTATATAGTTGTAGTCCTTTCCTAAAAAAACTAAAATGTTAAATTCTTGGGTATACAGATATCATTTCAGACCGGGCATTAATTTTCAATAAAATTTGAATTAATTAAATTGATATTGAATAAAAGCTAATTGAATTTTGCCTTGATAAAAGAGACCCCAACAAGACTTGAACAGTCTGGACAAACTTTCTAGATAAGTAAGATTCCAGCTGAGTATCATAATACAGAAATTTGAAGCCACATAATAGTAATAAGAAATGTTTAGCCTGGAAAAAGAAGACTCTGTGGTAATAAATTATTTCACTTCAATACTTTTAAAAAGTAACACTATCTAAAATTTTAACTGGCTGCCATCGGAGAGCAAAAGTGATCTGGTCACCTTAGGAAGATCACCCATCAATGTTCAGAGTATTATATAAGTGGAATTCAAATACTGGATGGGTAGGACATATTATTTGATTTCTAATATATTCATCCAACTTCAGATTGTGAGGCTATGAGGTGATTTCAGAGTCTTTCTGCCAAATAACCCAAAATACCATCTATCTCATAGCTTGGGTTTTCCCTTGCATTAATTTATACAATATATATTCTCAATACTTAAAGATTTATTTAGAATAACAAATAACCTCCCTTAAGAATGAAAATAACTGTCACTTGTTGGACATTAGCATGGATTAGTTCAAGCTAGTTGTTTTCCTTCTTAAACACTGACATAGTTCAATCTGGTGAATCCACGTTTTTCATAGGAAGTGTGATAAGACTTTATGACTATTTACCCATAGTTGGTAACTTTTTTGTGATGTCCTTCCCTGTGGATGAATAATACATCCCTACCCTCTTAAATTCAGGATTGGTCATATAACTTCCTTTGGCCAGTAAAATGTGAATCTACATGATGTATGCCACTTCTGAGCAGAAGCTTTAGAAGCCAACGTGCCATTAATCTCTGTCTCTTCTCTGCCTGCGATGACTATGACTGTTCAAGTGAGAAACTATTCTGTCAGCCCGGGTCTCTGATGAGTAAGGAGCAGAGGGCAGCTGACTTGCAGTACACATGCAGGGCAAAGGCTAAATCAATGTATGCAGTTGTAGAGCTCTAAGCTTCTAGGTCATTTGTTACCTTGTCCGTTCTGGCTAATATGAACAACTGGAGTTGGTAAAAGACTATTCTGAGCATTATGCATTTTCAGAAGCAGACTATGTCCCTGGCTGGGGAGAAAAAATGATGGGGTCAAAGTTGGGGTATGGTTACATATGAACCTCAGGAAAGCCATTTTAAAAAGCCAGTGTAAACTTATTATAATTCTAAATATGTTTAGGGCCAGGCCTACAGCCAAGAAAAGGATACATCCTTTCCCTCCAACTTCCATACGTTGAGCTTCATGACATTTTGCTTCCAAACCCAGAGCAAAGGTTAATACTATAGTGACACCATGTATTTCTATTATGAGTTACATAAGCCTTAAGGACTTAAAGTAGGAATGAAATGCTAAGATGGTATTTTCTTGTATGAAAACTTTAAGACAAACTATAATTAGATAATCACCCAGTGAGGAAAAAGAAGATAGGGAAAAACATTAGGCTAGAAAGATATCCTAATGTGCTTTGGTGGATAAGTTTACCCATTGCCTAGAGCAAGACTATCCATAGCCTAAAATAATCTTTCAAGTGAGCAATTTTTGATTTACAGCTAAATTAAGCTTCACTGCTTTACTCCATGAGTTATATGTAGAAACACAGAAATCATGGAATGTTATTTTATGTATACTGAGACTGAAGTGTAAAAGGGAGATGAAAATTACTAAAATCAATATGGAACTCTTCACAAATTCCAGGGAAACCCTAGTATGGCTTATGACAGGGTTCTGGTATTTTCCCTGTTCTGCTCAAACAAACTGCCAATGAGAAATCATAAAAGACAATTTTAGTCCATGATGTAATCAGAATCCAAAAAGAGCTCAAGGAGTGCAACAATGGCAGAATTATCCAAACGAAGTTAAATCCAGCATTTACTTCCAAAAAGTGTGTGTGTGTGTGTGTGTGTGTGTGTGTGAGAGAGAGAGAGAGAGAGAGAGAGAGAAAGAGAGGGGATCTGACTGGCCAGTAGGTTATGCAAAACATACTTAGAAAATTTTGCTCACAAGTCAATGTGTATGAACAGTATGACATAACTGCCAAAAAATTAATGGATTCTTAGTCTGCATTTATGTCTGGAATAAAGGAGGTAATTATTTTATTTTATTTTACACTAATAAAACCACATTTACAGAACTGTGTTCTATTCAGTTCTGAATTCCACTGACAAACCACAATTACCCCTGAAGGATTATAAGAATGGTTAATGGTTTATAAATAAAGGATAATCTAAGAGAGCGGGAATACTAAATTCGCTAGTACAAATACATGGCAGATGTGATAGTTTGCAAACACCTGAAGGCTGCCCGTGGAAGAGGGAGTAGACGTTTGCACTAGTACAGAGAAGGAGACTAAGGCTACTGGACAGAAGTTAAAGTTACATATATTTTAGCACACAGCAACATCATGCTATTTTTACAGAAAAGTGAGGAATAAATAAAATTTTAAAATAAATGAGTCATCTTATAATTAGAGCCATTCAAACTCATACTCCTCAGCTTCGTGATATACTAAACTTCCCAAATCTAGAACTTGAAGTTAAATAATCAACATTAAACAGTATGAAGCCAGGATTCTTCATCAGGGAGGTTTGACAAACTGGTCACTAAAGAATCCATTAGTTTTAAAAGGTTGAGGCACGTCTCTACGCTTCAGTGGTGTTTGGGGAAATTTATCTTGTTATTCTATGTGTGTGATCTTGCATAGCCAGTGCGACACATTTGGTCAACCTTCCTGGGATGACGCTTGTTCAGAGTTCACACAACACAGCTACCTGACAATCTGACATAACACCACACATTTGTTTTGCTGCCAATTAACTTCAAGATCTTTCCACTAACACTTTGTCAACTCCTTAAGTGCAGCGCTGACTCTTGCCAACGGAAGGGTGATTTCTTCTTCACAGCTAGCTGTTAAGAGATTATACTAGCAAGATAACAAAAATTAAATGAGACTCTCAGTGACAGGCCATTTAGCCGCATAGCAGATGCTATGTGCACGCTACAGGTATCACTATAAAAGAATGGAGGAGGTTGAAGGGACATTGGTTAAATCAAAGGTAATATATCTTTTACAAACAGCTTTAATAATTGTTATGAGTCATCTGGCTATGCTCCACAAAATGTGCAGTTATCAATGTACACAGACTCTTCTTGAATTATCATAATAGTAATGAAAAAATATTTTTTTATAAAAAGTCAGAGATACAGAAATACTATTGTTAGTATGACAGCCTAGATTACTGTATTTAAAATTAGAATCTTGCTGAAATATAGCTAGCAAATATTAACAGTGAGTGAAGGTGTCCTCTATGGAGTTCAACTCACTCTAAATAAAAATATTATGTTTGGGCTCTAGAGCCTTCTATCATTCCCTAATGAAAAAAGAAAATGATGATGTATATAATTCACTGTCAGCATTTAGAAGAATTTAAGACATACAGAATTAGTTATCAATATCATATTTCATATACATATACAAAACTCACAATGACAATGTCACTTCACGTGTCTAAATTTATTCATTGCCTACGTGTATTCAATTTTGATCACAAGGGCCTTATTGCAACCTCTAGATCATAGCAAGCCACTCCCTAAGTTAATATAAGCTATGACATATGGGTGAGGAATTTCCTTATGTAATAACAGCACTTGTTCATGAAAGAGCTTGGTATGCAGTACAAGAACCATGCACTTTTGTCTGAGCTTGATTTCCTTTTGTGTGTGTGCGCGGCATGTGGGATCTTAGTTCTCTGACCAAGGCTCGAACCCAGGCACCCTGCAATGGAAGCTCGGAGTACTAATGACTGCACTGCCAGGGAATTCCCTGAACTTGAATTTTTGATTTACCACAAATTAGATATGTTGGACAAGTAACTTAACATGTGTTAGACCTAGCTTTCTTATCTGTAAAATAAAAACAAAATACAGTCATCATATTAGTACTCTGTAGGATTACTTTAAATAATAAAGGGCATAAGGTCTAAACTGCGTCTAAGTGGTCCATATACTTTCTATTAAACCCATTAAATAATGAACTTGGAAAATATAGGAAATATTTACCATGATTTCTTAGAGAAAGTGATCAAACTAAATGTCTCATAATGCTCCATTTTAATTACATAAATAAATCATAACACCAGGCTCTATATTTCTTTCATCTTCAGTGAATTAGAAAGTGTAGTCTTCTCATATGCAAGTCAGCAGAGGCTAACTTTTCCCAGCATAACGAACATTGCCAAGCTATTGCTAGGTTTCAACAACAAAGGCTTATTTCTTGCTCATATGATACGTCCACCTTGGAGTGGGTGAGGCTCTACTGCCCACTGTCCTATTTCAGTGACACAAGCTGCCAGCGTCTTCACTATTTGGATCATTATCAACTGCTTGGCTGAAGAAGCAAACCTAAGAAATTGTGCCTGGTTCTCAAAG
Source organism: Phocoena phocoena (assembly GCF_963924675.1). Classification (NCBI taxonomy): domain Eukaryota; kingdom Metazoa; phylum Chordata; class Mammalia; order Artiodactyla; family Phocoenidae; genus Phocoena; species Phocoena phocoena. The sequence goes on from NC_089219.1 coordinate 175,630,077, forward strand.
GCTTCCTCTAAGAAAGGAATGACAAGGATTGTTTCCTCTCATATTTCCTTTATTTCAAGTCGCATGGCATATCTAAGGATGCTGCAAGGTCAATTTTCTCATGTGCCCATAAGGATGAGAATCTACTATATTTTCTGAAGAGCATAACTGACAACTTTATATTCTATATCAATGTCATTAGGCAATCTGGAAATGTTGCTATATGCTTTAAATATCTAATTTTAAAGATTTTATGACTAAGTAAAATTTTCATAGGTTATACCTTGACTTTGTGTTAATTTCTAATGCACTATAAATAGATTATCTGCATGAATCCAAAAGTCCAGGTTAAAATTCATATATTGCTGTCTTCATTTATCAGTGAAATAACTAACAAAGCAGTTCATGCAAAAGACAGCAAAATTAACTAACTCTGCACCCATATAAAGAGTTCACTCATTTTCTTTAGCAAAATGATTAAATTTAATAATAAATAGGACATGCTCTGAAAATGAATGAGTGAACTACTTGTTAGTTTGCCATAAGGGGATACTGTCGAAAAATTAAATGTATACGACAATGGAATATTTAACACACAAAGTACCGAGTATACTACATTAGAAGATTTTAACAAAATTTATGAGACCAGTGTGAGGTAACTGTAGAAGGTATGAACACACTGAGTGTTGATAGCCTTTGTCATAGCTTCCTAGAATTTGGTTGAAATAAATAACTATTTTTATCAAAATGACCCAGAAGTCATTAGAAAAGTCATTACACAGATTCTTATAAAACTGACCCTACAGTAGCAGTAAAAATTCTCTGAATACTCAGTACTATTTATTAATCTCTCTTCATCATAGTCTGTATTTATATGAGAAAACAAACACTTAATGAAGTCACCATTTATTTTATTTTTATGATGCTGAATCAAAGCCTTGAATGATTTGTTTCAGACTAAACTGGATAGGTGACCAAATTATGAGTTCTAATAAATATACAGACTATGATAGCTTTAGAACAAACACATACATATATTGAGAGATAATTCTTCATAACAAATACATTTAAACGGATAGAAAAAGCATCATATTTTTGTGTTCTGATGTTTCTATATAATCTATCGTGTTATTGGGAGTAGAAATACATGGCAATTGCTCGTGCTATCATTCAGATTTGAGTGATAGAAAAGAAGACCAAAAAAAAAAATAAAGCCCTCAAAATGCTTTGGTAAAAAATAACAATACAACATAGAGGTAAGGTATTTTTGTTTCTTAGAATTTTTTTTAGAATATGCTTACTGAAAAGATGAATGGTGTTATACTTATTGTGACATTCCAAGAGGCGGTGAATGAGGTAGGTTGAACCAAAACCTCGGCAATGTTTGGCCAAACATATATTTTGTTATCTCATTCATCAATCAATCAATATATATCGTGATATATAATGTGTCTACTAAATATGGCACACTTTACTAGTTTCTGTGCAATGATAAAAAGAAATATGATGTTCTCTGCCCTCAGGAAACATCAAACTTTTTTTAGATAGTTGGGATGATGGCACTGATCTAGGTACGGAAATACATCAGGCAAACTGCAACAGGTAGAAGGCATTTGGCAGAAGGCCTTTTGGGATCTAAATCAGGAATTGTTACATAAAGCACCTGCTTGGCATTCTACAACCATCTTATTTCAGATGATGTTAAAAAATTAATTAAAGTACAAAATAAAATTTGGTTATGGCAAAGGTGATATTCATAATATATTAAATATGACACAGTCAGGCATTGATGAATCAGAGTGGAAACAGTGAACCATCAGAACAAACAGCAGTGAAAACCAAGATGGTTTTGCTATATCAGTCTTGAAGCAGACTACTGTCTCTGGTGCTGAGGATATCTATAAATCACAGTAGAGCCAATGAACAGATTAACACAATAAACTCAAACATATTCTATATTGCGAGACTCACAAATGAGACTTGATATTATAAAAAGCTTATTTTCTTGACCTTACTCTTATATTCCAATTACCAAATGGTAGAAAATTACTGTGTAATAAGTATAAGCAAATGACGGCCAAAAAGCTTTACTCATGAGAAGGCAATATTATGTGATAGCTAATTTAGAATTAGAATTTTATATCTACTTCCTCTAATCTAAATAAAGTAACTGAATGACAAATGAGGTCGCTGAAGTTTTAAGAGGTTAAGTGATCAAAAACTTGTTACTGATAAAGCTTGTTTATCAGGTGTTCCCCAATTTAGTTTGGACACAATTATGGGGACAGTGGGTTGACTGTGTCAAAGTTCACTTAACAATATATATATATATCGCCTTTCCCTGCTAATATATAAGACTGTAGAACTTCAGATAGCAAGAGCAAAACATATATTTCCATCTAAGATGAGAATATGATATTTTTAGTTGCTGTTTTAGTTGCTGAAAAGCCAACTGTGCCTGACATTATGTCTATTCACAAATATTCTGGATCTTCTTCTAGGCATATGGTAAAATGGCATTTCTCTGTTCCTTTTGAAATTAGGCTTGGCCATAAACTGTGATCATAAGTAATGGGAGCTGCTTTTCAGCAGTTCTTATAAGAGCCAGTGACAATTTACAGCACTTTTTCCATGGCCTCCATGACCAAACCACTTCAGATGGTGACACTTCCTTCAGCCTGAATCCAGCCGTGAGGGCAATGCAGTGCAAAGACTCCAGCTAACCTTGTGGACATGTAAGAAATGAACTTTGTTTTTAGCTGAGATTTTAGGGGTGTTTATTACTATTGCCATGTTACCAAGCTGATCTTGATTTATACAGAAATGGAAGCCAAAATGGAGGGGACAACCTGTGCTGAAGAAAGCAAAAGTATAAATTTGTGACACCGACGTAGTGGATCATGGCTGTGTGTCACTTTATCAGAGGCTGGAATGATGACCATCACATTAACCAGTGGGGAAACAGCTGGTAGAAAGGCTGCCTGTGGTAACTGGGGATGAAGATCACGTACCCAGTAAACTCACAGTGCCAGGGACGATGCCAGAAAACAGAATGTTAGTTCTGATGAAAATGACTGTTTCTGGCAAGGTATGACAAGATATTACCCTCTGTCACAGTGACACATTGCTCCAGATGGAGCCTGCACTGTTAGCCCAAGTCCTGGAGGGAGCAGACGTCGGGAGGACTCCATAGCTGACTCGTCATGGACAAGTGGTGTGAGAAAAAAATAAACTGTAATGTCATACTCCAAAGGGAATTTTTGATTATGCCTTTTTTAGCTAATTACCTAGATTGTGTGTCTGATACACTGCATGAAATTTAGAAGAGAATTAGTGAGTTTGAAAGCAAAAATATAAGGGAATAAATAGCAAAACAATGAATCAGGTACAGTTGAGGTAACTGCTTCTCAACCCCTAATATTAAGAGATAATTTATTTAGTTACAGTGGTCAAGTAAAAGTCAGTCTCATAACATGGATCAAATCTGGTGTGTGGCCTCCATGTTTCTTGTCAAGACCACAGAATAGGTTAACTTGTTTTAGGGAGTATGTCCAACAAAATGTGTAGGACCCAGTAAATACTCTCACTGGACAAGGCACAGATAAAGGAGTTTAACACAATCCAATGATTCAAATGAGAGAGGGAGGAAGGGAAATAGGGTGAAAAAGAAAAGAAAAAGAGCAAATTTGGAAAACAGATCTAGGGAAAACTGGGTGTGGCTGTTGTGTAATAGGGAAGAATAAATCTGACTCTATACTGGATCTGTTTCTTTCACTTTAACCTTTGCATTCTATTGCTTTTGCTACAAGTTAAGAATGTTACCTAGAGCCTAAAATATACGGGAGCCATTCTTAAGGCTCTGACCTTCAAAGGTATAACAGTTTTCCATTCATATAGAGATTAAAAGTTGCAAAACAGAGAATAATATTTGTCTTATCCAAGGTTTACAGGAACATTGTGACCTGGCCTACGTAGACAGCTGCAAGAACAAAGGATTCTGATACCAAGAAGTTTGCAGCAACCAACTACACCCCTTCCCCTTTTAGTATAAAAGAAGCCTGAATTCTAACTCTGGCAAGATGGTTCTTTGGAACACTATTCCACCGTCTCCTTGCTCTACTGGCTTTCCAAATAAAGTCGCTATTCCTTTTGCCCTAACAACTCATTTCTTGATTTACTGGCTTGTCGTGCAACGAGCAATATGAGCTTGGACTCAGTAATAACTGGTCCACGGAACTGACTGAGCTCAAATGGATAAAAGATCAGTAAACTTATACATGAGTTGTAATGCGAAAGAAAGTATGACTGCGGGCCAAAAAGCATGTGAAATTTAAGATTAAAATCACCTTTGATTCCCAATGTTTTCCACCTTGCATTGCTCAAACATCTCCTGAGGTTGCAAGATGGTTCTCTAAAGCTCTTCTGACTATGTTATTTTTTCATATCTAAGAAGAAAAATGTAGAGCACTTCCTATAGCTATTGTGGAAAAAGAGAGAATCTTTTATCTCTCTGAGATACTCCTAGGAAATATATATCTGGGTCTCATTGACCCAATTTTTCAGGTACCTTGAACTGATCTTTGTAGCTGGGGGAATGGATTCTTGTGATCTGCTTGCATTAATCAGAGAGCAATTCTGGATCTCAGTATAAGCTGAATCTCATAAACTGTGCAATACTAAGAATGGGAGTGGAACTTCTCAAAGAAAAATCAGGATGTTTTAGTGTCAAGGAAAGAGATAGAACACTGAGAGGAAACAGTAGGCTTTTATTAAAGTTATAACATGTAAAGTGGACTGTTAGTTAAACTTCAAATGTTTTATTTAGATATACTTATTTTCCCTGGAAAAGATCCTTTTCCCATAAACTGGTAGTTAAATATCATCTGAGGGAGAAACCGTTCTCGTGAAGGAAAATTAAGAATAGTCTACATAAAAATAACAAGAAGAAATACAGTATTTTTTTTAAAGTTTGTAAGTTTAAAACTTACAAAAGTTAAGTATAAAAGTTAACCCAACTTTTATACTACATTTTGCCATTACAGCATTAGAAAGTTTATCCATTTTCAGATGAAGTGTCAAATGGACAGTATTCTCTAAAAGTAACACGTAGACAATTTCATTACCAGGTGGCCTCCACCTGCCATTCTTGGTTCATCAAATGAGTATCCTTACATTTAATAGGACATGATCCTGATAAAGATCTATGTGGACAGCATACAGTACACCTTAGATTTCCTATACACCAATGATAACACCATTTTGCTAAAGAGTAAAGAAGTCATGTCAAAAATTTCTAAAAGATTTATGTTCTCTGTAAACCAAGCTCTTTACTTTTTTCTTAAGATTATATATTACTTGTATCATCATATTACATAGTTACAGCTTAAATAATTAAGTTTCTTATTCATCCCCAAAAGAATTGAGGATAATTCAGAATATTATATGGGAAAAATACCACATTGCTATCTATTTAGTGGTTTTTAAAATTTTTCTGGCAATTTTGGTCAATGGTTGCATAATCCAAATTAAAATTGTGGTTTTAATCATTTAGATGCATCAGTAAAACTGTAAGGACTTCCAGTTTTTTCATTAGGTTCGAATCCTTGATCCAGATCTGGGTAGAAGTAGTCTCTAAGTAATTGGTAACAAAATTTTTCTTTTTATCTAATTAAATATAATATATAAACAAGTTTTTGTTCGGCACTGCTACTGTGAGGGTGCATGTGAGTTCCTTTTTTTTCTTTTTTCTGTCTCTATTTTTCTCTATAACTTTCCCTGAATTTTTATCCTATATCCTCTCTTTCACTTTAATCAATGGTATATATATGCCATCATTATTTCTTATTAAACAACATTCATTTGTTTCTGAAAATATAAAGGTAGAGGATGGATAGATTTGTTTAAAATATAGTTCTCTCAACCAATACTTCTCTCAGATGGCAAGATATGAAAAGAGAAATGCATTCTATTTTGGAATTTTCTGACATTTTTATTTGCAGGGTGTGAAAGGTGTATTTTCCAGGACTTTTTTTACAGAACAAAATGAATCATATATAATCAAATTAAAAAATAGCTTAGCATTATATGCTAATCTGATCTACTGTTTGACTTTTACTCTTGGTGATAATAGAAAACAAATACAACAGAAAGATATTTACAAAAAAGTTATCCTGACCCAATAAAATTCGCAATATATTTTGTTTCATTTTGTGTTGTGACTGGCATTCTCATTCTGTATGGTTACTCTGGTGCACTCTAATTTATATACTTCCACACGTATGTTGTAATTTGTGTTTAAGGAAGAATTTCCTAAATGCCAATGCATTATTCTATTTTGATAAAATAACAAACTTATTTTTTCCTCAGCTTCAATAAATATAACCTTCAGATACATTAATTATTTGCATTTTTAAAAATCATTTTTAAAAATTTGCATTTTTAAAAAATCAAGTTAATTTGAATTAAATGTTTGAAAGTAACCTAAGTTGCCAGCACAATTTGTATTGTCTGTCTAGAATACAGCTGGATTTGAATTTTAGGCTTGTAGATAAAAATACACAAATAACTATGTATTTTACCTAAAATTCAAGGAAATCTCTAAAGAGTTTGCTTGCACCCAGTGTCACTGCTTTCCCAATCACCAGGAAAATGAAATAAGCTGGTGCATTTCCTTACCATCAAGGTACTGAGAATATAGTCTATCAACTTAGAGGTGTCTGCGGGTGGTGGTAACAATTTAGAAATCTTTTCCGAGTGCAATCTCTGCCTCATTACTTCTTGTATTTTGTTTAACTCTATGGGGCAAAAAAAGTTTTATTTCTCAAAAACAAAAGCTCTTCTTAAAACTATCAGGCATGCTCATGCACAGGTTTCACTACTTTTGAAAGTAGTCCAGTAAAAATAGAATGTGTTAATCAGTCGTTTAGTTCCAAGAGTGAATAAGTGAATACGGTTTTGCTAAAGAGCTAATGTACTAAAAAAAATTTTCAGTTCATTCTTTAACTATCTATACATTGAAACTGATAAAAGAATACCCTCAGTATTATCTAGGATGGGTCATAAAATTTACAGCAAAGTAGGGTCACTCCTCCAGTTAAATATGAATCAGCTAAATACACTGGATACCAATTGGAACAAATAATTAAATATAAACATTTTCAATCTTAAAGACAGTTTCAGAGATATCATGCAAAAAAACAGATTTGTCCTGTAAATCATTGTTGTCCTAACATTAACACAACTGAACCGGTATGGTAAGAGTCTGGTTTTTAAACCTAAGCTGGCAACCCAAATATGAGTTAAGATTAAAACGTCTGATTTTATCACTAGTACTAGCTTTTAAGTAGTAGTTCAAAACCTCTGGACATTGAATATTTCTGACTAATTTTTGACCAATTTACTACAAATTTAGGCATACAATATGTAGCAAACTTTAAAAATATTGATTCATTTAATTTTTCTGAGATTATGTTCTTCAGATTATTTAGATGTCAAAATTCTTGTTCTTATTTTTAAATTTTTAATTAAATTATGATATAAATACAGTAAAATGCACATAAGTATAAACCCAGAGAATTTTCAGAAACCCAACATATTACAGTAGCCAGCCTATGGAGCAAGGAATCTTGAGTTTTTAACACCAAATGAGACACCCAGACCCTTATCCATCACATCAGCCCTTGCCTCAGCAAAGGCACCATATTCCTGATTTGGAATAGCACAGCCCAACTTTGCCCATTTTTATACTTAATATAAATGGAATCACTTAATATATATATATATATATATATATATATATATATACACATACACACACACACATATATACACTATATAGTATGTATACACACTGTATATAAATATATATAGTATAGTATATATATATATACACTATATATATATATATATATATTTCAATATGATTTCTTTTGTCCAATTTGATGTTTGAGAGATTTATTCTTATCATTCTGGATGGATAGTTCATTCCCTTTGCTTTATAGAATTCCATTGTGTAAACAGACCACAATTTTTTACTCTATCTTTGTGGACGAGAATTTGGTAGTTTCCACTTTAAGAGTGTTAAGAATAATGCTACTGTGAACATTCTTGTACATTTTTGTATATTTGTTGTTGCAAATATTTCTTTTGGGTTTCTATCTAGGAACGAAATTGCTGGGTCATAGGATATGATACATTTGCCTTTGGTAGATGTTGCCAAATATTTTTTCCAAAGAGAAAAAATATTAATTACACACACCCACCGTTATTATGTGAGAGTTCCAGTTGTTTTAAGTTTTCACTTATTTTCTCTGTCTCTCCTTCCTTCCCTCCCTCTCTCCCCTCCTTCTTTCCTTTTCTTGTTTTTTTTTTTTTTGTTTGTTTTTTTGCAATTTTAGCCATTCTGGTAGATGTGTAGTGATATCATATGACAGCTTTATGGTTTTATTTACCTTTTTCTGATGACTAATGCCATTGAACACTTTGTCATATGATTCTTATCATTTGAAGTTCCTCTTTTGCAAGGTGTTGAAATAGTTTGACCATTTCTTTATTGCTTTGTCTGTATTTTTATTATTGATTAGAAGGAGTTCTGTATATATTCTCCATAGGAGTTCTTTGGTTGACAAATGTATTGCAAATATATTCTAATGGTGTCTTTTGATTATAGAAGTTTTAAATTTTGTTGTATTCAAATTTATTTTTTTGTCTTTTACATTTAGTATGGAAATTCTGTTCATAACATTTTTGCTTATTCAGGAAGATCTTCTCCTATGCTCTCCTCTCAAGCTTTTATATTTCTTTCTATCTTTTCGTATTTAGATCAGCAATCAATCTGGGATTGAATTTTCTGGTGTGATAAGCAAAGATTCATTTTCTTTATGCATAGACGTCCAAATGACCCAGTATTATGGAAAATACTGTTTTTTTCCTCTGCACTGCAGGGTCACCTTAAACGTAAATCAGAAGGCCATATATATGTAGATCTTTTTCTGGACACTCTTCTCTTCCATTGGTCAGTATGTCTATTCTTAATTTCCCACAATTTATAAGCTTTAAGTATCTAATAGTCTCCCAGATTTATTCTATTTAAGATTGTCTTGGCTATACTAAGTCTACTGTATTTCTATATAAACTCTAGAATCAGCTTGCCAATTTCTGGCATGGGGGGAGAATTATAAGACGTTTTATTAGAAATGTGTTGAATAGATTATTTGGGGAAGACTTGACATCTTTACATTTTGAGTCTTTTGATCCAAGAACATGATATGGTCCTCTACTTAGGTCTTCCATTTTTTTTCTCAGATATATTTTGTCTTTTTCAGTGTGGATATTTTTACATCTCTAAAAAGTGCTGTTTTGTTAGATTTATTTCAAGATATCTGATATTTTTGTGTTACTCTTGTAAATGGTATCACCTTTAACAATTTCATTTTAAATTTGTGGTATATGGCTGTACAAATTACTTTGTATGATCTTTTATGCTGTGAACTTGCTAAATTCACTTATTTATTCAAAACAGTTTATCTTTTGAATTTTCTATGTACAAAATCATATTATATTTGAATCTGATAATTTTATTCTTCCTTTCCAATACTTATGCCTTTATTCCTTTTTTTCTTGCCTAACTACACTAACTAGAACTTTGTGTACATTTTTCAATAAAAGTGGTGAGAATGGACATTGGTATCTCATTCCTGCTCTAAGGGGGAAACTGTCCAAATTTTCACCATTATACATGAAGTTTTTGTAGAAATTGTTGAAATATGGAGGGTTCCAGAATTCCAAATTTGTTCAAAGATTTTTTAAAAAATCATGAATAAGTGTTTTTTTCCCTGAATTTTGTGAAATGTTCAAATGATCCTATTCTATTTCTCGTTTGTGATGAAATCTGATATTTTGAAACAGATTAATCTTGAATCTTGAATAAATCTTCCCTGATATTCAATTTGTTTGTTCTTTCATATATTAAATAAGCATGTTAAAATGTCACACTATGATTCTGTATGTGTTTTTTGTTCCTTTTAGTTCTGTCAATTTATCTTCATGGTTTTTGGGACTCTGCTTTTAAGTATTGACCAAGACAGCCTGAACATTCGCCACAGCTTCACTAAAGTTTAAACAGGTTTCTTCCCTGACTTCGCTTTTCTTTAGAGAACTTGCAATTGTAAAGCATTTCTTTGTCCCTTAAAGAAGTAAATCTTCTTCAAACAAGATAATGTCATTCTCAAGGATCTAGGAGTCATCCCTTTGACTTGGAATCATCAAAGGAAAAGGAGATAGTATGCTTTTCTCCCAGTCTCTGTGGAAAAGTAGGAGACCAACCTCAATAAGGCACAATTAGCAAATACAGATGGCCTAATCAGGTGGTCCACCCTCTACTAAAATACCAATGGGTCAATGATGAAATCCAAGGGAAAATTAAAAAATACCTTGAGACAAATGACAACGAAAATAGAACCATACAAAATCTATGGGATGCAGCAAAAACAGTTCTTAGAGAGAAGTTCATAGCAATACAGGTCTTCCTCAAAAAGCAAGAAAAATCTCAAAGAACCTAACCTACCACCTGAAAGAATTAGAAAAAGAAGAACAAACAAAACTTAAAGTTAGCAGAAGGAAGGAAATACAAAAGATCGAAGAGGAAATGAACAAAATAGAGATTAGAGAAACAACAGAAAAAAATCAATAAAACCAAGAGTTGGGTCTTTGAAAGGGTAAACAAAATTGACAAACCTCTGGCCAGGCTCACCAAGAAGAAAAGAGGGAAGACCCAAATAAACAAAATAAGAAATGAAAAAGGAGAAGTTACAACTGATACTGCAGAAGTGTCGACCGTTCTCCCTGCTACTGTCCTCTGGTACTTTTCCATGAGCTAATCCCAAGTTTTAAAAATTCTCCTGTCCTTTGTATCAGAGGAGTTGAGTTCAATCTTCCTTCCCTATTGTAAGTCTCTATCCTTTATTACAAGAGTCTTTAGCAGTCTTACTTGCCCGTTTAACTGGTGTGGTGTAATTTTTATTTTGCAGTTCATATAAATTAATAATTATGATATTGATTCCTGTTGGATTGACTACTTTATTATTATGAAATATTTTTTAATCTCAATTAATGTATCTTGCTTTCAAATTTACCTTAGTATTTTTTGGCTAGTGTTTACTTTACATATTTCTCCACCATTCAACCTCAGTTTATCTATGTCTTTATCAGGTCTCTAGTAAACAGCAAATAGTCTTTTATTTATTTTTATTATTATTAATCACCAGTCCTACAATATCAGTCTTTTATTTAGACTATTTAGTGTAATAAGAAAATAGAATATTTAATATAATAAACATTACAGTGGAATTAATCTGACCCAACACATTTATTGTAAAGACAATCCAAACCTTCCTCTTTCCGCTGCATTGATCTATTTGACCCAGATGATTTTTCTCCTGTTTTCTACTTTATTTTCTTATTATGGAGTGAACAAATAATTTTTATCGTATTTTATTTTCTTGACTATAATTAAACATTCTTATTTTAGTAGATATTCCAGAGATTATATTATTCTTGATTTATTTCACTCTAATGCAAATTACATCTCTTAGCTCATCCTCAACAATGCCAGTACGTTGGGAGACTTCGAATATTAACACTTTCCATTCACCACCCATTATAACACTATTATCAAATATTAGAATTCTACATATATTTTATGTTCACATCACCTCATAATTATTATTTTGTAAGGTTGATATTCACTTATATTTACTCATGTATATTTGCCATCTCTAGAATTCCTCTTCCCCTCTACATCTATGTTTTCATGTAGCATTTCTTGTCGGAACACATCTTTATTTTCACCTTCATTTTTGAAACTCTTGTGGAACGTTACATAATTCTAGATTGACTGTTATTTTCTTTAGCACTTTAAATATGTCAAAAATCTGTTTTTGTTTTTGTTTTGATAAGTCAGGCTCGTTACGAGTCCAATGAAAGTAATGTCTTTTTTCTCTATGTTAGAAGAATTTTTTTCTGTCTTTTTTCCAACAGATTTACTATGATACACTTATCTGTGGTTTTCTTTGTATTAATCATTCTTTGTGTTTGCTGTGATTTTTGAATCTGTAGGTTGAATTTGGAAGTTTTCAGTTGAAAAAAATTTCATGCATATCTCACATGCTTGCCATGCATCTATCCAATATTTCGTTGTTGCTTTTCTCACTGCTTCCATTTCTATCTATTCCATTAACCTCTCTTACTGTTCACTAATCCTGTTCCCCACTATGCCAAGACTCCTATGAAAACAAAATTCTGAGTTATTTATTTCAGATACTGCATTTTTATGTTTTAGAAGGTCCTTCAGTCCAGTTGTATAGATTCCAAATCTCTGGTGAACTTTTCAATATCTCCATCTACTTTATCCTTCCTTTCCTTTCATTTTTTGAGCATTTAAATAATAATTATCTGAAAATTGTTCCTATTAATTTCAATATCTGGATCATCTTACATCTGTTACCTGGTTTCTTTTTGATATTAGCCATAAGGTCTTATCTGCTCACATATGTTGTAAATTAGAGTTTTATGCTCATCATAAATAAAAAAAAAATTGCAGAGATTTTAGAAAATGTTTTCCTCCTCAAGACGTCACTCTCTTCGTATGTAACAGACACTATAGGGAGTTGATCCTAAAAAAATCAGGATATGAGCTATATCAGTGTGGGGTTATGCTTGTAGAGAACTCAGTCTGGCTCTGACTCTCCCCTGTTCTTAGGGTATGGCCCTGCAGAACTTTCAGTTAAGGACCTGGTGAGTGTTTGCTACTTCAGGCCTGTAACACTGCAGAAGACTCAATGCTATCATTCAGAGGTTTTCAGTTTATCTCTTTAGGAACATCCGCCATGGGTTAAGGCAAATGTCTTAAAGAGAAGACTGGTCATATATTTAAAACTCCTAAGCCTCCAATTTTCTCACTTTAATCTACTATGACTGCCAAATTTTCTTCTGATTTCTCTGTCCTGGAATGCCAGCATTTTTCAGGGACTAGTCCTAGATTCTCAGCTTCTAACTCTGCCCTGAACTGATAAATCTGCCCCAGGGAAAAGCAGTTATAGAAACACAGTGTCACTTCCTCATTCCCTTGGGGGTTTTCCATCCTTCCCTGTTTTATTTTCAAGCTCTTCCCTCTAGAGAGTTTTTATCTCTTAAGCACCTGAAGTCTGTGGTAAACTTCATTAAGTTTGAAAAGACTTTTGAATAGTTCTTTAGCATCCAGCACTATCTGAAATTCAGCAAATATCTTGTGGTAAAACTGAACTTCTTTAGGCTCACTGAGTCCAGAATTTTGTCATTCTAGTCTCCATAATCGCTAGAAGTGTGTTGATTTTTCTTTCTCCCATCAGCCACTCTCTGCCTGGGGAAATGCAGAGCCCTCAGGCTCTGTTCTCAGAATTAAATAAATTAATGAATAAAATGAAAGAAAGAAATAGAAACAAGGAAAGGAAGAAAGGAAGGAAACAAGTTATGGATCCCACACATCTCACGCCATGAATTTTAGTCAATTTAGTTGTTACTTTTATGATCTATTATGTCTTTAAAAATATAATTTTAAAAATTATTCAACTTTTTAGTTACTATCAATAGAAGTATTGGACTACTTCAATCTACTACATTTCACCTGGAAACAAAAAACCCAATGCTCATTTGGTGATTTTTAAAAATATAGTCTCAAGGCAAAATAATAGGGGCGGCAATCCTATGTGAGTTCCACAAATATGGGGTTTCTGAGATTCCCTGGTATAACACATTATACATTATCTAAAAGTGTTGCATTTCATGATTATTTTTAACATCAGATGGTTCTACTTGAATATAACATATTAGATTTCCAATACATTACTTATGAGTATTCTATTGGAAAAACAAAAGAAGAATTTGAGGTTAGAAATAAATGCATTTCAACAATGTCAAGGAGATATGACTTTTTGATTCCTAGACAGTTTTTGCTATTTGTATAGAGAGAAATATTACCCTAATAGAGGAGGATTATATATTATACACTATTTTGATCAAAATATATCTTAACAAAATCTAAATCTATTAACTCTTTCTAAATCTATTTACCTACCCTTTTACTTTATAATTTGGTGGTTCTACTACACAAAAAGATGAGGGTTTGTTGAAACCATCAATTGTGGTTTTTCTTGTCTGATGTTAGCTGTGGGCTTGTCATATATGGCTTTTATTATGTTGAAATATGTTCCTTCTATGCTTAAATTAAGTGTTTTTATTGTGAATGTATGTTAATTTTCATTATCATTTTTAAGTGTGCTTGGTTAAATGAATCACTGGAAAAATTATGACATTCAAACATATACATCTGATCTCAGGGCGGTTAAAACCTCTCCTGTCACTTTGAAAGTTAGCCATGTCCAACACTTTTGACTAAATGCTACATAATTACACTCACCACATTCTGGGGATTTTTATTATTCTATTATCATGAATGATTATATATGTTGTTATCAATATTTTTCATTTCATGTTGAGGCATTCTTAACCTTTTATTAAAGTCCATTGCTTTATGAAATGAAGGCCATTACAGGTTACACAGTCCATAAGTAACAATATTGAAAACACAATTATGCACTCATAAAAATTCAGAAATAACAAAAACAAACTGCACAAACATTAAGTCAAAAGTAATCTGAATTTGGTTTAAAAAGAAGTAGTTGAGTGAAAGTGTACGCGCATGAGATTCACTTTAATGTAAAAGAAAGTATAGAACATTCGCACTTTGGATCTTGCCTCACAAGTGAATCTCAGGGGCCATGCGAATAGTCCAGCGGGGTATCAGAGGTATTGGACTAAGAACGCCGTCTGCCATATCAATAAACAAGAAACAAAGGCTGTTGTGGCCATCAGCCATCAGCCACCTCAGCCACTACAGCCACCCTGTCGTGAGCCCTGAGGGAACTCAGGATGGAAACAAGATACCAGCTTTCAAGCTATCAGCCTCTGCAGCCAGCCTTGTATGGTGTGCCCTGAGGAGGCTGAGGATGACAAAGCACAGGATAGGTTTCTATCACCAGGATGGCACCTAAAGCCAGGATAGCACCTCAGCTATCTGGCCCCAGATAGCTGAGGTGCATAGCAAAGGAAAGAGTTCAATGAGCTTTGACTTTGCATTTTCCCATACCCAGAAAAGCACTAAATTCCTTAACTTGAGATACCTGGTTTTCCTTAATTAACAGTATCTTTTGATACTGTTCCCACTACCTGGACTCTATATAGGAGTCTTCCAAAACTCCTATATATCCTGGCTCCTCCTTTACCTCTTTGGAGCCCTCCCTCAGAGCGATCTGAGAGTCCTGTCTCCTGGGCTTGAAGTGCTCAGAAAATTCGCCCAATAAAACATAAATACGTAATTCTCAACTTCTAGGTTGCACATTTCTTTTCAGTCAACAATTTAAATTCTTATATTGAGAAAGGAAAGGACTTTCTTCATTAAATGACTAATAAATCAGCTCAAGAGCAGGCTAGGTTCTGGTGCCAATAGTACACAGCAATACACAAAGTACCATATAGCCTTTCAGTAAAATACTGAATAACCGACAATGAAAGCAATACACATGTCCATTTGAAAGAATAATAAGGATAAATTGAATAAAATCCTCCAAGTATGTAATAGTTTCTCCCCAAAGGGTAAAACAGTCTTCTCAATATGGCAATTTTTTGGGCAAAGTTTAGAAGTGTTAGATAAAATATATGTCTTACCTGATTCCTCAAAGTCGATGTTGTAGGATTTCCAGGTTTCAGTTATGCGAAGAAGATTCTCCTCCATGGCTTGAATATCCATGGAGGGGCAGTTGCATTCTGGAAATCTGGGACCACACTGACACCAGCAGTCATTGTCCTTGCAGATAAACTCTCCCTCTGAATTGCAAGCAATGTAGCTCAAAGCTGCTTGTACAAAACGCTCCTGAAGGTAGTCTGGAAGGAGTACTTGCAGCCCTTAAAGAACAAACCAAAACAGTAAGTTTACTCTGATAAGGAAAAAAGCATAATACATATCTACATATTCAAAAAAAGTCAAAATTTGAGTATATTGTTATGTGTTTATGCATATTTTAAAACCATCATTAGAAAATTATCGAAGTCTGTAAAATTGCAAATATTTATAATTCTTTTTAATATATACTGACTCCATGAACTGTTCAAGAATCCCGGAAACTGGGACTTCCCTGGTGGTCCAGTGGTAAAAAATCTGCCTTCCAATGCAAGGGACACAGGCTTGATCCTTGGTCCGGTAACTAAGATCCCACATGCCGTGGGGCAACTAAGCCTGCATGCCACAACTACTGAGTTTGCGGCCTCAACGAGAGAGCCCGTGTGCTGCAAACTACAGAGCCCATGCGCCCTGGAGGCTGCACACTGCACTAGAGAGAGAAAACCCTCACGCCACAACTAGAGAGAAGCCTGCGTGCCACAGTGAAGAGCCAGCCCACAGTGAAAAGATCCCACACGCCTCAATAAGGACACCGCATGCCACAAATAAGACCCGATGCAGCCAAAATAAATAAATAAATAAAATAAATTTTTAATAAAAGAATCCTGAAAATTATAGATGTGTTTAATATCTCAGACTATTTGATTTTGTTTTTTAAACTGATTTGATTGGCATTTGACTTAATTGATCAGAATATTTGGTTATTTTTATATAATGTAGCTAGAACCTATCTTCCCATACTTCTGTTTTTTGTTTTTTTTCTGGGGTACGCGGGCCTCTCACTGTTGTGGCCTCTCCCGTTGTGGAGCACAGGCTCCCGGACGCGCAGGCTCAGCGGCCATGGCTCACAGGCCCAGCCGCTCCACGGCATGTGGGATCTTGCCGGACCGGGGCACGAACCTGTGTCCCCTGCATTGGTAGGCAGACTCTCAACCACTGAGCCACCAGGGAAGCCCCCCATACTTTTGAAAAGAGATGTATGCATTTATTTTACACTACTTGATTTCAAATAGTTTTCAATATTTTCATATACCTTTAGCTCATGTTCTATCATCTCACATCTACATAGATATCATAATACAAGGGGTTTGTGGCATCAGCAAAAGAGTTATGAAATGTTGCTATAATGCTTATCTCATGCCACTAACAACACATAACTTTATATGAGTTTAGTTTTCATATGATCACTTAGATTGACTACAGGGAAACTATTAGACTGATTTAATTATTTCACAGTTTATGTCCTTGTCATGTATTAAGACAGCCTTAGTGATACAGTTTATTTCTTTTCTACAAGCAAGTTTAGTAAATTTGCTAACTCTTAAGAAAATATAAAAAATGAAAGTAAGGCTATAAAATTAACATTTGGAGATCTCTACTAGTTTTACATTTTAGCATTTCTTGCTATGGAGAAAAATCTAATCAAAAGGGTAAATATTCAATGTAATAAAATAAACATAAAAGTAAGGGAAAACTTAGTCAATACCTAATTGCTATTTACTACAAAATTTGATTTTTACAACTTTTACATGTCTCCTTTCTAACAAAAACAAAAAACACTATTTTTTGATACAACCATCATCTATGAGATTAATTCAACTAAAATCGTGAATTAGCATTTAGGAAAAAATTCTACTTTGTAAATATCTTGACAATTATACCTATCTCATTCTTTCAGATTAATTCTCCCATAGGTGGGTCAGGAAAAGTACTTTTAGCACTTATATATTTACTTTATTGTTCATTTTAATTTTACCTCAAATAAATAATATTTATGGAATGCCTTCCATTTGGAAGAGACGTTCTAGGCAAAGTACAAATATGAAGATGACCGAAACATATCCCTGCCCTAAAGGTACTTGCAATACACTTAGGAAAAATAAAAGAAGTAATATAATATGTAATATTAGAAGTATGTAATAATATTATACAATAGTACTTAATAACTACTAGAGTTGGGTTACAGATATTTCATTAGGTATGATTAATTTTTCCATAAAAAAGGTAGACTGGAACAGTATTTGACACGTGGATATGCTTCAACATTAAGAGAGGTTTTTTTGTGGCATAGGATAATACATTAACAACATCACACACATGAACTGTGGAATATATTTTTTAAAATAGCAACTAGCAGTATTGTTTTAATACATATACAGTATAAGAATGCAATGAGTGAGTTGCTTAGAAAAATAAGAGTAATGTTATTGGGGTTCCCATAACAGGGTGAAGTATATGGAATTAATTCATTTGTATTTAAATGATGTTTAACAATGAAGATACTCTGAGTGATACATTATTTCGATATGGAAGATATAAAGAAAAAAGATCAGTTTAGACGGAAGACTAAAAAATATCTAAACTAAGAAAATGGTGATCAAAAGGCAGTTTAGGAGACAGGAGAAGAGGAGTTAGAATCTACTAGACACTACTTTATTTGATGTAAGGCAGGTGAAATATGTCAAATGACCTGAAGGAATACAATGATAAAGCTAGAAATATTCTTAAATGATTAGTCCTGTGGGTCACCAAATTACTGTATAGTTGAGAAATATCTAGTGATTGTTTCTGACAATTCTGCCATTCAGTGTTAAATACAAAGTCAGAGTCTCTGTTAATATGACTCAGGAGTCCAAATATACTTATTTTGATATTGCATGTTTTAACATCTCAGGTAACTGTAAGACTATGGACCAGATATATGGAACCCGCTGATTATGTCAACCTTAATTTTATAAAAAAGCACGCCCCAAAACAAAAAGAAATTCAAAGAATTTATGTTACATTTAAAATGTCTTAAACAAAGTCATAATTGTCATAATTTTCAGTCTGTAAAAATGATAGTGCCTTTGCAGAAATAGAGAAGGCTGGAAAAGTAATTTGAGGAAGAATGATTGGTGGCAAGAAACGATGAGTTCAGTTTTAGACATGCAAGGATTTCTGCTGTATTATCTGTCTTATCTATCTATCTATCTATCTATATCTATCATCTATGTATTTATCTATCTCTAAAGAAAGGAAACTGACATTCTGTAAAACCCGCACTAAAAATAACAAAGATTTTTTGGAAAAGAGCTCTACAGACAGACCACTCAAAATTTTATAATTTTATAACTAGACCACTAACATAAACAATAACTGATACCTAGAGAGAAAACTTGAACTGCCTTGGTAGACAACTCAGAGGGACTGGGGGCTGTCCTATAGACCTTTTTTTTTTTTTTTTTTTTTAGGTACAGAAACAATAGAGTACAAAATACTGATAAGTGAATTGATAGAGCTAGACTTTATGGGGTTTTTTTTGCTAGAAATATAAATTAATATAAATTATTTCAATATAAATTATTTGCCTTCCTTTAAATTTTATATGTGTAAAGCTTTGAGAAAATTTGTTCCAACATATCAATAAACAATAGGAAAGAAAAAATATTTTTAAGCAATATCATCAGATTTTTATTACAAGCAAAAGATAATTGCATGGTGTCCCATCTTTAAAAGTTACATTAAATCTTCTATTTGATAATAATGCCATCCTTTGCCAATTTCGGTGAAATAAAACATTAGGAACTAACTGATCCGGAAAAGTATTTGTTACCTAGTCTTATGCATCATTCAGTTTCTGGGAATTTTCCTAAAAAGTTACTGCCAAGATTTTATAACTTTTAATTACTACTGTTACCCTTTCACTCATATGTACCTTGCTTGATATGTTAAATTTATAAGGGGTTGAGGAAATTGGAATATCATTAATTTCAATATGTATTTGCTCACACTTCTTATGAATTACTTTTTTTTATGATTTAAATATATTTTATTAACAATTTGGAGTTGTAGATATGGATATTTCAGTTTTGTTTTTTTTTAATGTCTGTTCTGTACCCTAACTGGCAAAGTCAGACAGACAAGCAGATAAATCCAGCTTACTCACTGCCAGAACACATTTCATTTCATTTGTTTTCAGTCAAAATCAGTGTGTTAATGTGTAATGCATCTCTCTGACATCTCATTTATGAATGTCAATTCCAATGTTAAGTCATGGAATTCTTTCTGAATTTGTTGCCTAATGCTGTAGCTTCAATAATTCTTACTGATGCTTTCTTTGCTCTGATAAAATTCTACTTCAGGAGTAATTCTTCTTCTTCTACAAGAGTAGAGTTTTGGAAGAAGAAGGTCAATACTGAAAAACTCTTATAATTCTAGATTCCTCTCAATAATAGAGCTGAATTCAGAAGATCTCCAAATGGGTCAAAGACTGATTCTAATGCTTCACCTTGTGCTTACAAACAAAACAGGAGACACTAACTCTCTCTTTCTCTCTCTCTTTCTTTCTCTCTCTGTATATATATATATACACACATATATATGTATATATATATATACGCGCACACACACAATATGTCATCTATGTCTATATCCATCTATCCATAAAACCAACCAACTTACTATATAACTATATAACTAACTATGAAAGACACAAAGACCTCTGGTGGTACCTTAATAAAAGATTCTTCAGAGACACAAGTTTTTCCAATTGCCACATATAGTGATCCAGAGTTTTTTATACCCTTTAAAGAAATGTACATTGGTAAGTTTATTCCAGAATTTGTGAGCGCTTTGCATTCTTTTTCAAAGTGGAGAAAAGCTACTTTTAAAGGTAGATTGAAAGGTGAATCAACCTGATACTTGTACTGTAAGTACAGATGAAATTTAAGAAAGAGTACAAGGGGAATTGAGGGTCTCAATATTGATTTCCTAATGTTATGTTTGGAAGGATCTTTGTTCATTGGGGTACAAATATAGTTGCAATAGACAACTGAAAATATAGGCCTAGCTGATAAAAAAGGTGAAAGAGATGCAGATTTCTGCCTTACAAAAATTGAGGAGAGTAGAAATAGTAGTTATATAAGGAGTATTGATTCATTTATTCCTTGTGTTAATTTTTCTTCAAAGAAGATTGGAGGATGAAGTTTTGTGTTTATAATATAATATTTTAAAAACTGAACACAGTGATTCACAAAGAGTAAAAATCAATAAATAGTGTTAATAAATAAAATTTAATAATAAATTAATTGAAATAAACATATTTGATATAAACATTCTTTGTCTTTTTCTATTAAGGTTAATACTCTGATGGAAAGTTAATACACACATTTAAAAAGCAGTGACTAGTAGAGAATTACAAGTAATATTGGTAGATTGGGTTTCTATTTAAATTAGAGAAAATATTTCAATAACTGTAAATCTAAAATTGACAATGATAAATTGGATAGCATTTAAAGTTTAAAAATGTTAAGTGCTTTCTTTGTGATTTTTATACAATTTAAAATGAATGAAATTCATTTATTATTTAGGGTAAATTTAAATAGCCTGATGCCATTACATTTTTTAGATGGAAAAGTTGAGGAAAAATGGCATATTTCTGAAACTTTTAAGCATTTTTATGTAAAACTGAATAATGTAAATACAGATCTAACCTCTGCAATTAAAAAAGGTAGACTAGAAAGAACAACTCAGAACTACCCCTTTGATCAGTCAACTTAATTTAGATGATCTGTCATCACAAAGACATTTCTGAACTTATTCAACTAGTACGTGTTTAAACATGTGGATTCATAACCTTTCCCTGCCTGTATGAATGAGTGATATACACATCCTTATAACCAGTTAGGATAATATGTATTTGTTAAAATTATTATTTTAAAAAGTCCTCTATTGAATTATCTCACAAAATACAGTAACAGAAAGATGATAAATTACCTTTATCACATAATGTATCTCTATAAATGAAATAATGCAAGTATAAGTATTTTGTTAATATATTCTTAAGTATATTTCTGTTTGTCAGAAGAGAAATGAAGCCTTAATTATCATATTAGGTTATATTTAAAATGTCAAACGTTCACATCACAGTATGCATAAATATGGTTACGATTTTTATCAGAATCTATAAGGAAAAAGTCAAAGCTCGGGAGATCTATGGAAAAACTGCTGCTTACTGAGACAATGATTACTGTATGGAAGAAAAATATTATCACAATACATTTTCAATTGTTATTGGTTACTTAATTTAAGAAGTAAAGTGAATTCTGACATTCCCTTCATCTGGTCTAGAATGTTCATATCAGTTAAAAATTAGGAGATTAGCCTTTTATGAGAACTCTAAAAGCCTAGTACTACACATACAGCTTGAAAGAAAGAAACAAAGAAAGAAAGAAACAAACAAAGAGAGCGAGGGAGGGAGGGAGGGAGGAAGAAGGAAGGAAGAGAGAAGAAAGAAATCACAACTGGATAACTGTCATGCAGGCTCATAGAGAATTAATGAAATTTCCCCTACATACCTTGCAACTGAATCTTATTCTCAGGACTCTGAACCAGAACAGAACTGACAGAATCTAGGTTGTCATAGTTACTGCAGCCAAGAGGACCCGTCCGTGTTTCTGTTACCTAAAGAACAAAACATCAACTGTATTTTATATACCAGACTTTACCATGTTCTTTCCATTCAATGTAGTTGTCACACACTGATATTATACATCTGACAGTAAACATCACTAAAAGGTCTAGGATCTGATACACACCAACAGTACACCTAAGCACAGAGGAGACAAATGACGCCCTTTATCTTCAATTCCATTTCCTTCTCTTTGGCCAGTCATCCATCTTCAGAGAAAATAATGGAAGCCCTCTTTGGTCAACAACATCCTTCATATAAGCTCACTGATTTTACCCAAGATAAGACAGAGCATGCTTTTAGGTAGAGAGCAAGTTTGACTCATATGAGAATTGTTTTTTGTTTGTTTATCTTTCCTCAATAAATCAAAACCATTTACCAGGCTACGGTCTAAAGACTGATATTATTATTGTATTCTTCTACTTAAAAATCTATAATTTCCCATTCTTTTATGGTGGTATCAATGTCTAAACTCTTCTGTTTGGCTTCCATCTGCCCCACTTCTCCCAGCAGGCAGGCGATCTTGCTGTCCAGTTGGACTTTGTTAATTCTATGTCTTTGCTTATACAACATCCTTCACCTTATCCCACCTTTCTCCTTTTGGACTAATTGGTTTTCTCTATCCTCAAGATCAACGTCATGTTCAAACACCCACACAAAGTAGTCCCTAATGATTTCCACCTGTATTACTTCACCATTTCTATAAAGTTATGGTTTGCAGTGCCCAACCTTAGCACTTAATTATGGAATCACATATTGAAGAGTAATTTTTTTCCCATGGGTGTCTTGGATGGATGGTGTCAGGAGATGACGAGGCATTTAATCAATTATGTCAGACTGGAAATTTGTCCTGAGGATATTTTTTTTTTAAACCAAACATTTTAAAGCAGAGGAGTATTGTAATCATGTTTGTGTTTTAAAAAGATATTCACAACAACCAGAATGGTTTGCAAAACATCATTCAGCTCATTTTATTTCGCAGTTCACAGCCACATAATGGCTTCCCATCTAGCTCAGGGTAAAAGCCAGAGCCCTTTTCCATGGCTAAAAAGATGCCCTATTTTCCAGCTGCCTGTTACCTCTCTGAACTCATCTCTCTTCCACTTTTCCTCATTTACTCCACTCCAAGAACACTGGCTTCTTTGCTGTTCCCCAAACACAGGCTAGGTATCCTCCTGCTTCATGATTTTTGACTTGCTGTTCCCGAACCTGGAATGTTCTTCCTCGAAATATTTCTAAGCTCACTCGTTCACTTTCTTCAAGTTTTTGTTCAAATGTCTCTCTCTCTGGACTTCTTGGACTAACCTATTTTAAATGAATATACCTTCCCATATTTCCCTCTCCCAGCCATTATTTCCTTTGCTCCTTACATTGTTCTATCTTTTCCACAGAGGTTTTCAGCTTCTAACATGCTGTATAATTTACTCACTTAACATGATTATGGTCAACACCTCTTATTAGAATGCAAGCTCCACAAGTGCAGAGAATATTGCCTATTTGTTTACTGAAGTATTCATGGGACATATTATGTTCTGGTATAAGCTCATAGGTATTAATATTAAGACAAAGAGAAGCGGAGAGTGTGAGGGGAAAACCAAACCAAGGAAGATGTTAAGGCCTTTATCAAGATGATGAAGGTCTGAATGGAGCAGTGGCAATATGATTTATCTGAAGAAGATGGATTTTGAAAAACAATTAGAATAGACAAGATTATGAAACATTGAAAATGTACATGATGGGAGGAGGGAAATGCAACAGAAGTTTCTAGCATAAGTGATAACATTAAGATATGAGGCAAAGAAGCTCCACTGTGACGAGAATGTAAGGAAGCCTGGTTTTGATTATTTTGACTCTGAGTTGAATAACACTCTTAGTTGGAAACATCCAGTAGAAGAAATGACAATGTAGATATATTTCTTAGAAGTTACATCGAAGATGGGATTACTATTTTAGGAATCAAAAACTTATAGGTGATAGTTAAAGATAGGGCGATGGACACTTTAGCTCAGGTGCATGGAGGGAATGCATAACTGTATCATGACAACTCTACCACATTTTCTAAACAACGAGTCCGTTAGAATAACCAAGATTGGCTATGAGCACACAGCAACAATTGGGAATGTGATTTACTCTTTCTCTAACACCACACTGACTGTGTAGTCCTCTACTGCTGTTCTCCAGTGGTGACACAGAATATCCCTTATTTTGTTCAGGAAAATAACTTCTGATGTTGATATGTGTCACATACATGCATGTGCATGTATACGTGTATATGGTTAATATTAAATATAAATGATTAATCACAAATGAGTAAAAGGAAGATTAAGGTACCAAAGGAAATATTTAGAATTTAAGATCATTTAAATCTTCATCTTGTCCTATCAAGTAGCTTAACTATTTTCCCCCAACACACACAAATGTATACATACCACATTAATATAAAGAAATTCCAATGTTTGTCATTTTTAAGGAAGTTTTCTAAATAAAAGTGGCTTAAAGCACATACTCATTGACATAAGAGATCTTAGAAATTGGTATGCGATCTCCTGAACACTTAACCGTTGAAAGAGGATAAATAGTATTATTTTATCTCATTACAGACAGTCCCTTATATTCAGTTACTGTGTTCTTGAGAATAAATTCAGGAGATGTAAATAACAGTCTTATAAACTTAGAGGTTTGAATATCTCTATCTACCTCTATAACTATAGATCATTTTATTCCCTTACCTTTCACAGCATACAATAATAAAATATAAGTATATCCTACTGATGACTTAATTTTGTTCTTTACCATTCACGGCTGACTTCACTGATCATTGTCTGATTTAATATAAAAATGCACAAACTCTAGCACATTCAATGATGCAAATCCATTTTTCCAATTGTATTATATTTTAAGAACCTTACATGTCAGCATTAATAAATGTGCCAATACTTATTTTATATGTTCAATACTAGTGAAAGGAATAAAAATGAAAAGAAAGTAATAAAAACTAGCTTATTGTACAAACAGTTCTATAGAGATGTTAACTCTACCAAAAAATGAATTGTGTAGTTGTGCCACAAAGAGCTTGAACTTTTGTTCATCAGCTGACAGATGAACATCTGATTTTGGAGTCTCCATATATAATGTAACAAAGGAAGAGTTATTCAATAGCTAAACTTAAAAATGATTAAGGGCTTCCCTGGTGGTGCAGTGGTTGGGAATCCGCCTGCCAATGCAGGGGCACAGGTTCAAGCCCTGGTCCGGGAAGATCCCACATGCCACGGAGCAGCTAAGCCCGTGAGCCACAACGACTGAGCCTGCGCTCTAGAGCCCACGAGCCACAACTACTGAAGCCCGCGTGCCTAGAGCCCGTGCTCCGCAACAACAGAAGCCACCGCAATGAGAAGCCCGCCACAGCAACGAAGAGTAGCCCTGGCTCGCCACAACTACAGAAAGCCTGCATGCAGCAAGCAAGACCCAATGCAGCCAAAAATAATAAATAAATGTTAATTAATTGATTAATTAACTTAAAAAATAACTCTAAAAAATGATTAAGACTGACAATAACCCAGTACTGATAGCATTCAGTGTTTTGATAAATGACATATAGAATGAGAAAAAACATTTTTTTTCACTTATCTATTGGTGAGAAGATGTTGAAACAGGGAACACTGTTTTTAGGGTACAAAAATGATGTTCTTTCTGAGGTGTTACATTGATTTGTGGTTTTATCTGAATATTATGAGGAAAATTAATGTTCTTGGGGGGCTGGGAAATTGAAAAGGGGAGTGGAATGTACAGAAATGGAAGACATGGCTAGGTCAGCTGTGGAATGTAAATTCAAAACTTTTCAAAATGTATTTAGCACCAATTTGTCTTCAAAATGTAACAAATGTGCTCTTCTCTAATTGACCACTTATGTGAACTGTGTTTAAATATATTGTTAAAATTCAGAAAGGATATTAAAAGTATAGTAAATGGAAAAAAATGCCCATGTTTTCATTTCAACTTTTCCTATATTGTTTCTATTTCGTTTCATTAAACTGATGCCTATTATTTTCACAGTTGGAGTATTTTACAGAGAGTAAAAGAAAATAAATAATCTTCCTAATTCAAAGAGACGACTTGGAAGTAATTATGTAAACAATAATATAAATTCAACTTTATTTAGGTTAAAATAAAATGGTATAGATAATTCAGTTGGAAATAAAAAGTCTTTGTTACTTTTGATCAAATTTTCTGAGTCTTACACATTCTTAAGATAATATCATGCCACAACAATGCATTGGAGTTATAAAATTAATTCAGCAAGAATTAGTTGAAGAAGAACTATCTCAAGCAAAAAAATAAACTATCTCAAGGAAAAAAAAAGAAAAAAGTTAAAACAATGAAAAAAAAGTGGGACAAAAAAAGAGTAAACAAACAAAAACACATCACACTCCTAAAGGAAAATAGTACTACTAGTACTATAGTACTATTAGAGAGTCCATTGTCTTAAAATTAACACATTATATATATTTAAAATATTTCCAGTCAAAATCATAATCATGTTAAATAATTTGAAGAAAATAGACTTAAACGAGAATGCTCAGGTCACCATCATAACTCCACTGCTTACTAGAGAGGAACCGATCTAAGATTCAAGTTTCTGTCTGGTGAAATGGGTAAAATTTTCTTACAGTGTAAAGAGGTTGTGAAGAAAAATGAGATAATCCATGATACGTGCTTATCATGGGCCTGGACCACATTAATGATTTCATAGTAAATGTAAAATGTGTGTAAATGTTTACTATTAAAAGGCAGAGGCACAATAACTCTATGGTAAACTTACTGGAATCATTCATAGCCCACCTCTCAATTAAGGCTGTAAAATCCTATTATTTTTTCTGACATCAGTGCTGCATGTTAACATTTTTCTCTGTAGACAGAGAAAGGGTGCCTGTGTTTTAGAACATCCTAAATCAAACTAACCCTTAAATGAGGCTATGCACAAATTTTGTATGTCACATCGATAAGCAAATCAAGTACAATATAGTAAGAATAATCCACAACAAGACTAAATCAGAAATATTGGTATAGAAAAAACAATGGGCAGTTCAACTGCATAGAACAGAAAAGAACATGAACGGAAAAGAACAGCAACTACACTGAAAATAGAAAAAGTTTCCTTATCTCTAGTGTAAAAGACAATCAAGGAATCTCTCAAAAAAGTATGCTTGTATGAGAAAATCTTTATCCACACTGAATGAAAAAAGTGAAAGAAAATGTATATGCACTTTGTAAAATTATACATACACGCATATTATAAATAGCTCTGTGAACCTCCTATTGCTCTAAGCTTTTTTCAAAATGAAACAGTTTTAGTTCACCATTTTAACTGAACTGATTATTGTTTATCAACAACATAATAAAATGCATGATTGTATGAACAGTGTATCTCTTATTGCAAATCTGTAAATACACATTTTTTAAAGTTTATAATGTTCCTAGAAATTTTATCTGAAATCAAGAGGGAGAAATATTTTTACCTCCTAAAACTCAAAAAAGGACAGGAATGTGTCTATTCTCTATTACAATGACTTGTTATCTATAAACTATTTATTGATCATATGATAATACATATGGAATAGCAGGATTATCGTTTGTTCCAAAATATCATTTTTAATGACAAAATTAATAAATGTGCCTGTTGGAAATTCAAGCAATGAAATAAATTGAAACGCCCAGAGGAACAACTACTTTCCCCTGATTATACATTTGTCCTCATCTTTTTATCAGACTTGAAAATGGTTAAAATTAGGAGCAACTGCTATTCATGGCCATCGTTTATTCACAGCACCAAATTTTCATGTGCTTACATTTTTACAGCCATTTTCTCCTTAAAAAATACTGCATTTAATTTGTTTCAAAATTATATTAGAGTATATTGAAACAGTTTTTGAATAATTTCATATCACCATTGATTATGTATATGAAATAACAGAATATTGCTAAGTACAATCTGGCTCATTTACAAAGAGTTATGTGCAGAGAGAGGATCTAGTGTCTCCCTTGTGGATTTGATTATCTCTTCTAGAGACCTACATCTTAGCTAGATAATACAAAAGAAATGCTAATATTTAAGATAGGATCTTGCCTATCCCATATTATAGTAAGAGAAATGCATTTACACAGGGGCAGTGAAATTGGTTACTGGTACCTACATCTGAATGAACTGCAGCACCAGATACTGTGGACCACATTCTTTTCTTTTAGTGTGGACCACATTCTTCCATATTTCATTAAAAAATGCCATACAGGGCTTCCCTGGTGGCGCAGTGGTTGAGAGTCCGCCTGCCGATGCAGGGGACACGGGTTTGTGCCCCAGTCCGGCTGGGCCTGCGTGTCTGGAGCCTGCGCGTCCGGAGCCTGTGCTCCGCAACAGGAGAGGCCACAACAGTGAGAGGCCCGCGTACCGCAAAAACAAACAAACAAAAAACAAACCATACAATATAGTACATTTCAAATGCCACTTCTTCCAGAAATAATCTTTAATCACCTAACACACTTAAAAATTTTTTTTGTTAAGAATAAATTAGAGGACATCAACCATATTTGTCTCATATTGAACTTTCAATATCTTAACAAGTTTTCTCACTTAATATAAGAACTGGTAATTTTTTTCAAATAAAAATAAAGATATATTATTGTATAAATTTTTCCTCAAAAGTTATTCATTTTACTATCTCTTTCTTTATTAAAAAACCTCAGTTAGCATCATTGAAATCTAATAAGTGACTCATATCCAGAATATATGAAGAAATCTATAGGACTTGTGGTTTCCAGTTCTGCATATATGGAGGTTGGAAGTCACTACTCCCTCCTAACAACAAGTCAAACCCTAACAATAATAAAAACAGACTGAACAATCAACAACTCTTCTTGGACCTATCAGAGAAGGAAGCAAACTGCTACCCACAAGATTGGAAAGACAGGGAGTACAGGGAGTCACAGCTCAGAGCAGAAACTTGAGAGTTGAAACAAGTATGGAAATCAGTGCTAAGGTAAGAAAAACTGAACTTCCACTGACAAATGGCTACAGAGTAAGTGTGTGGAAAAGTCTGGGAGTTAAAAACTCCAGAGGGACCCAGTCATAAAAAGAGTCCTCATCATATTTTGAGATTTACCTCCAGGGGCTCAATCAGGTTCCTACAGTAAATATTAAAGAAAAGTCCCCTCTTGCTTCCCACAGTGCGAGGGGAAACGGAACAATTTTGAAATACTGTGGAGCACTCTGCTCTCCTCTGCCCTCAGGGGAAACTAGTTAACCAGAGCCTAACTGTGGGACTTGCTGAGCCTAACTGACCTAGGGGAAGGGGAATACCTAATTCCAGCCCACTTTACCCATCTTGTCCCACTCCAGGGGTGAGGAAGAAAAAAACTGAGAAACTCTCAAGAAGTTTACAGTCCAAAGGCATAGGCTCCATAAAAGACAGACCAAACTATAGGACCATGGAATGCTTCCCCTTCCCCACACCTCATCATCACATTACTAAAGGCCTGTTTATAGTAGCTCCTTTTACCCAGTACATCATGTCCAGCTGTCAAGAAAAAAAGTACAAGTTATACCAAAAGGCAAGAAACACAATCTGAAGAGACAGAGCAAGCACCAGAACAAGACATGACAAAGATGCTGGAATGATCAGATCAAGAACTTAAAACCACTATGATTAATATGATAAGGGCTCTAATGGATAAAGTAGACAGCATACAAAAACATAGACAATATAAGCGGAGAGATGGAAATCCTAAGGAAGAATGGAAAAGAAATGCTAGAGGTAAAAAGCACTGTAACAGAAAAGAAGAATGCCTCTGATGGGTTCATCAGTAGACAGGTCTGAGGAAAGAATCTCTGAGCTAGAGGATATATCAATAGCATCCTCAAAAATCTAAAGCAAAGACAACAAAGACTGATTAAAAAAAAAACAGAATAGAATATCCAAGGATTGAGGGACAACCACAAAGGGTGTGACACAAACATAATGAGAATACCAGAAGAAGAAAGAGAACAAGGAACAGAAAAAAATATTTGAAGCAAGAACGACTGAGAATTTCCCCCAAATTAATGTTCAAGATCAAACCACAGATCCAGGAAGATCAGAAAACACCAAGTAGAAAAAAATGCCTAAAAACGATACTAGGCATATCATTTTTAAATTACAGAAAATCAAAAATAAAGAAAAAATCCTGAATGAAGCCAGAGGAATAAAATACGTTACCTATAGAGGAAGCAAGATACGAATTACATCTGGCTTCTCCTCAGAAACAAAACAAGTAGACATTGAAATATTTACAGTGAAATATTTATGGTGTTGAAAGAAAAAAACACCAACCTAGAATTTTGTACCCTACAAAGTTAACCTTCAAAAATGAAGGAGAAATAGACTTTCATACACAAAAATTGAGGAAATTTGTTATCAGTAGACTTGCCTTGCAAGAACTATTAAATGAAGATCTTCATAAAGAAGAAAAAATATTATAGGTCAGAAACTCAGATCTATATAAAGTAACAAAGAACATCAAAGAAGGAATATGTGAAGACAAAATTAAAACTTTTTATTTTTCTTATTCTTAATTGACCTAACTGATAATAGTTCATTCAAAATAATAATACCAAAAATGTATAAATTATGTATGTTTACATATATATCTTATGAGTATATATATCTTATGTGTGTATTGCATATACATATATTCACATATGTGTATATACATATAAGTGAAATGAATGACAAAAATGATAGAGTAATACAAGGGATGGGAGGGAAAGTTAAGCTTATTTTGTTATTATAAGGTACTCACTACCCATGAAGTGGTATAGTGTTATTTGAAAGTGGACTTGAATTAGCTATAAATGTATATTGCACACTCCAGGATGATGACTAGAAGATGTTAAAAAAAAAAAAAGAATTATAATCAATATGCTTCAGAAGAAGAGAAAATGGAATAATATAAAATGCTCAATTAAAACTACAGAAGGCAGACAAAGAGTGGAGCACAAAAAAAGGAAAAAAGAACAAGGGCAACAAATAGAAAACATTAATGAATATGGTAGATATTAATGCAGCTATATCAATAATCACTTGGAACATCAATACGTCAATTAAAAGACAGAGATTGTCAGAATGGAGCAAAAAATAAGGCCAAACTATACACTGTCTACAAGGAACCCACTTTAAATGTAAATCTACATATAGATTAAAAGTAAATAAATGGAGAAAAATACACAATGCTAACACTAATCAAAAGAAAGTAAGAGTATAATTACATAACTCTCTTTTTTATTTTTTTGGTGGTACACGGGCCTCTCACTGCTGTGGCCTCTCCCGCTGGGGAGCACAGGCTTCGGACGCACAGGCTCAGCGGCCATGGCTCAGCGGCCATGGCTCACGGGCCCAGCCGCTCCGCGGCATGTGGGATGTTCCCGGACCGGGGCACGAACCCGCATCCCCTGCATCGGCAGGTGGACTCTCAACCACTGCGCCACCAGGGAAGCCCACATAACTCTCTTAATTTCGGACAGAGCAGACTTTGAAGCCAGTAAAGTAACAAGGGATAAAGAAGGGCATGACACAATGATGAAAATGTCAACTCTCCAAGAAGATATAATAATATGTATGTGCCTAACAACAGCGCATCAAACTATATGAGGCAAAAATTAATAGAATTGTAAAAAGAAATGGATGAATCCAATAGCTTAGTTGGAAATTTCAACACCCTTCTATTAGGAATGGACAGGTACAGCAGGCACTAATGTAAGTAAACCTTACTTACAACTTAGTGTTGTAAACGAACAGTAAGATGGCAACAGCAATACTTAAAAAAACACTTGACAAACAGACAACATTAGCATCTAATGATCATGAAACTCTGCAATTTCCTTATCAGGGAATTTAAAAGAACAATGAGGTAGCATTATCCATTCCCAAATGTCTTAAAATAGTATAATGATAGAATACGCCAAGTGCTGATAATAATGCAGAAGAAGTGTAATTCTCATACACTGCAGCTGGAAGTGTAAATTAGTACCACCACTTACACTTTAGAAAATTCTTTGAAACTATCTACGTAAGCAGATGGAGGCAAATCTTATGAGCCCGACCTACAGCCAACAAAAATATGAACATGTGTGTAACCTAAAGACACATGCAAATAGGTTCATAGCAACACCATTCTCAATAACCCCTAACAGAAAAAAAATCAAAATGTTAATCAATAATTCAATGTATAAGTAAATTGAGGATTTGAATACTGTACCACAATAAGAATAAATTAAGGTCAATGGCACAGAATAACTTGAATGAATCTCACAAATATAATGTTAAGTGAAATAAGCCACATATATTATGCTTCCTCCAATATGAAGTTCAAAGTCAGACAAAAATAATTTATGATGTTACAAGCCAGGATGGTGGTAACACTTTGCGAATAGAAGTTATAGTAGAGGATACAGGGAGACTTCTTGGATTCTGGTAATGTTCTGTGTTTTATATAGATGATTGAAGTTCAAATGTGTTCCAATCTCAATACTACGACTGTGCACTTTTCTGTATATATGTTATATATGAGTAAAACATTTACCAATAAAAGTTGGTTAATATTATTCTCCTCATGAATTACATCAGGGCAGGTACCATGTCATCTACATCTACATCTGTATGGATATCTATGTATCTATCTATCTACCTATCAATTTATATTGTATCTGTCTGTCATCTATCTATCCATCAGTCATCTATTTATACTACAATACTAGCTTGGATCTTTGCACATGTATCCTTTCAAATTATTATTATAATGTGATTTTGTAAAAAAAAATGTGCTAAAATCTGACACTGAATGATTGTGAAAAACAAATGACTTATTTTTAGATTATTAACATAATAGCTTACTTAATCAAATCAAATCCCCTTTTAATCATCTTAAAATACCATCTTTATTTTATCTTTTTTCAAGGCCACAATTATGTCTATTCTATAATTGCACATATGCACATGATAAATCAATTCTATACACTAGACACTAACTTATAGATTAATCATTCATTTTTATTTTGTAGTTACTCATAATTCCAAAATATATACTTATCTCTGATAAAAAGAAAATAGCCCTTTCCTAATAATCTCATCTATAGGTATAACAATCAAATTATGATTATATAAGCAAGCTAATTAAATATTCCATTTTTCCTAATGGGAATTAATTTTTAAGTTTACTTTGGTTAAAAGTTTTGAAATCCTTTGCAAATAAATCATTGTTTGATATTAAAAAGATAAGAGTTTACTGAATTTCTATAATTAATACTCAAAACAGAAACCCTAATAATGACAACAGTATCAGAAAAAGATCCCATGGGTCTCTTTGGAAGGACTTCTGAAAGCAACGATGTTTTAAACAAAATTAAAAGCACTGTTTCCCAAGAGTAGAATGTTATTTGAGAGAGTAAATATACTAAGAATCAGGAGACTGAAACCCTCAAGATATTTTAATATCTTACTCCTTTTTCTTATCACAAAATTTCCTTTGTTTCAATATGGCAATTATAAAATTACAATCATCTGCTTCCTTTTTTCTTTTTTCTTTTTTTTTTTACTTATTTAACTGTAAACTCCCTATTCATAGTTAAACACAGTACCTGGCATGTGGTAGAAATTCAATAATTGTGAACCAAATTGGTGGATAAATATTTACCTTTTAGTTAGAAGTCTTTATTTAAAAATACTTTAACATTTTTGAGAACCTCTTGAAGAAAATGGAGCAGTGCTAGCATATACAAATTTTAGAGCTATCAGGAGTCTTAGAAATCATCTAGTCTCACCGTCTCATTACACAAATGAGGTATCTGGAACCTAGGGAAGTTCTACCATCTCCCTATCACATAAGTGAAATGAGCGCTGCAACTGGGTCTTGAACCTCCTGACTTATAAATCATATACCCATTCCAAATATCATATTGGCTTTCCAAGCTCTAGACTTAACGCTTTTGAAACTCTGCTTGTCTTAATCGATCTTACTCATTCTGTCTCTCTACCAATGAAGTTAAAACAAAGCACAATTTAATTGGTCTGGATTGAAGTACAAGTCAATTAGAATGGTGTAGTATCTTGGTCATTCTCATGAACAATAAATATTGCTATGAATGTGCAGTCAGTATAACTTTGATGGGAAGCCAAATGAGTTAGCTTTTATTCTAAGTATTAATACTTTGAAATATAACTTCCCACATATTCTTAAATTACTCTAGCCCAGACTTCTGAAAAGGAAAATACAAGTGTTGATTAGTTTCTACTATGTCATAAAACAGTATGCTTGTTCTGTTCCTACACATATAGGATCTTTTACCATTGCATATGGCTACTATCAAACTAACAAAAAGCTTTAGAACATGTTGATACCAAAAAAAATGTAATTTTGTATATATAAAGTTATATATATAGTATATGTTATAATTGATTATATGTGATAATTATATCATATGATATAATACTTAAACATATAATTTTATGTATGCAGCTATATAAATTTTATATATTATAATATATAAACTATAGTTAAGTACATATGAAACTATATCATATGATATTGATATTACATACGATAATTATAAATTGTGTATAATTAGAAATTAAATACATATATAACATCTGTTTCTTTCAAATGTGACTATTGAGTTAAAAGATATTTTACCATTTTTTTCTTCTGCCAGTCATTAATTTTTATTTCAAAATTTTACTAAGAACTTAACATCAAACTTCAGTTCAATATAGTTCTATTTCTTTATCCTGCTGCAATATTTCTTGGCCTTAATACTTAATTAGAAATGAATTTTCAAACACATTGTTAACTATATGAAGCATATAAAAATATTCATATTGGAATGAATATATCAGTAGCAAAGACTTCCTTAATTTTTAAAATTATTTTATTACTTATAATAGTTTTGTGGGAAAAGTGCAAGTTTGCGTGTAAAATGTATGTTCTCAAGTGAAAAATACAAAAGTGTATCAATGCTAAATTTCCTTGCATCTCCACACAATAATACACATGACAGTACATTATTCACAATTAATATCATGATTTAAAATATATTTGACACTGTCAATGTTTTTTGAACCTGCTCCAACAAGTTAATCGAAGTTTAAAATAGTACGAGATACAATCAGTGCTCAGATGACTCATATCTATACACGAAACTCACAAACATGAATCAAAAATAAATTCAATGTAAAGGAGCAGTACCATTGTTGAATTAGTTATCTATGCAAATGACTTTATATTGAAAACTATTTCCCCTAATTCAATTCCCCATAGTTTCAATAGATAACACACTTTCAACTATTAGATTTATAGGATTGTGGGGTTTTTTGACACTTAAAAAAATTGAAGTATAGCTGAAGAATTGTATTCTTAAAAGCTATCTAGAGTTTATTCTAGGGAAGAACAGTGATACTTTAAATGTGAGGATAAAAAGTATAATTATAAACTATATTAAGTTATGTATATAAATCATAAAATATAAGGAATGAGAAACAATGTAGATAAAATATGTAAAATAAACTATTAAGTTTTGAGGAGAGTAATACAAAACACATGGCACACATTTAAATTAGGGAGAAAACAGAGTATGTCTTCTTGGAGAGCAATTGCTTCGGTGCAATTTCCACTTATACTAGCTACTGTGAATCCAGGCGTGGCTACAATGATTGACCTATTTTCTCATACCCTACAAATTATCCTCTATCAGAATAACACACATGTACATGACCCACAATCACCCACAGGTAAACCTGTTGAGAAAGACTGTGTGTGCCCTTTGAGCGCACGTTAAAATACAAAATTGCACAGGAAGCTAGAAAAGAGTTTTCTCAGGTTCTTAAAGTGTCTATTCAGTGTGATATGGAATAAGGTGAACTGGACACAATTTAGTCAGAAGTCCAAATAACATCAGGACTCCTTTATGCTTAAACCATGGTTATCATGGAATTTAAATGTGTGGCGCTTGATTGGTCTTGGAGAGGCCAAATCTATATGCTCACCCTTACAGATGTTATTTTGATTTATTTTTTAAATAACACAAAGCTTAAGATCACAGCAATTTTAAGAAAACTATAGCAAAAAAAGAGAAAAAGGTTTCATTAGATTTCTTTTCTTTTTGGCTTTCTGGGTCTTTAATTTGTACCCATGTATGTCTGTCACCCCCATGAATGGGCCCGGGAGGATCAACTGACCTCCTAGAACACTTCATGCAGTGAGGGGATGGGGTGAAGAAAGAGAGGAAGTGATTCTGATGCAGGGGTCACCCTCCACCCCTCCTCACTGGTGCGGTTGGGCGGGGAGAAGGGAGGGCCTGATTGTCCTGGTGGCTCAGCGTTGCGGGAGACTGGGGCCGGGTGTGGAGGAGGAAGGGCCAGGCTGAAGGCTGGGCTGTTGGCGTCTCCTCCCACCGTTCACTCTGGGCTTGGGTTTGCCATGGCTTCCTTTGGTCCAAGTTTTGGCCTGGTGCTTAGTCCTGTGTCCTGTCTGGCTATTGGCCCAGAGGCCTTTTTATGCTGCTGCTGCTGCAGGGCCAGCTGCGTGGCCCAGATTCTCAGTGGCTGCATGTAGGCCAGCGAGCGGAACACCCATTACCGGCAGTACGCCTCCGGGGTCTGGAAGGCCAGGCCCAGGCGTTCCCCCACAGTACGGTAGCAGCCTTCAGCCATCTGGAAGCCTTTCCAAGTCAGGCCCTCTTGGATCATGGTGGCTGCCAGCCCGTAGCCCACAGCCACACAGACTTCATCAGACTGAACACTGGATCTATCAGGAACACTATGGACTGCATTCCATTCAGAGCTCCCATGGCCCCTCCTGCAAAGGCCTGGACATTGAACTCAAAGATAGTTTGGAGAGCACGGACCACACGTGGGGTAGGAAATACCTCACTGTCTCCTTCTCCTAGGCCACTGGCCCTCAGGAACCACTGGCCAGCACACTGGTCAGACATGATGCTATAGGACTGAGGCTGAGCGCTGCATAGTTGCAATAGCGGCCACTCCACAGCAGTCTCTCATAGGCCTCTTGACCCCAGCTAAGGATGGAAGAAAATTTATCCTGGACCTCCTGTGCCCCACACAGAGCCGCCATCTTGACCATCACAGCCACAGCTGCCAGCCACAGTCCTCCAGAGTAAGCACTGGGGTCTGTGGTGACCCATCCATCATAGGTTTGGTCTGCATAGCCTCCATTCTCAATGAGTTCATCTTGGTCCAAACTTCATTTCAGACTGCATCACAGCCAGACACACAGGCTACATGTCCCTCAGGAAGCAGTGGTCACCCATCGGGTAATAGTCCCAATAAACCTGCAGCACAAACTTCAAGTTCAGGCCCTTCCAGTCTGCTATTAGATTTCTAACTACATATATATGTATATATATATATATATATATATATATATATATATATATATACACACACACACACACATACATATATATACACATATATTTATAAAACTGACATTTTTTAAAAAGCTGCATTTGTGATAGCTGTAACTGACAATGTTACATAAATGGTAACCTTGTACCTCATTATATGAAGTCTAAAGGGATACTGTCATTACACTATAATTGGCTAAAAGTTTTCGATATATTCAATGTTCATGTGAAAAAAATAAAGCTTCACCACCACAGGGCAGTTACGAACAACAAACACAGATTGCAAGCCGGTTCAGGGCTGTGGCATGCCATCTGCACTGTGGCACGAGTTATTAGGCCAGCACTGCACATGTTAATGCTACCGTGAGCCAGAATGCCACTTCCCCCGGACCTGAGAAATTACACTTTAGGGAACTCAGGAGCCAGAGGTGTTTTTCTGTCGCTTCACATAAAAAATAGATGTAATCTCAAATAGCATTCATTACATTTGTTTTAGAAATGAAAGAAACAGAAGAGGTAAAACATTAAGAATGATTTTACTTTCTTCATTGTTTATTCTATGACTTGCAATCTCATTGCCTTTTAGTTGTTAAAGCTACTTAAAATTATCACGAATTTTAAAACGCAATGGCAATTTCAGAACACAAGTACAATTTTTTTGGAGTTCGTGCAAATCACGATATAAAACTAACAGTGTTTTGTAATCATTTTCAACAATGATGTTGTCAGCTATCCTATACAAGTGAAAATTCAAAACTAGGAGTTACATGAAATGCTACATTGAATATAACAACATCACTGAAGAAATGGGATTAGGAGATTCTTCAGCCCCTATTGCCACTCCCTTGGAGAAAGTAATCTCTAACTGCAAAGGAACATGCATGGCTGTTTCCTCTGGTTTTTCTTATTCATTTCCCAAATAGTTTCTGTACCTCCTGATCCAACCACTCCAAGCTATTCCTCTATCTTGATGTGTTTTCTCTCTTCTTTGATGGAGTAAGCAAAGAAGCAGTTAGGCTGAATATACCAAAGATGTTATAGACTCTAACCTACAACTGAGCAAACGCCATTAAGTTCACAAACAAAAACCTGCTGCCAGGATGAGTGAGCAAAGGGTAACACTTAACAGAGCCACTTACTTCATTAATCCTGTTACATAAATTATTTTATCAGTGTATTTCTAAATCTATCCAATCTGCCCAATTGGTACTCACCTGGAGTCTCAGTCAAGCAGTTAACTGTGAGCTGATGCTCCAGATGAAATAAACACTAACCAATTGACTTATCTACTTTGCTTCCTTTTGACAGAGTAGCTAAAAATATGCAGATGCAAATGTCAAGTGCTGGAGGAAAAGCACCCATCACCATATTAGAGGACGATGGCAGCTGAACCAAGGGTACTGCCACTCTATCATGGCTGGTAGGGCATATAAAGCACACCCCGGGACAATCTGTCTGTCAAAATGCCAATTGCAAAATGCTCTGCCATACTAAGATACTGAAGCAGGGCACCTGGTTAGAATAGGCTTATGTTGTGTTGCAAATATAATAAAACTATTTCATCATTATTATTTTTAATTTTCTCCTTTAATTTAGGAGTCAGTAGAGTATCGTAACATTTCCCACAGCTCCCACTATTTTATTTCAAAAAAATACTTTCGCTAAAATTGTCGCATGACTCCTCTGAAATTCCATGCTTAATATGATTGCTCCGAGCTACTTATTAAAACATTTCTTACTGCTTCTGATTAGAAATGGAAAACTTTTTATTATAGTCTTTTGAAGTTTCAGCAGTATTGAATATTTCTGAATTCCTTAAGCATATCAAAAGCTTCTGACTTCAGTTATCTTATTATAATAGGACAACTAATACCTGTGCACAGACTGGCTAAACTTTCATACCAAGAGTGTCATATTCTTCCATTTGTCACCCAATTAAACAAGCGCCCAGAGAACTGATAAGTGCACCACACTAAAACTCAACAGACTGAGGCATAATTAGAGAGACAGAATTGGATTTCTTGTTTCAACTGGCCATTACAGAAATGGTTCTGCTGTCATTCTTTTCTTTCTTCTTTCCTTTCTTTCTTTTTTTTTTCTTCTTTCTCTCTTTCCTTTTTTTTTTTTCAAAAAATAAATTGGCTTTGCTCACACACAAAACAGTTGGGGCAAATTCAAATTCTTTAGCAACTGATTATCACTAAAAGTCAGCACTAAGATAACTTCAAATGAATTGAAAAACTGTAAGAGAAGGCAGAATCTTATAGTCCACATAAATTACCTATGCGTTATTAAAATTCTAAGGGCCAGAAAAAAGCAATAAATTGACCAAGTATGTCAGCAATATCAAAATCATATTCTTCAGTGCTGTTCTCCGTCTACTTTTTTTTAGTTGAAACATAGACTGAGGATTATAATTAAGATAATTCTTTTTTTTTTTTTTTTTTTTTTTGCAGTACGCGGGCCTCTCACTGTTGTGGCCTCTCCCATTGCTCCGGATGCACAGGCTCAGTGGCCATGGCTCACGGGCCAAGCCGCTCCGCGGCATGTGGGATCTTCCCGGACCGGGGCACGAACCCGTGTCCCCTGCATCGGCAGGCGGACTCTCAACCACTGCACCACCAGGGAAGCCCAAGATAATTCTTTATCATAAAAAAATTAATGGAAGCATATAACAAAAGTGGCAAGGACAAAGTTTCATTTTCCAAGTATGTGTTTGTGTATTTCCTGGAATAAATTTAGGAGTGAAATAATAAAAAGCCAATGTGCACTCTCACTGAAATCTTTATTTTCCTTTTCTATTACTCTTGCCCAAATCCTATCTCCGTTATATTATTTCTTTCTATTTCCTTCAGAAACCAGGGTGCCAAAGGGACTTCTGGACCCCCATGCCACCTCTGGGACTTCAGGGAGCCTTGCCGGCAATAAGCATTTCAGTGAGCCCCAGAAACCATGTGCACTGGAGTCCCCTGTGGTTATAAAGCACCAGGTACATGAACTTTGAATCTCTGGAGGTTCTCTTTAGACATACAACCAGGTGATTTTCAGCCACACTAAACACTAAAACCCTCCATGTTCACCATCCTAAAGGAGAAAATGATTCTTCAGTGGGTATACAATTTTGATTTTGTATCTATGAACAATTACAAAGAAAACACCTATTGATTCATATCTCATTCATGTAACATTGTTAGGAAAAATTTTTTAAAGGAGCAATTTACTGTAAGCAACTCAACCTTGGCTCATTTAATTTTTTTGTAAAAAAGCTTTTGTTTTAATTATTCTCTATGGAAGATTTTAAAAATTAGAAAATAATCTGCCTTTTAAAAAAAATTATAATTTCATCTTTCCTTGGCTCAGTTGGAAAACAAGTAGTCTTTACTTGCTAACATTGAGTGTATGAGTATTTGCCCGTGTATTATATGAGGCCTGATGAAAACATCTGAGCTGCTACTTCAGCTGTATTATGTTGAGGTGTTATTTCAGCTGTTTAGGTTGGTTGCCTGCTCCCCCTACTTTACTATAAATTTAATTTCCCTTATTGATACAACCATTGTGTCTCCCACTAGCAGCCATTTTTGTCTCCTGAAAGTCTATTACTAATCTATTATCAGTGAGGAAGTCAGATAAGCAAGCTGGGCAGATTTGTTCCTGAATAGTTTCTATGTGAAAATATGGCAGACGCCATATTCTAAAGATACGGGCTTTAGGAATGGAAATCTCTTTTGACTGATTACTCAGGAGTTTTCTCTACTTGCCTTTAGGTTTTCTGACATAATATAGTTTAGGTTATTGAAAAATAACACTCACATTTTTTAAAGTGATATATTTCAAATTACAAGTATCAGGATTATGCTTAATCCTATAGTTATGCTAAATTTTCAAGCATAGAGGATGAAGCAATTAGGTTACCAGAAAGGGAAAAAAATACCCAAAAGTACAGATGGGTATTAATTTCTATTTCTAGGTTTGTCACCTGTTAGTTGTGTAGCTACAAGTAAGGAGTTGCTGAGATTCCACAACAGCCTCCCCATAGATAAAGAAAAATACCTTACCTGAATTATCTTGGGAAAAAATTAATTTTTATATATATTACATTGTATTATATATTATACATATTACATATATTATATACAATGAACTAGTTAATTTCCATACAAATCCAGGTTTTTGTTATCAAAAAAAAACTAAAGACTCCATGGTGTACTTCTCATATTAGTCAAGTTTCTGTTAGCAAGGTGGTAAAGTTCTTAGATATCAGAAATTGTGTATTTGTCCACGTTGATGGATCTGATATCTGAACTGCAAGTAAGAATTGCACTTGACATACATGAGTACTCAATATATAAGATTTTCTAAGAAAGATATTCCAAAGATAGGTAGGTAGATAGGGAGAGAGATAGAGAGATAGAAAGGGAAAGATATCTCAAGAGATCTATATCTGTATTCTATATTTATATATAATCTATATATTTGTGTAATCTCTGAAAATGTAGATCAAATTAATTGACAATTTTTAAAGAAAACTATGTAATTTGAACTTAAAATAATCAAACAATAAAAAGATGAGTTATATAGAAATATCTGAGTCATTCCTTATGGTACAGTTTTAAGACCTAATGTCAGCATAAAGATGCTAAAGTTATTCTACTGTTTACCTGTCCTTAATAGTGTAAAACTGAAGTGAATAGTTTCTGGTCCTCTGTATTATACAGAATGATAATCTATCAAATCAGGTTATACCTCCTCAATATTTCTAAATTTTGCACTCTCAATAAAGAAACCTGGGTTCTAGTCCTAATTTCGTTCTTCCTTTTCCTGGAAGAAATCATCCAGAATAATTGGCCATAGCTGTCTCACATATAAAAGGAGATAATTTAAGAAGATGATCTCTAAAACCCTTTGATTAACACCTAACCTTATTTCAAATGGTGGTGGGTGGTAGAGGGAGGTGAAAAAGGATACCCCTTTGGTTTTCTTTTTCTTTTTTTTTGCCTCTCACTGATCTCCTCTACACAATATTAATTGAAATATAATTATATGTATACATTTTTGAGAGATTAACACATATATGTTAATATCTTTATATTAAAAACTTGTTTCCATTAGTTCAACCGTCCTTCAAAGATACTCCATAGACTCAATATTGTCACTTGTACCTTGTGCCCAATGAGACTAAACCTTGGAAGGTTCAAATCCATCCAATTCAGCAAATGCTATCAAGGCAAAAAGCCTAGTTTAGTGTCTCTTCTTTGAATGGTTTCTTGTTTCACTCCTGTTTCAGAATTCCTTTCATGTCAACATATGGATTCATAGAAAAAAATGTGTTTTTTAAACAAAATATTTTACCCATCTTTCTTAGTTATTTTTAGTGGAAGATCTGCGTTACCTCTTGCTACATGAGAAGAAGGCTTTGACATTCTTAGTCACATTACATTAATTTGCTTTCTTTTTTATAGTCTCTGTTGTTTTGTTTTCCTGTTTGCTTGTTTGTTTCAATGGCAAAATCCAATCCATTCACATTTTGCCTTCTATTGATATTCTTGATTTGTATCCTTTTTTATGTTAGGATTATTTTTTATTTTCTTTATTTGATTCTTTCTTCTTTTTCCCTTA
Source organism: Phocoena phocoena (assembly GCF_963924675.1). Taxonomy (NCBI): domain Eukaryota; kingdom Metazoa; phylum Chordata; class Mammalia; order Artiodactyla; family Phocoenidae; genus Phocoena; species Phocoena phocoena. Next base: position 175,673,556 of record NC_089219.1, read on the forward strand.
TTTCACTGATTTAATCACATTGATATTTACTTCTTTTTTTCTCATATAATATAGGATATACTGTTGCACCTCTGTCTTCCATTAATATTTAGTTTCCCTTTGTCAATACTAATAATCAAAATTATTCTGTGCCATAATATGGAAATTATATTCCACAAAACTCTATTCCACAATGTGTCCCTTACCTATTAAGACGATATATTTTGAATATTTTCTTTTCTCACCATCTATTCTTCACCTTTCCCCAAATGAATAAAGACCTTTGGAATCCTATTTTCTTCCACTTTTCAATCAAATAGAAGATTTTTGTGTATTTTTCCCCTAAGTTTTTATAGTTCTATACTTCATAAGAATTACTTTTGCATTATGTGACTTATGTTTAAAAAATCTTGACTTAGAACTTATATTTTCAAAGACTGTATCCGTTTACATTTCGATTGAACTCTATGGCTGACTGTACGTGCACGCGCTCACGCACACACACACACAGACACACACATACAGTGTGGCTGAACCACACGGACTCCATTTTGTCAATTCTGTCTTAGGCCTTCTGTCCTACACCTTCCCTTTCTTTTTTTTTTTTTTTTTAACATTTTTATTGGAGTATAATTGTTTTACAATGTTGTGCTAGTTTCTGTTGTATAACAAAATGAATCAGCTATATGTATACATATATCCCCATATCCCCTCCCTCTTGCGTCTCCCTCCCACCCTCCTATCCCACCCCTCTAGGTGGTCACAAAGCACCAAGCTGATCTCCCTGTGCTATGCAGCTGCTTCCCACTAGCTATCTATCTTACATTTGGTAGTGTATATATGTCCATGCCACTCTCTCACTTCATCCCAGCTTACCCTTCCCCCTCCCCGTGTTCTCAAGTCCATTCTCTACATCTGCATCTTTATTCCTGTCCTGCCCCTATGTTCTTCAGAACCATTTTTTTTTTTGTAGATTCCATATATGTGTGTTAGCATACAGTATTTGTTTTTCTCTTTCTGACTTACTTCACTCTGTATGACAGACTCTAGGTCTATCCACCTCACTACAAATAACTCAATTTCATTTCTTTTTATGGCTGAGTAATATTCCATTGTATATATGTGCCACATCTTCTTTATCCATTCATCTGTCGATGGACACTTAGGTTGCTTCCATGTCCTGGCTATTGTGAATAGTGCTGCATTGAACATTCGGGTGCACGTGTCTTTTTGAACTATGGTTTTCTCTGGGTATATGCCCAGGAGTGGGATTGCCGGGTCAAATGGTAATTCTATTTTTAGTTTTTTAAGGAACCTCCATACTGTTCTCCATAGTGGCTCTATCAGTTTACATGCCCACCAACAGTGCAAGATGGTTCCCTTTTCTCCACACCCCCTTCTCTTTCTACATGAGTGAGCTTCAGCCTAACTCACAAGGAATGCACCCAAACCAGATAAGTTCCCAGTCAATTTTTACCCTTGCCTGCATCTGTTATAAAAACTGGAAGAGTGCCTTTGGCTGAGGCAGATGCTTAATAGTCATGAGACCCCGAGGGCGGTTGGTGCGACATGCTTCTCCCTTGCTAGTCAGATTCTAATTTTAGCTTTGGCCCCTTTCACTGCCCCTGCACCCCTCGGCAGCATGGAGTGCAGGTGAGAACGCCTCTGGCTTCTCGCCTGCCTGTATGTGTGATACCCACAATAAACTTCATATTGTACATCATGAAGCTGCCTGCTTCATTTTTCAGTCTCAAAGTTCCTTCTCAGTTCAGAGGATATTACTGAATATCCTCGGCTTCCAATGCATACACACACTTGTATATTTTGAGATCCACCACTTCCCGCTACTTCCAATTCTCATCTTTCCTATCCTGTGATCTCTGGTTTTAACATTTATTACTTGGTTGGAATCCTTTTTAAAAATATAAGCTTCAGATTGAGTGCATGAATGATATATTTGCTCAGTTTATGCATATTCATGAAATATTTTATCATTACAAATGAATCCTATTTTCATAGTTATATTTTTTGAGTTATATATTATTTGAGTTGAAGATGTTTTACTTCTGGAGATTATAAACTTTATTTCTCTGTTATTTTTTATTGTGTGCTTTTTTCTTTTTTGTGAAATTTCTATATTTTCAAATGATGTATCTCCAGGATATATTATCTAAATTTCATCCTAATTTCAGATTTTTGTAGTTTTCTTTGTATTCATTTTTTTAGGTTTGAGGTACACTTTCTGTTATTTGTTTATTTGTAACGATTCTCCACTAATTGGTATACTTAATCTCAACCACAGAGTATTTTGGGCTATAGTTTCCAAGTTTTCAAGAATTTTCTCTATCATCTATACTTATTTAGAGGCTTAGAGTGATTGTACTCTATGCTTTCTCTTTCTGATCTGACTCCGCTTAAATAGGTTGATATTTTTTCTTTGTTTACTCACTGGGACTCCACTTCAACTGCTAGAATATTAGAATACTCCATTGGCAGTAATTCTGAGTAGTGAAGACTGTGCCACGTAGTTGTGGCCTCAAGTAGTACAGCAGTAGCTTATTCATAGTTCTCTTGCTCTGCTATTAAGATTTAGTTTCTTTACCCTGAAGAGCTTTCCATGCCTTAGGTAGGAAAAGTTGCCCATTTATTCAACTACTCTTCAGCTCCTAAGGGTCAGGGAAACAAAGCTAAACTCATATGGTGCCAGACATCTTTGAGTGCTAAATTTTCCCTGGTAACAGTTACATTTGAGTCCTCAAAATTAAGACTTTCAGAAGCTGCTTCTCAGGTTTGCAGTAATCTCAGATGGAAGAAAATGCTTCGTATAATTCTCATGCTTAGTCTGTCCAGGGCCTGTTTTCCTTTGGGCATCTAAGCCTATGTGGCTCAAGAGGTTTGGATGGGTGGCAATGGGAGTAGGGGATAGAAGAAAGTCAATCCTCTCTTTAACCTGCTATTGTGCCCAAACGCCCCTCTTATCTTTCAAACCGATAAGCTCTCAGTGATTGATCTAATTCACTCTCATCTCTTCATTTGTTACCTATATATTAGTGATTCTCACATATTTTCTCCTTATTAGATTCTCTCTTGAACTCCAGGACCCATAATTGCAACTATCTTCTATATGTTGCCATTTGGATTTTCACTAATACCTCACAAATTTTGTGTCACAAACTGAACTTACTATCTCTGTCTATAAAACCTGTCTTCTGTCATGCCCTATAAAATTAATGGAAGCACCATATCCACCAATTCTCTCAGGTTTAAATCCACTTTTATCTTCTCTAGCTTCTTCCCCTATATGCCTAACATTGGTTAGTATGCAATAATGTAAATTCTATTTTCCCAAACCCACATGTTTCTCTACTGCTACTGCATGAGTTAAGCCTTTTATCCACTCTTCCATTATTTACTGCAATAACATCCTAACTTATTTATATGCCATTAGACTTTTCTAATCTGATAAGCTCTCCATTATGTTTCCGAGTTATAATGTTGATAAATTTTTCATATAACAACAACAAAATTACTGACATGTGAAAAGATTGCTACAGACCCCCAACTGGCTTCTTGCTTTCTTCACACATTTTTGTAACTACCTGGAAGTAGTTCTACACTCAATGAGCTGGTGCTAAAAATTGCTTTATTTTGATTTATCCTCAGTGGTTTGAGTGTATGCTACAATGGCTTGGTCAGGCTAACACTGAGCTCATGCTCCTGGCTGTGCAGTGAGCTCAGGTCTGCTCTACAAGTGTTCATTCTAGGTCCCAGGCTAAACAGACAGTGATTTTCTAGAGAAAATCTCTCACATGACAATGATGGAAGCACAAAAACAGAAACGTAACCACAAAAATACATTTCGAACCTGTGTGTCATGTCCAGTAACTTTCTATTGACCAAAATCACATGACCAAGGATAATATTAAAGGGACAGAAAACATGTTCCCTAGACATCATCAGAAAAATTACAAACTCATTTGGCAAACGGTTTGCTAAAGGCATGGGTAAATAATTGGGAAAAGCTAAACGCATGGGTAAAGAACTGGGGGAAAAAAAAAAAACCTCGATTTATGTCATTATAACTTTGCTAAACACTGCTCTTCGCAAATCAGTTGCAGACGTCTTCAGACACGCTGATATTCTTTAGCATGCCATATTCTTTCACATTTTAAAGCTCTTGTCTTCTGTCTGGATTTAACTTTCCATGATACCGCCTTACTATTTATCCTTCAAAACCCAGATCAGATATTTCTGAGTATTCTTATCAAGTCTCTCAGACAAGAATCAATGAGTGTCCTTGCAGTAAATTTATTTTTGCCATATTGTCTTTCTCTGTCCAGATATCTGCCTCCCCAGAGTAAATATATCAAGGCTAAAAATCATATTATTTTAATTTATTTAGTCCTAATACCTGGCAGTGTTGAGTACATCACAGATCTTAAATGAACATTCACCAAATAAGTTAATTGGGTAATTTGTAAACTTCTGGACAATCTTACACTGATATAGGGCACTGAACACTATACCTAGCAATGACAGGATCATATGTTATGTATATGTGTTGCTTTAATTTCCAAATCTATTTATTCGACTAAGAGAAATTGTTTTAATTAATCCTATTAAAATAAAAATTTAATTATTAGATGCTTCAAATTTAAAAACTAGCAACTGATTTCTATCAAAAGAATAAAAAAAATAAGAATCAAGAAAATAAAAGGTTTTAAAGTAAGTAAAAATTGTATGTATTCATTTAAAAAATAAAAGAAATAATTTAAAATCTTAATCTCCTTTTTAGGTCATAATTTTCTCTGGGCATGATTCCATTTTGGATGAGATTTTTCAAACTTTATCTTGGACCAAATGTGAACTTGTTTGAGAGTTTGAACTAAATTGCTTTAGCCATTTTTGAGTTATGTGAAGGTGAGAGTACATTTTTCATGCACCTAAGATAGGCTCCAACCTTTTCTACTTACGTAAGTCACAAATGACTAATGCTATATATTTTAAACTTGACAGGATTATTACATTTCTCAAAGAAACCTCTAAATTTAAAAGAAAATATCTAATCATTTTTAAAATGGCAAAATTTTCCATTTATGTGTCCAAAGATTGCTAAAAGAGGACTGTAGATTAAAAGTAAAGAAAATACAATTAAGGTCAACTCAGATTTCTGTCTAGATTAGATAGAAAAAGAGATATAGGACAAATATCAAATTAGTGTAGCATTTCAGGGCAGAAATGTTAGGAAGTTAATGCACTTTAAAGTGCACTTCAAAATGTAAAAGTAATTTAACCTCAACCTTTTACAATCCAGCTGGAGGAAAATGCAGCAATCTGAAATATAAATTCTTTGCCCAGCACATTCTTGAGTGAGTTTTGATCACTTAAACTTTGAGATCCTCTTAAGCAGTGTGATAGGAAAAATATCCGTTATCAAGTGGCATAAAATAAATTTGGTATTATATATCACATCACAAATTCCTTTTTAAACCTAGCTTAGTCTTCTTCAATTCCCTGGGCAAAAGTGTTAAACTTTTAAGGTAGGAAAATAATATATTAAATGTTTAGAATATTACAGAAGAAAAATGCAATATCTTTCTTTAACTTTACATCTCTATCAATGACATGCCATATTTTCACAATCATTTGCACTCCGGCTCACTGAGATGGTTTTGGATCTCTATTCATTTCCTTTCCAGTTTCCACCGATTTGTTCAGCTTGTCCTTTATATTGTTACTCTAGTCAGTGATGAAATGGCTGAATAGGAAACAGTCAAAAGCACTGCATCATTCAAATCTAGAGGCTGCTCCCTATGGAGCCTTAGATGTAACAGGAAATAAGTCCTCCAAGTGTTGAACAACTTTGTAGTATGGTTCAAGAAAGTATTGTGGAGGATTTATCTTGAGATATTATGCAGGCTGCATTAGAAAGGTAATAAGACAAGGTAAAGGAGAACATCTGGGAAGGTTTACAATGGGAAGTGCCTCAACTAGATTCCCATAATGAATGGAAAGGAAGGGATGGAAACCAGAGAAAGTTGCAGTACTCATAGACTGATTAAATACAGAGAATAAACAGAGAGAATAGCATACAAATAATTCATCTGTCATCATTTAGAATTTGATAAAAATGTGATAAACAGAGGAAAACATTTTAGGTTACTGAAAAAATTAGAGGGACCTTGGGTTTGGAGATGGGAATGGCAGTACATATTTAGGGGTTGCTGACATAGTGTTGATGGTTGATAAAATATAAAATACATAAAACAGATGGTCTTCTTTGACATAACTTATTGAATGTCAATACTTCTATTAGTAAAAATGTATCTCAAATTCACAATTATTTAGTAGCAACATCCTCCTTATATTGAGTTAAACTGATAGTAACTGGTATGTAGGTCATTTATTCCCTTATACTATACTTCATACCTTTTACTTTTCTATAAAGCTACAAATATTTAAGTTTTTTATTCTCTTTGAAAAGGTTTATTTTGAAGATGATCTTTCCTAGAATTTTCTCATTTTATCAACCAGTTAAAAATTGCTATAATTTCAGAGGGGACATATCAAATTTTCTATCATCTCCTTTAGTCATGAAAAACAATCACTTTGTTATAGGATAGAAGGCGAGTCAAGAACATCTAGACCTAATAATCTTATTACCCATAATTAATGATAAACTAGGCAAAAATTGAACTTGACCACACATGAAAAGAAGGTTGTCTAGATTTGAAAGCTCTAAAATTCTGCTTATTCCCCGAAACTTGGAAAGGAGAATTTTGGAATGTTCTACAAACCCTTTTCCTCAACAGTCTTACTGTGACTTTGAATGTCTATACATAAATTCATCAGAAAGCCTAGCCTCCATCTCAGGTGTAGTGAGTTTTCATAAATTCCAATAGAGGACTGCTGCATTGTAGCTAAGCTCTAATTAGTAATCTGCCCTTTTCTACCCCTTGATTTGGTTCTCTCTTTAATAACTGACTTCTTTTGAAAAGGGTCAAGAGATCCTGACTTATTTCTTCTTTCAAATTGTTTTTCTGTATTAGAGCTTGTTCCTGAGTCCTCTGTTTATCTGCTTCATCTTGTAACCATGGGCATAATTTTAAAAATTTACATTTATATAGCACTTAATAGGTGTGAGGCACTGGTGTAAGTACCTTAAATATATTAACTCTTTTAATCTCTCTGACAGCCAGATAACCTAAGTGTTATTATTATCTCCCTTTTACAGATGGTTAAACTGATAGAGAAGACAGTTAACTTGAGCAAATCACACAATCAGTAGATAGTGGAATTGGGGCTCCAACCCAGGGGGCTGTGGCTGCAGAATCAGGCCTCCTCACGGCTCTATTCCCTTGGCTCTTTCTGACATGATGTGACATACTAAACCAGGGAATATATAAAAATATGTAGAGAAAAAGTAAACAATCTATCACTCTTAATTATTTGACTCTATCCCCGGGAATGTAATAGAAGAAATTGAGAAAAACGTGTAATGTCTAACAGTGGCTGGTTACCATCTGTTGACAGGTAGATGCATCAAATTCAGAAAAATATGGGAGGTGGAATAAAATTCTTTTTATGTCATTTAACTTAATATGATACTTAGTGGTTATCTTTTTGAATGGAGACAGTAACAAGATCAGTGGTTGCCAGTAGGGGGAGGAGGGAAGGGACGAGTTGGTGAAGAATTTGAAGGCAGTGAAAACACTGTGTGTGTGATACTGTAATAACAGATGCATGTCATTACACATTTATCCAAACCCATAGAATGTGCAACACCAAGAATGAGCCATAATGTAACCTGCGGGCTTTGGGTCATTACGAGGTGTCAATACAGGTTCATCAGTTGTAACAAATGTATCATTTGGTGGCGGATGTTGATAATGGACGAGGCTGTGCATATGTGAAGGCAGGGGGTGCATGAGAAACATCTGTTCCCCTTAGTTGTATTGTAAACCTAAACCTTCTCTAAAAATAAATTCTTAATTAAAAATAAACAAATTTTAAAAACCCAGATAACTCAGAAACAATGCATATTCATTCCCATTCCAACTTACAGTTTCTTCACTTTACTTCCCAGAGTTGTTATCAAATGTAAGAAAACCAACCCAGTTTTCATTTTTCTTGTATTCATACACTAACAGTTCATTAAAAGATAATTTTGAAAAAACCAAATTCCTATTCGCTCAATGAATGAGAGAACACACACTAAGAACACTCAGCCTCTCTACACAAGGGTAATCAGATATACTGTAAAAAGGATTCAACAGATAGTCAATCTGTACTTAGTTAAGGAAGCCAATCTTTTCCCTTCTAAGCACCTTTATCACTGGCAGCTGGTCTTTCACAAATTCAACAAAATGGTCAGTCACCAAGTACAGTACTGCATGTGTTCCATGCTTAGTGCTGCCAGCATTTCAAAGACCAGGAGATTCTGCCAAAGAGCTTCATGTGTTATTTACAGTGATGGGATTTCCTAGTTTAGCAGTGCTGTGGTCTTGATACTTTGGAGAACAGGAAGTAGAATATACAGAATTATAACAAAGGAAAAGAGAAATTCTATGCTCTTATTAAAAAATAAGGTATTTCCAAAAGAGGGTTTTGAATTTTCTTTCTGCTTATTAGAAGAGCTGTTATTCTGCTACTCAGAGGCAGAAGATATATGAGGATGCTGAAAGATAAAAGAGTCTGTAAAACCTGTCAAAGCTGTTTCAGCATCCATGCTATAGTTGCAACCACTTACCTAATTTTAGCCATCTGAAACTCTGGGGTTGCTGCAGTTTCTGATTGCTACATCATCAATTCTGCTCATGCTGAGTTAGGTTCATTTAATTTCAATTAGCATTTATTGAGCTCCTATCTTGTACTGAGCTCTGGGTGGAGAGATCAGAAGATAAATAAGCTACTTCTTTGAATATTACACAAGCTCGATAATTACATGTTAAATAATTACAGCTAACACTTTATAGCACTTTTACATGCTAGGCACTTTCCTAAGAGCCTTTCAAATATTAACCCATTTGACCCTCACAACAAATCTATATGATCCTCATTCTAGAGACAATGAACCTAAGTCAAGGAGAAGTTGAGTGTATTAATTCATCTAGGTGTCATGGGATTTAGAAAGCAGCATCCTGCACAAGACTATTTTTTTAAATTATCTAGCAATTTTCTGAAAATCCAGTTCTTTCCCCAGTCTATATCTTAAGTCCTCTCACTTTTATGCTACTGAAAGTTTGAATGGTATCAAATATTGAGGTGTGATCATAGGAGGGTAAGAGAAGGTCTTGAAATATATTATTTTTATATAATATAGAGTCTATTTTCTTACAATATAGTCTATTTTTATATAAATATTTATATAATATATAAATATTTTATATAATATAAAAATATTTTTATATAATATACACTAATATACACATATATGTATATATATGTCTCATTCCTAAGCTATTAGAATTATTCACCAGTCATTATAAGAGTTATTCAATAATTTATATTGGTTATTAATTATTAAATTGGTTATTTTTAGGATCTTCAGATTACTAGAGAATAGTACCCAGAGTTGCTATGTGTATTATCTAAACTGTCCTGTTACATTACCAACCAAAATGTATGAGTCATGCAAAGAAATAGGAAATTATTATCTGTACACTGGAAAAGAAGCAAGAATACAAATTACTTGTGAGAGCAACCAGATGTTGTATTTAACAGAAAAAACCTTCAAAATAGACATTATAAATATCCACAGAACCAAAGGAAAGCAAGACTAAAGTAGCAAAGGAAAGTCACTGTCACATCCAATACGAAATATTGATAAAGAGATGTAAATTATAAAAACAACCAAATGGAAATTCTGGAGTTGAAAAGTACAATAACTGAATTTAAAAAAAAATCACCAGAGGGAATCAACAGTAGGTTTGAACTGGAAAAACTAAGAAGTAGTAAAATTGAAGACAGATCAACAGATATTATGCAGTCCTGAGAACACAGAGAAGGAAGAACACACACACACACACACACACACACACACACACACACACACACACACAAAACAGAGCCTCAGAGAAATGTAGAACACTTTGAGTACATCTACATACACAGAAAGAGAGGAAAGGACTAGAAAAATAGTTGAAAAAATAATGACAATAACTTCTCAAGTTTATTGAAAAACCAATAACCTACATATCCAGGAAGCTCAACAAACTCTAAGTAATGTAAGCACAAAGAGATCCACAAACTGACACATCATAATAACAATGCTGACAGTAAAAGACAAGGAGAAATATATAGTTGTAAATGCCTATAACAAGAAAGAAGGCACTGGAGAAAAAAGAACAAACAAACCCAAAGCAAGCTGAAAGAAGGAAATAATAAAGATTGAAGTGGAAATTAATAAACTAGAGAATTAAAAAAATAGTTAAGAAAATCAATGAATTAAAAAGCTGGGCCTGTGAAAAAAATCAAAAAAATTGACAAACATTTAGTTAGATTGACCAAGATAAAAAACAGAAGAATCAAATAACTAGAATGAAGAATTAACAAAGGATATTACTATTTACCTTAGAGAAATAAAAAGGATTTTAAAAGAATGCTGTGAACCATTGTACAACAATAAATTAGATAATTTAGAATAAAAGGAGACATTCCTAAAAAGACACAAACTACCAAAACTGACTCAAGAAGAAATAAACTATGTAAATAGACCTGTAACAACTAAAGATATTGAGTAGTAATCAAACAACCCACAAAATGGAAGTGTAGGCCCAAATGGCTTCATCACTCAATTTTACCAACCACTTAAAGAATACTTAAAACCAATTCTTCACAAACTCCTCCATAAAATAAAAGAGAGACATTTCCCAACTCCTTTTATAAAGCCAGTATTACTCTGATACTAAAACCAAGAAAATCACAAGATAACAACAGACCAATATCTCCTACAAATATGGGTGTAAAAACCCTCAACACAAGGTTGGTTCAACATCCAAAAATTAATTAATGTAATACATCATCTCAGAATTTAATAAGTGAAAAGCATATGCTCACCTCATTAGACACAGAAAAAGCATTTGGCAAGATCAACACTTTTCATCATAAAATCATTCATCAAACTATGAATTGAAAGGAACTTCCTCCACATGTGAAAGAACATCTATGAAAAAACCCACAGCTAACATCATACTTAACGGTAAAAGAAAGGACTCTGTCTTCTTTAATCAGGAAAAAATAAGGATATTTGTTCTCATTACCTCTATCCATCATTATAAGAGACCTTCCAGCCAGGGCAATTAGGCAAGAAAAAGAAATAAAAGGCATATCCACTGGGAAGAAAAAGAAGTAAAATTACCTCTATTTGAAGATGACATGATCTTATATATAAACAATTCCATGGAATCCACTAAAAAATAAACTGACAAATTCAGCAAGATTTCAGGATACAATATCAATTAAAAACTTCATTGTATTTTTATACACTTACTGTAATAATTAATTTTATGTGTCACCTTGATCAGGATACAGTGTGCTCAAACATTTGCCTGAACATTATTTCTGGGTGTGTCTGTGAGGGTGTTTCTGGATGAGATGAGCATAAGGGTAAACTAAGTAACACTGACTGCCCTTCCCAGTATGGGTGGGCATCATCCAATCCACTGAGGGCCTGATAGGGAAAAAAAATGCAAAGAAATAACTTGTTCTCTGTTCACAGCTATGGAGCTGTGATGTATGTCTTCTCCTGAACTCAGACTGGAACTTACATCATCAGTTTCCCTGTTGATTGGGCCTTTGAACTTAGCTGGACTTACACCATTGTCTTCCCTGGTTCTCAAGCTTTCAGGCTTAGATATAAACTATACCAGCAGAGGCCAGATCATGAGACTTGTTAGCCTCTATAATCATGTGAGCCAATTGCTCTCTAGATAGATAGATGATAGATAGATAGATAGATAGATAGATAGATATAGATGTCGATATGGATATAGAGATATATATCTTCTATTGGTTGTTTCTCTAAGAAACCCTGACTAATATACTTGCTATGAACAATCTAAAACCAAAATTTGAAAAAAAGTTTCATTCACAATAGCATGAAAAGGAAGAAAATCTTCCTTGAAGATGCCTTGAAATAGAGCTTATACTTTAACTTCAGTCCTGGTGATTTCTATGAGTATTTCTTAACTGGTTCTAAAGTCTCTAAGGGGGAAAAAGTGTATGATGCTAGAGCTCATGCACTTCAACAGGAATAATGCTAGAAATGTTATGGAGTATAAAATAAAAACCTGGAGTGTCTTAATAATCTCCAGGAAGTTTCTAGGACCTTACATGAGAAAAAAAACTGATGTGATCCAATATAGTGTTTTGAACAAATTTATATAGTTAACATGGGATTCAGAGAAATAGGAATGAAATAGCAGAGGCTAAAAGTAAGGACTTATTGCTGCCATTAGCCTTTAGAGAGTACATGAATACAGCACATGGGAGGTTACGTGCAAAACAGCAGAGCTGAGAGAAATACTCTCGGAAGCACCTGGGCTTTCCGCAAGTACAAGGCTTTGGGAGAAACCCTCCAAAGTGCTTTTGGCTTTCACCAAGTTCAGGGCACAAAATGGGAAGAAGAGCTGGGAAAGATGCCTTTGAAGCATTTCCAGCTTCTACCAAGTACCAGGCACTGGCTTTCCAAATGCTGGAGACATGGCAGCAAGGAGGACAGAGATCCCTCAGTGTGTAGAAAGAGAGGGCAAGACGAAAAACCAAAGATAATTCTGCAGGAGACTGGCAGCCAAGCCTTCATGCAGAGTTTCCCCATGATTTAAAAAGTTGGCAGCTGGGTTGTGAAGATGTGGTAATTTCTTGAATCTCACTCTTGGCCAGATCCTTAACCCTTCTAAAAGCAAAGTGCTGATGCTGTCTTCAAACTGTTTTAAGCCACAAGTCAATAAATCAAGTTAAATTTTGAAGAAAGCACAGGTCTACCTCAATTCCGGATTAGACTGACTCAGCTTCACATAATAGCAGCCTAACAGAGGAAGGGGTATGCTTATTTTCAGTGGAAATATTATTTACTTCAGTGTCTTTTTTTGTCTGTTTTTTTTTCTCTTTTTTACACACGATGTTTGGCAATAACAATAATATGTGAAAAAGCATGAAAATGTGAACTCAAAGGGCAAGACAGGCAATAGTCAAGGGAAGCAGACTCAGAAATGAATAAGGTTGAATCACCAGACAGAAATGTTTAATAATACTAATGACTATGTTAAAATATCTAGTAGAAAAGTTAGACAATATAAATAAACAAATGGGGAATTTCAGAAACTATAAAGAAACTATAAAAAATAAACAAATATAAATGGTAGAAAAGAAAAACATCATAAAGGAAGAATTTATTTAATTGGCTTTACATTACACTGGACAAATAAGGAAAAAATGAATTAACTAAAGACGAGTCATCAGAAATTAATAAAACTGAAAAGCAAAGAGAAAAAGAATGGCAACATAATACAGATAGTACAAGATTTTAAGGACGATATCAAACAGTCTAGCAACAGAGTCCCAGAGGAGGCATCCCAGAAGGATAAATGGGAAGAAAACCACACCAAGGCATATTACAGTCAATCTCCTGAAAGTTCAAAACAAAGAGAAAGTGTGAAAATCAGTCAGGGGAAGTGAAATATTACATTCAAGAGAAAAACTACAATAAATACTAGCTACTCATCAGAAAGAAAATGATGGTCAGAAGACAATAATATAATAGAAAGAGAGAGTGAGAGAGAGAGAGAGAAACAAAAAGAACGGACTGATGGATGATATCTACATATATGAATGGGGATACACACATGTATTTTTTTGTGTGTGTGTATTTAAAATAGAATGGAAATAATAAAATAACAACTAGATTTAATTTAAGTAATTTTGGGGTTTTCAGTGTACAGAGCTTTTAAATCTTTTGTCAAATTTATATGATATCGATTTTAATTTAAACTTCTGATTGTTGCTTATATACAGAAATACACATAGAAATATACATATATAGAATTACACATGAATTAATCTTGTATCCTTCAAACGATCAACTCCTTTTTATTTCTTGTACCTTTTAAAACTATTTCACTGGATTTTCTATAGGTACATGTCTTCTGCGAATACAAAGTTTTACTTCTTCCTTTCAAATCTGAATGCCTGATTTCTTTTTATTGCTTGGTTGCACTGTCTAGAACTTATAGTAAAATGTTACTACTAGAATGTTTAGTGCTATTATTCGTAGAATGTTCAGCAGTATTCTACTACAATAAAAGTAGTGATAGCATAAATCTTTGTCTTGTTCTGAACATAAATGAAAAAGCATTTACTCTTTCACTGTTGAGTATGATGCTAGCCACAGGTTTGCAAATCCTCTCTTTATCAAGTTGAAGAAGTTCTTTTCTCTTTCTAGTTTTTTTTTTTAATAAGAAATATGTCAGATTTTTTCTAAAGATTTTTCTGCAAGCCCTGAGAAGACACTATCTATCTATCTATCTATCTATATCGACATGTATTTTGTTCATATAATAAATTACATTGGTTGATTCTTTAATACTACTCATCTTGAACTTCTAGGATAAATCCCAAGTAGTCCTGATGTGTAATCCTTTTGATCTATTGTTGGATTCAAATTGCTTAAATTTTGTTCAAAATATGTGTATATATACACATGAAATATATTGATAGTTTTATTTCCTTGTAATATTTTACTTTGTTTTTATATCAGAGTAATGCTGGATTTAAAGAATGATTTGATAATTTGTCAAGTGTCTCAAATGTTCTAGAAGAGTTTATACAGATTGTTATTATATTGCTTAAAATGTTAGAATTCAGTAGTGAAGCCATCTTGGCCAGGAGTTTTCTTTGCAGAAAATGTTTTTATCTGAACATCAATTTGCTTAATAAATTTAGGACTATTCATGTTATTTATTCTTGAATGAGCCTTGGAAATTGTCTTTCAAGAAATGTGTTTACTAATTTTCAAAGTGATAGTCACAATGTTGTTCGTGATACATCCTTACATTTAGAAACCTGTGTAATTTTACTGATGTTACTTCTCTCATTCCTGATACTCATAATTTGTCTATTCATTATTCTATTTCATAATTCTGGCTAAATGTTTTTCAGTTTTATTCATACACTAAAAAAACCCCACAGAAACAAAACAGCTTTTGGTTCCATTTTTTTCTCTATTACTCTTCTGCTTTCTATTTTCTGTTTTCTATTTTGTATTCTATTTCTATCGCTTTCCATTTTATTTTACTTTGGGTTTAATTGCTCATCTTTATCATTAGTTTCTTAAGGGGAAATCTTTAGTCATTGTTCTATCACTTTTTTTCCCAAATAAAAACATTGTTTGCTGCAAATTTTCCCCTCAGTACTGCTTTACCAATATTTGACAGATCTTGATATGCTGTATTTTCATTATTACATTCAGTTCAAAATAATTTCTAATACGCTTTTTGCTTTCTTCTCTGAGCCATGGGCTATTTAGAAATTTGGCATTTAGTTTTTAAATATTTGAGGATTTTCCCGATATGTTTGTATTATTAATACATTTTCATTATTCGAATGATAGTGTTGTTTGAATCTACAATGCCCTTGCTGATTTTCTGTCTACTTGTTCTGTCAAAGATTGAGAGGAGGCTGTTAAAATCTCTGACTATAATTATGAATTTCTTTATTACTTTTTTCTCTCCTAAAATTTTGAAGCTCTGCTACATGTTTAGGATTATTATTTCCTCTGGATTAACTGCCAAGTATATCACTCTGAAATGACTTTGTCCCTGGTAAGACTCCTCACTGAGACATATTTTTCTTATGTTAAAATAGCCACTCCAGTACTAGCATAGTATACCTACTCTCATCCTTTCACTTTTAATTACTTTCAAATTTTAAGTGATTTTCTTGTACACAACATATAGTTTAATCTTGCTTTTTAAAAGAATTCAATGTGACAATGTGCCTTTTAATAGGAAAGTTTAGACTACTGATATTTAATATGACTATTGATGCTATAAGGTTTAAGTCTATCTACTAGATATTTGTTCTCGATTTCTCCATCTGTTCTTTCTTCCCTTTTGCTTATTTTTAACCTCCTTTAAATTAATTTTTAAGATAATTCTATTATATCACCTTTTTGTCCTATTAACTGTAACTCCTTATTTTGTTATTTTAGTGGTTGCTTTAAGGTTCATAGTGTACACACTTATCAGTCTACCTTTAAATTATATTATAGCATTTTACTGATAATACAAGAACTTTAACCTTTTATACCGTTGATTCTTGAACAACAGGGGGTTAGGGGCACCAACCCTCCACACAGTAGAAAATATGAGTATAACTCATAGTTGGCCATCTCCAAGTTTCCTCTGTATCCTCAGTTCTGCACCCATGAACTCAGCCAACCATAGATTGTGTAGTACTGTAGTATTTACTATTGAAAAAAATCTGCTTGTAAGTAGACCCTTGTAATTCAAACCTGTGTTGTTCAAAGGTCAACTGTACTTCCAGTACACTTCTTCTGATCTTTATGCTATTGTTGGCATACTGCTTATTTCTACATGTACCTCATAATACATTGATTGTGGTATTGTTTAAAGAATTGATTCTCTTTTAAAGAGATAATAATAATAATGACGATGATGATAAAAGATATAATGACCCAGGGCTTCCCTGGTGGCACGGTGGTTGAGAGTCCGCCTGCCGATGCAGGGGACATGGGTTCGTGCCCCGGTCCGCGAAGATCCCACATGCCGTGGAGCGGCTGGGCCTGTGAGCCATGGCCACTGGGCCTGTACGTCCAGAGCCTGTGCTCCGCAATGGGAGAGGCCACAGCAGTGAGAGGCCCGCGTACAGCAAAAAAAAAAAAAACAGATATAATGACCCATGTTGGTACCATTTTCACTTTTCTTCACTCATTTGTGTAAATACATATTTCTGACTGACATCCGCTGCCTTCTTGCCTGAAAGATTTCCTATGTCATTTCTTTAATTCAGGTCTGCCACTGAAATTCCTGCAGGTTTTTTACATCTGCAAATATATTTTCCATGTTTTGGAAACATTTTTGCTAGAAAATGAGCTCTAGGTTGACAGAATTTTTTAGTATTTTAAAGCTCTCATCTCCACTGTTTTCTTACTTGCATTGTTTCTGAGAAATCTGCTGTCATCCTTAGCTCTGTTCCTCTGCACCTAATGTGTCTTTTTTTTCCCCCTGACCCCCCCATAACTCATGAACTTACATCTAAGCATTTACAATCTTAGTCAGCCTTGTATCTTAATAGAGTTGTCTTGATTCAAATTGGGAATCCTCTGATAACTAATGAAAATTAAGATATTCTCTTTAATATAAGTTTTGAGCAATTTATGAAATGCCTTGGTGTAATTTTCTTGACCTTTCTCATGTTTGGCATTTTTTGAGTTTCTTGGATCTGTGGGTTTTAAATATCCTTACTAATTTGGAAATTGGCTATTAACTTTTCAAGTATTTTTTATTTTGTCTCAGGCAACAGATTCTAAGGTATCCATCCCTGACCCCTTGCTTATGGTATGCACGTGCTTCTGTAATCCTCTCCCACTGAGTGTAGACAGAACCTATGACTTGTTTCTAACCATAGAATACAGCAAAGGTGATTTAATGTATGTGATTACTTGTCTATAAGTTCACTATATAAGATTGTGATGTCTTATAATGACCCACTTCCTTGTTGAACCTGAAAAAACAAAACAAATTAACATGTTGTGAACTGCCATATGGAGGAGGTCACTTGGCAAATAGTTGAGGGTCACCTCCCACCAACAGCCAGCAAGAAAAGGGTCTTTTCCACTGACAAGGACATTATTGCTACCAACAATCATGTAAGCTTGGAAAAGGATGCTTCCCAAGTTGACTGTCAGGTGAAAATCTAGATCTGGTGGACACCTTGATTTGAGAATTAGCTAAGCCATGTAAGCCATGCCTGGACTCTTGACCTTCCAAAAAAAAAAAATCCCTAAGGCATGATAATGTGATAATGTGTTTTATTACGTCTCTAAAGTAATGATAACATTGCTCTATAGCAAGAGGTATCTAATACTTCCCTCCACCCCCAGCCTCCTTTGGGGACTCTAACTACACATATTTATGGCTGCTTGAAGTCCCAGAGCTCATTGTTGATTGCTTTTTGCATTTTGTTCTCTTTTTGTTTCATTGTAAATAGTTTATATATCTATGTCTCAATTTCACCTGTCTTTTCCTATGCAATAAATGACAATGATTATGAGACAGACACAACTGTAGGTGTCTAATGTTATTCAGTGTATTTTTTATGTCACACATTACAGCCAATGTCAGTCAGGTCAATTTGGTTCTTTTCTCTATCTTCATGTCTGTACTAATAATTTAAAAATATGGAATACAGTTATAATATCCATTTTAGTGTTCTTGTCTGATAAGTTTAATGTCTGTGTTCATTCTGAGTCAGTTTTAATTGGTTGAATGTTCTCTTCATTATGGTTTGTGTTTTCCTGCTTCTTCACTGCCTGGGAAATTTTACTGGTTTTTATCATTGTGAATCTTACTTTTTTGGATATTAGATTATTCATTTATTTATTTTGTATTCCTATAAGCAGTCTTGAGTTTTGTTCTGGGGTGTAGTTCTTGGAAAGGGTTTGATTCATGTTGGTCTTGTTTTTTGTAATTTTTGAGGTGAGTCCAGAGAAGAACTTAATCAAGGTTGATTATTCCCTACCACTGAGGCATGCCATTTCTAAGCATTTCATGCAGTGCTCCATGAATTATTAGTATTTCCTTTCTGGCTTATGGGAACACTTTTCTAGGCCCTGAGTGAGTGCCAATACTGTTCTCTAATCCTAATCCATGGTGTAGTTTTCTTCCCTGATGTCAGGTAATTTCTTCACATGTATGTACTCAACAGCATTCTGCTAAGTATTTGAGGGCAAACCCCTACGGTTCCTGGGGTTTTCTCTCTACATGGCTTTCTCCTCTTCGGTGTTCTGTCCAACAACTAAAAACACATAGGTCTCTCAACTCTGACCTCTATCCTCAATTTAAGGAATTTTTTGGTCTCTGCCTGGATTTTCTCTCCCTGAACCACATCCTGGAAACTCTTTCAAGACAGCAAGCTGGGACAATCATAGCACTCACCTCAGTTATGTCCATTTCTCATAGTCATCATCCTTTACTACCTATTGTTCAATGCCTGGTAGACCATTATTTTTATATCTTTTATCACTATTTTTGATTGTCAGGTAGGAGGGTAAATTCAGTCCCTGTTAATCCATCTTGGTTAGAAGCAGTTCTAACTACTTAGAGATTTAAAATTTTATTTAATATTGTTTGCTTTGCTTGATTTTATTTTTTTCAGGCTTCTTCAGGTCAAATATTCTTTGTATATGGAAGAGATAATAATTTAGTCAGCGCTCAGTTATAACGCAGAAAATATAATTATATATAACTTGTCACAAGAAAGATAAACACAAGATGCATTTTGAGTGAAGACAGTAAGACAACTGCGATGTAAGAGAGCAGAAAACAAATAAAATATAATGGCCTCAAACAGTATAGGCTTTGTCACAGGAAATAAGATTTTTGACTAGGAAAGAGCTGAAAAAAGAAGAATGGAATGAAACAGATGTTAAAATATACCACAAATTGAAGTTTTAATTTTTTCCCCTAATTTATATAATTAATATTTAATCTAAACAACAAAGCTTAACTTTATTTTACAAATTTACCATTTGGTAGCCACTACATATATAAGAAGTTATTTTGATTAAAAACAAACAGAAATAAAAACAGATTCTGCTTTTGCCCTCCAGCAAATTAGGGTTGTTTGACAAAACTAGAGAAGGCATGGCAGAGGGGAAATAAATATCTATAATGCAAACTAGAAAAATATTATAAAGCATGTGAAAGTTCAGAATATGAAAAAAGTATGATTCTTAATTATTCTGGAACTTTTTGCTTTCATGAATTTAATCATGACACTCAATTTACACATATTAATTATTATGGAATGATATATTATTCCTTTATACTAAAAAAATTGGGGCAGATAAATAAAAAATTCAGATAGGTTTGTGGTCAACTTCATCAAAATTGTCCAACTTGTTAACTGTACTAAGCTAAATGTACAGCTTGTACTAAATAATTAAACACTTTTATGTGTGCCTAAGTTAAAACATTCTTTTGAAACCCTAAGAGAGTTTGCTACTTAAAAGAGAGACCTTCCTGAAAATAAAACTAATATATGAAATCAAACCTCTAATTATTATGAATTATTTACATGCAAACTGTTTTACTGCGTTTTCTTGAATTAAGTGTTTTTGAACATATAGAAATTTAAAAATTAATTGTAAACTTTTCCTAATTTAAATTACCCCAAATCAAATAATTTACATATCAAAAAAATGCTTCTTGGAAAATTATTGACAGGCCTAATTTTATCAATAGCTTTTCAAATTTATTTTTGTTCCCTGTGCTATACAGTAGGTTCTTATTGTTTATATATTTTACATGTAGTAGTTTGTATCTGCTAATGCCAAACTCCTTATTTATCCCTTCCCACTCCTTTCCCCTTTGGTAACCATATATTTGTTTTCTACATCCATGAGTCTCTTTCTGTTTTGTATCCTTTTTTAGATTCCACAAACAAGTGATAACAGATGATACTTGTCTTCCTCTGTATGGCTCAATTCACTTAGTATGAAAATCTCTAGGTCCATCCATGTTGCTGCAAATGGAATTATTTCATTATTTTTCATAGCTGAGTAATATTCCACTGTATATATACACCACATCTTCTTTATCCATTCATCTGTTGATGGACATTTAGGTTGCTTCCATATCTTGGCTATTGTAAATAGTGCTGCAATGAACATTGGGGTACATGCATCTTTTTGAGTTAGAGTTTCCTCCAGATATATGCCCAGAAGTAGGATTGCTGGATCATATGGTGACTCTATTTTTAGTTTTTTGAGGAACCTCCATACTGTTCTCCATAGTGGCTGAGCCAATTGACATTCCTGCCAACAGTGCAAGAGGGTTCCCTTTTCTCCACACCCTCTCCAGCATTTATTATTTGTAGACTTTTTGGTGGTGGCCATTCTGACTGGTGTGAGGTGATACCTCAATGTAGTTTTGATTTGCATTTCGCTAATAATTAACAATGTTGAGCATCTTTTCATGTGCCTGTTCACCACCTGTATGTCTTCTTTGGAGAAATGTATATTTAGGTCTTCAGCCCATTTTGTGATTGGGTTTTTGTTGTTGTTGTTTTTGTTTTTGAGTTGTATGAGTTGATTGCATATTTTGGAAATTAAACCCTTGCCTGTCTCATAGTTTGCAGATATCTTCTCCCAGTCCATTTGTTGTCTTCATTTTGTTTATGGTTTCCTTTGCTGTGTAAAAGCTTATAAATTTGATTAGGTCCCATTTGTTTTGTTTGTTTGTTTGTTTGTTTTTGCTTTTATTTCTGTTGCCTTAGGAGACTGGCCTAAAACAACATTGCTACAATTTATGTCAGTGTATGTTTTGCCTATGTTCTCTTCTAGGAATTTTATGGTGTCATGTCTTATATTTAAGTCTTTAAGCCATTTTGAGTTTATTTTTATGTATGGTGTGAGGGAGTGTTCTAACTTCATTGATTTACGTGCAGCTGTCCAGCTTTCCCAGCACCACTTGCCAAAGAGACTGTATTTTCTCCATTGAATATTCTAATATTCTAAGGTATATCCTAATTTTATGAATAGATTTTGAAATTTTAATTTAATGTATTTTTATAATTTGAGAAATAGAAATGTAGCTCTAAGTTGTGGAGCCTCTTCTCAACATCACCTTCAACACCCTTAAGTAAACTATGCAGCACTAAAACATCACTTGGAGATAGATTTTTAGCTGGAATACTGACCTGTAAGTTAATTTTATCATAGTGTTTGTGCTTTTTCCTAAATTTGTTGGAAAAAATTCTAAACACCATAATTTTTAAAATCTTTCAAATAATTTTTCTATATTAGAAAAATGCTAGCAATACAGTATGTTATTTTTTCTTTTAGAAAAATAATAACTTAGCTCTTTTAAATTTTTTAACAGTTACAAAAATTTTAATTTTATTCACTGCATGTAATCTGATATTTAAAACTTAAAAGTATTAAGGAAATTTTTGAAAATCCATATACCACATCAGGTAATAGATTGGATTTTCCCCAAAATGTATATTTTGATTTTCTCATCATTGTCAATCACATATTAAAGTTTGACTATTTCAAAAGAAACCTAAAGAATATGTTAGTATGATTATTTTAGATAACTTGAGTCAACTGAATTGAATCTCCTCAAAATAATTGACAATTCTAGACATTATACTTGACATGTTTTTGCACTAATAATTATATTGAGAAATAATATTTGATATAAATGCCATTATGAAATAGTATAACAGTTAATTACGCTCTATGGGCATTTGAGCGTAATTCATTTTTGTTTACAGATGTGTTAATAAAGTTCAACCTACATTTACATTCATAATTAGAAGAGGTTAAACACAACCATTTGTTCTATTCCATTTTCTAGAAACTGGCTCAGTTAACGCTGTGTGTCCAACTCTTTTGTGTTTTTGCAAGAATTAGCATGATAAAAGAAGGCATGCTTATGCAGATTTAATTATATTTTTGCTGTTATCAGATAATGATTTTATTTGACTTTATTTTTTAACAAAACTCTGTCTCCTAAATTCTGTGAATCAAGGGACATCTTCATACAACATTTGTCCAAGAAATTAAATGCCCACTACACGGCACTTAAAAACCCAAGGTGTTTTTATCTAATCAAAGAAATTGTAGACTTGCTACCCTTCATGTGAATCTTTAAAATATAAAAGCAATGCACTGGACCTTTAGAGATTTAGTAAAGGAGTTAAGCTTTTGATTTCAAATATCTACAGAAGCACTTTGCATTGAGTTATTTATTCAAGTATAAAGGATTTCAGTAGTTGAATGCCCTTGGATTCCGTTTACACACCCACTACCCTCACCACTCAGTCCCTCTTACCCTGTTAACTCACATCTAAACAATTAAAATCTTATAATTGTGGGGAGACATCTTTTATCTGTGTAGGGATACATTTGATAACTAAGGAAAATAAAAGATACTCTCCCCAGGAAATTACATAGAAGCATAAAAGTGTGCATGAAGTTCAAGGGCCATGTCGACCTGCTGGAGCATTTTTTCCTGGAGCTTTCACAGTAGCCCAGGCTGCAGCTGACCCTGGGTCAGATAATCACTAGTCACTTAAAACTATAACTGCCTCAGGTGAGAACTCCATCCAGGCCTAAATTTAACCCTGAAAAGTCTGATCTCCCTCCCCTCTTTCCCAGTCCCTACTACCTCACCCTTGCCTGCCCTATGTATTTCCAGGATTATTTTTTTAGTCATGTTGCTGCCAGTATACACACCTCATTCTCTTTTTTTCCCCCTTAGTTATGCACAAGATATGTGTACTTCTCTTTACAACCCATCTCTGTATCGCTCCCATACTTTTCTCTGTTTCCTCTCCTTGATCTAAAGTTCCACTTTTCCTTCCTGTTCCCAGCCCCACTACACGCACTTTAAAATACTTCCATTATGTGCTCTAGAACTCCCTTCCAAGACTAATGGGCTCCAGCATTTTCTGGAGTCCTTTCACGGTGAGGCTGTTCACTCTCCCACATTCCAGGTTACTCCTTTGTCTTCCCCAGAGCTGTTCTTAGATCACTCTTTTATGAAAGTCACTTCCCCTTCAGGGCTGGCTCATTTCTACCACACATGAAGCTTTATCATCTCCAGTTGTATCATCAGGGTCTAAGAACAATGCCTGTACACAATAGCCTGCACCATTAAAACATGTGCCTTTTGTGATACATACTTCTCTTGTGGGAGAAAAGAGTATGTACAAATATCCATTAAGTTTTGACATGAACTGTGAATGAATATTTCTTACTCAGTATGGATACATAAAGTCTACTGTATAATTCTACTTGGCACTGAGCAAAAAAATCAATAGCCGTATAATAAACATATTTACTACTAGGATGTCTTCTTTTAGAAAATACACTTTAAGTTTCTGTTTATATCATTGAAATTGATTTCTGAAAAAGCCTATTTCTTCTCAGCAACCTCAAGCTAAATACCTACAACACTATCCTACCTTACTACCTTACAACATTTTTAAATTAACTACAACGTCTGTGTTCATGCTGGCTACATTTTTATCTATTCAGCATAAATATTTATACACTTGATTAGTCAATATAACGTAAGTCCTACAGTCAGAAGTAGACTAACTATAATTGTATAATCTATATCTACAGAAGTCTTTTTCTTAACCTCATCTACTAGCAGTATTGAAGATGGGCAGTTATGGTTTGTGTAACCCTTAAGCTAAAGATATTTTCTTTCATTTTTTTTTTTTATTGGGGTATACTTGTTTTACAATGTTGTGTTAGTTTCTACCATACAGCGAAGTGGAGTTCCCTGTGCTATACAGCAGGTTCTTATTAGTTATCTATTTTATACATATTAATGTATATACATCAATCCCAGTCTTCCAGTTCATCCCACCTCACCCCCCCGCCCCCTGCTTCCCCCCCTGGTGTCCATATGTTTGTTCTCTACATCTGTGTCTCTATATAGCTAAAAATATTTTCATGTCATCTTTTATTCTCTCTGGGACAGTACTGAACAAAAGATGTACGTTGGGCTAATTTTTCTTAGCATTCTCAACATATTAACTTTTCAATTAACTGAAAAAAAACACACATTAATTTTAATCTCATAAAGCAATAAAATGATATGTTTAATGAGTGCTTTTTACATTAATTATGAAATGTTACATTTGAAACACTGGGAAATGCTCTTTATGTTTTATTTTGCTCTTATTAACTTAGTCCAGAATCACACTATCACATGTGCCAACTCTTTGGTCTGTTAGTTTTGCAGTGGCCACTGGCCAAACACAATAACATGCTGATCTAAACTGCCAGAGAAATATGTCAAAACATCTACTGTTTTGGAAACCACTGCCTTTCTCTCTCTGTCTCTGTCTCTCTCTCTTTCTCTCCCTTCATTTCTTCTGAAAATTAAAGGTATCTTATTCTCCCATGCTCTCAGTTTTTGTAAAGTCAACCTTAGTTGTTTCAAAGGCAAAGGATTTTAGTGAACATACAGAGTTTATCCAGTAGTTCTAGATTATGGTGTATCTTGACTTCTAGAAACTTATAAACAAATACTTGTACTTCTTTGCTGTGTCTTAAAAACATGGGGGGCAGGGAATACTCGTTGAACCAGACTTAATGATTTTTGTGTCACTGACCCACTTTGAACCTAATAGAGCCCCTTCTCAGGATAATGTTTTTAAATGCACACAATAAAATATGAAGTTTTACAAAATAAATCAGTGTTATTAAAACAAAGTTTCATCTATGTATGCTTTGTGAGGGAGTCTGTGTACCCAGGGATAAACTGACACTATTCAAGTGTATTTCAATTAATGTTCTGACATGAAACACCTTGACCCAATCATCAAGTTAACAAAATTACATGAAAATATATACAATTTCATCTTAAATGTACTGCAACACTTAAAACAAAAGGACACATTAACTTATTTTTCAGGACACAATTGTTTAAATCAGCGAGACATGAACATATATAGACATGGATTTTAGAGACAGAGAACAAAATGGTATGACGTAATTCTAGGGTAAACTTACTCATACCTTTATGGCAGTGGATGCAATTTGAATGTGGTGAAGTCTCCGAAGGGTGCTGTCCCTGTCAATGAAATAGGAAGCAGCTAGTTGATGTAGCGTCTCCAGAGTGACCGAGGAGCCGTTGGTGCTGGGATCACTTCCTTCAGATCGTTTGCTCAGCTTCCGCTTGTCCACAAAAATTGTGAGTGACTCCTCTCCTGCATTAATAATATTTTACATTATTCCATTTCCCACTTCAAATCAATTTTTTCAACTACCTGCAGGTGAGGAAGCCTAGATTACACACATAATGAAACAAAAGAGTGATAAACAACAAACAGGCAGGGAGTTTTACTTTTCTTTTGTTCACAAAGATTTCCCATATACCTAGAAAAGTACCCGGGATGTTGATGGTTGTGAATACATATTTCATAAATATTAAACAGCAAGCTTTTGCAGAACACATTCTCTAGATTTTATTGACTTTCTCATACAGTTTAGCTTACCTAACACTCATTGGGTCTCAAAGCAAATTAAGATAGGAAAATATGTAAAACAAACTCAACCTTTACTACAGATCAGCATGGTAAATGGAAACATGACCAAGCATATTACAAAATATTAGCTGTTTTCAATTGTACCTTTAAAATGCAGAGAAAACATATACATGCATATACAGTAATATAAATATTTATGTATTAAATTCAGAGGTTTCCTACACATGGCATTAAATATTAAAATGTTGTGTGTTAATAAGCTCTATGGAAATCACTAACCTCCATGAGAAGCTTTAGGTACTTGACAATGGATCCTCTAAGGTGAAATTTAAAGCAAATTACAATTAAGCTGCAATTTTCAATGTTTGAATATTGACGAAAAAGCGTCAATGCCATTCAAGTCTAACATTAAGAACTTGCTATCCTCAGACTTCCAGATTCTTAGATATTCAACTAGCATATAATTGTCAGACTTGAAGCTTGTTCTCATTCTTTCAGAAACCCATCTGTTTAGGTGGCATTATGCCCACTAACAATTTGTCGAGCCAGTTTTCTAAAAGACCAAACAAGATTTTCTAGCAGACGAATAGCTTGCATTTCTTCTCCAAATTAGAAATAATACCAAATTTAAAATGCCACAGCCTAACTGACCATCCAATTCTAAGTGACAGTTCATACTTCTCTGCAAGAGATCAGGTGAATTGGTATCAGAAATAAGGTGTCAACAATGCTATTTCGGAAAGTTGCATTCTCAGTTTGTATTTGGACATCAATATGAAAGCTGGAAATGAAGCAGACTAACTAGAATTGCTGAAGGAAAAAAGAAACTCTCAAAAATATGAATGAGTGGGTCAAGTTATCAACAGCGTTAAGTCATGTACATGACAAACAGCTTTCTGTGGGAACATCTGAAAGCAAAAAGGGAATATATATGTCAAATATTATAGAAAATAAAATCCACGCTAATTATTTACCCCCAAAGAAGAGGATGAACTGGTGTGGAAATCTGAGAGAATACATTCTCAGAAAGACCACTGAATCTGAGAAATTCACCCATGTGCCCAAACAAACATCTTGTACGTGGAGACAGAAAGAACAGCGTTGTGATAGTCTAAGAATTTATAATGCAGCTCGACGACACATGAAAGTGCTATGGTCTGAATGTTTGTGTCTCCCAAAATTCATATGTTGAAATTCTGTCCTTTTAAGATGATAGTATTAGGAGATTGGGCTTGTGGGAGGTGTCTGGGTCATGAGGGCAGAGCCCTCAAGAATGGAATTAGTTCCTTTGTAAAAGAGGCTCCAAAGAGATTCCTTGTCCCTTCCGCCATGTGAAGATACAAGGAAAAATCTGTGACCTGGAAGACAGCCCTCACCCAACCATGCTGGCATTCTAATCTCAAACTTGCAGCCCCCAGAACTGTGCTGTTTATAAGCTACCTTATCTGTGGTATTTTGCTATAGCAGCCCGAACACGCTATGAGATCAAGAGATATATCTTCTTAAGTAAGGTTAAAAACAAAATGATAATGATATCTTGGTGAATGTAAATAAAAAAGGAAGCAAAGTTAATGATCTCTTCAGGACAAAATTATTAAATGAGAAAATGAAATAGACTGAATAGTGCTAAAGACTAAAACTTGTAAAACTGCTTTAATTGCAGCACTTTTCATAAAGCAGAATATACAGAAGATGTAGGTTAAAATATACATAAACTGCCAGTATTACAAGACTCCAGCACACACTTTCTAGACCTAGATAGACCCAGTAGGGGTAAAAATATAATGATAGAGATACATACAACCTACTTAATAAGGTAGATCTTATAGGTAAATATTAAACTTTACATTAATAAAGAGGAAATGAAAGCTCTTTTCAAGAGTACACAGAACATTTAGAAAAACTGGCCATATATTTTCTTAAAAAAAATCCTTAGTAAATTCCAAAAATTTGAAAAAAAAAATCATTTGATAAAGACTTTCTCCTTGACCAAACGCTAGACAGGCTCCTATGAGCTTGTTTCTTGGGCATGTTCTCAAGAGCCCAGTTTTAGGAAGAATCCTGTCAGGTCACTTTGGCAAGGATCCCCTACCCTGGACATATGATCATCTTTAACATCTGACCAAATTCCTCATCCCCTACCATCTCCCTGGTGATATTTTATAACCCTGCTCTGCTTTCAGCAAGAATCATGTTAGGTCTCTTTAGCAAGAATTATCCTACCCTCTTTGCAATTTTCCATCCACTAATCTGCCTACTCTGCTCATTGTCAATAAATTCCCACTTTTCCTGGTTCTGTTCAAAATTGAGCTCAGTCTCTCTCCCCTCCTGTAAAACTCCAATGCAGGAGACCCCCTGAATAAAGTCTCCCTTACTGTTCTTTAACAAATGTCAGAATATTGTTTCTTTAACACATTTACTGACTACAATATAGTACAATTAAAAATTGATAGAAAAATTTTTAAAAATTCACATGGATAAATTTTCTATTGTGTAATTCTTGAATAATAGGATACGTGAAAGCAAAATGACAAATTTTCTAAGAAAACCTGAGGAAAACAGTATGTAATACAATCTAATACATGGCTAAAGCAGTACTCAAATAAATATTCACAGCATTAAATATGTACTTTATGTAGATTATGAAAATATTTGAGATAGTCATATAACTCTAAAACTAAAAAAAATGACAAAAATAAGCTTCTAGAAATTAAAAAGAACTAAAAGGAAGAAAACTAGTGTTAATGAGTTAAAAAAAAAAACAGAAGAAAAGAAGGAATAATAAATTGAAAAACAGCTTCCTTTGAAGGAAAGAAAAAAAACAGATAAATACACCAACTCGTCAACCTACCTTTTTTAATAGAGAAAGAAAATTAAATAATAAAATAACAGAGTAAAGTAAACATATTATTTAAAAATAAAATTATTTTGCAAAGCTTTTGCAAATAAGTTTAGGTGTCATAGAACACCTCCACAAAATTAAAAAAAAAAAAAAATCAATAGGCCAAGATGGTTTCACACAGGAGAGTTCAGACAAAACTCTAAAGATCAAAAAATCTGACACAATTTACTTAAAATGTTTCCAGAGGATATGAAATGAAGGAAAACTTTTAATTAGTTGTTATATATTGTTATATATTGAGTAAAACATTGACATAAATATCTGGGGAAGATCACACACACAACAACAAAAACAACAACAAATTATTATTATTACAACTTATTATTAGTGATGCAAAATAATAAATAAAGCAATAGTAAACAGTAACACACAGTACGTTTTAAAAATGTATATCTCAAAAAGAATAATTCTAGGAGGGAAGGGTCATTTGATATTAGGAAATCATTAATATAATTCAGCACATTAACACATCTAGAAAGAAAAACCTTGATGTCCATTAATACCTCAAATGCATTTGATGAATATTTATACCTATTGCTGGGTAATTTTCAGTAAGTTAGGAGTCAGTGGAAAATTCCTTAAAAGGATAAAATATGTGTTTGTCAACCTAAAACCAACTGTCTTGCTTAATCAGAAAACTCAGAAGTCATTCCCATTAAAATCATAACCTGACAAACAAACCCACAACTGGTACTACTTTTTGACATGATATTAAATATATTAAAATGTAAATATAGAAGAGAATAAAATTAGAGTAATAGTTTTTTAAAAACACTTAAAATTATCTCTTTTTGCAGATAACATGATTATTCATCTGGAAAACTCAAGAAAATCAACGGACAAACTACTATGCAGAGTAACAGAACTTAGTAACTGCAGAAAATAAAAACTTTACTAACTCAACAAATTGAAATATACAAATAATAGTTAGAAGTAATAATGGATTAGCATATACCATTTAAAATACCAATAAAAATGCAATACATATATGAAAAATTATATGCCACCCCTGAAATAACAAAAGTAAACTGAAAATGGCATGGTACTTTGTTTCAAAGAGGAATATTTAAATTAAAATATATCAATTTTACTTAGGTTAATGTATAACTTTAATGCAAATATCATTTTTTGTTTGTTTCCTTGAACTAGTCATGTTTATTATAAATTTTTTAGGTAAAAATTAGTCGAAGAAAAGTCACCAGAAGCTTTCCAAAAAATAGGCAACAGTGAGAATGCCTTGCTACATATGAATACATATTGTAAAATATGTATAATTAAGACAGTGTAGTAAAGAAGCATGAATAGACAGACCACTCAAACAGTAAAATTAAAAAAAACAACAGTATATACGAAAATTTAGTACATAATAAGGATGGAATATTAATTCAATTGGGGAAAGGTAGACCGTCTAATAAATGACACTTTGACATCAGAATAGTCATGTGCAAAGTAAAGGATATGATTGTATATGAGGAGATATTGCAAAAAACTGGAGACATGAATATTTAATAAGATGAAACTACTCAACTAGAAAAAAAAAGAATGAAAACGCATGAGTGGGAAAAGCATTCCTAACTATCACTAAACGTCTGAAAGTAATAAAATAAAAGATAGATGAATTAGACCATATAAAAAGAGATTTTTTTTCCTAGCACAGAATCACCATAAGTAAATTTTGCATTGGGAAGAGATGTTTGCAACTTACGTAAGGGACACATGGCTAATACCTCTAACATTCCAAAAACCCCTAAAACTCAAGGAAAAAAAAGAAATGTTTTGGGCATAAAAAATAGGAAAATAGTATTTAGATAAGAAGAGACAAAATGGCCCATATAAATTTGAAAAGGCTTTCAATCTGTCATAGTATGAGAAATGCAAATTAAAAATATATTGATATATCACGTAGCTATTATGGAATTTGCCAAAATTCAAAAATTTGACAACTTTGTCAAAGCTGTTGGCAAACTAGAAGGAAACAGGCCCTATGATATACTGCTGCTGGAGTGCAAAATGATGTAACTATGAAGAGAAATTTGGCAATGGTTAGCAAAAATTGACTCTGCAATCCTACTTTTAAGAATCTATCCCAATTCTCAGAAATGCACAACCTGCCGAGACTGAAACAGGAAGAAATAGAAAATATGAACAGACCAATCACAAGCACTGAAGTTGAAACTGTGATTAAAAATCTTTCAACAAACAAAAGCCCAGGACCAGATGGCTTCACAGGAGAATTCTATCAAACATTTAGAGAAGTGCTAACACCTATCCTTCTCAAACTCTTCCAAAATGTAGCCGAGGGTGGAACACTCCCAAACTCATTCTACGAGGCCACCATCACCCTGATACCATAACCAGACAAAGATGTCACAAAGAAAGAAAACTACAGGCCAATATCACTGATGAACATAGATGCAAAAATCCTCAACAAAATAGTAGCAAACAGAATCCAACAGCACATTAAAAGCATCATACACTATGATCAAGTGGGATTTATTCCAGGAATGCAAGGATTCTTCAATATATGCAAGTCAATCAACGTGATACACCATACAAACAAATTGAAGGAAAAAAACCATATGATCATCTCAATAGTTGCAGAGAAAGCTTTTGACAAAATTCAACACCCATTTATGATAAAAACCCTGCGGAAAGTAGGCATAGAGGGAACTCTCCTCAACATAATAAAGGCCATATATTACAAACCCACAGCCAATATCGTCCTCAATGGTGAAAAACTGAAAGCATTTCCACTAAGATCAGGAACAAGACAAGGTTGCCCACTCTCGCCACTCTTATTCAACATAGTTTTGCAAGTCCTAGCCATGGCAATCAGAGAAGAAAAAGAAATAAAAGGAATCCAAATCGGAAAAGAAGAAGTAAAGCTGTCACCGTTTACAGATGACATGATACTATACATAGAGAATCCTAAAGATGCTACCAGAAAACTACGAGAGCTAATCAATGAATTTGGTAAAGTAGCAGGATACAAAATTAATGCCCAGAAATCGCTGGCATTCCTATACACTAATAATAAAAAGTCTGAAAGTGAAATTAAGAAAACACTCCTATTTACCATTGCAACAAAAAGAATAAAATATCTAGGAATAAACCTACCTAAGGAGACAAAAGACTTATATGCAGAAAATTATAAGACACTGATGAAAAAAATTAAAGATGATACAAATAGATGGAGAGATATATCATGTTCTTGGATTGGAAGAATCAACATTGTGAAAATGATTCTACTACCCAAAGCAATCTACAGATTCAATGCAATCCCTATCAAACTACCACTCGCATTTTTTACAGAACTAGAACAAAAAATTTCACAATTTGTATGGAAACACAAAAGACCCCAAAGAGCCAAAGCAATCTTGAGAATGAAAAATGGGGCTGGAGGTATCAGGCTCCCTGACTTCAGACTATACTACAAAGTTACAGTAATCAAGACAGTATGGTACTGGCACAAAAACTGAAATATCGATCAATGGAACAGAATAGAAAGCGCAGAGATAAACCCACACACATATGGTCACCTTATCTTTGATAAAGGAGGCAAGAATATACAGTGGAGAAAAGACAGCCTCTTCAATAAGTGGTGCTGGGAAAACTGGACAGGTACATGTAAAAGTATGAAATTAGAACACTCCCTAACACCATACACAAAAATAAACTCAAAATGGATTAAAGACCTAAATGTAAGGCCAGACACTATCAAACTCTTAGAGGGACTTTTTTATAAGAAAGTGTATGATACAAATATATGGATGGATTTCTTTTTATTTGGGGAAAAAAATAAAAACACTGGAAGGATTAACCAAAATCTTTTATCTATATTTACAGAGTGGACGTAACACTTTGGGAAGAAAGACTTCTCTGAATATACTTTGTTAAAGTTTTTTAAACACTGGAAAGATATTTTTAAATATTTTATTTATTGTAAAAATCAATCAAATCAAATAGAAAAAAATCAATCCCTAAGAATTAAAAACAGAAGCCAATGTTACTAAATGCTTATTGTTTAGAGAAGTAATTATTTTAAGTGATTACAAACACAGTACTTTAAATGTAATCCAGTTTTGGAATATATTCTGAGGACAAAAAATGTAAAAGGGATCAGAAAACTTCATTCTGTAGTTTATTTGTAGGTAGGAATATTAGTAGTTGTAGTACAGTTTTATATAGTTTGTATGGTTACATATGGGTGTATGGGCACTCACTGTACAAGTCTCTCTACTTTGAGTGTGTTTGAAAATTTCATTTGAAAAAAAAATCATGGCATAAGTGTTTATGTTTGGCCCACGTTTAAAATATGTTTAGTCATAATAAAATTTTCTTAAGTAATTAGTAAACTCATGACTTTAACATTATGACTAAAATAAAATTCTAAATGATTTGACAGTTTCAGATGATTCCATGAGTAAAATACATCTAAATGCAAGCTCAGCCTCACTGCGTCCGTAATGTTTTCTACAGATTCCTGTATTTAGAAGGACACTTACTGTAATCTTTACTTCAATTCAGCAATACACAAATGAAGTTCAAAACACTGGTTCAACTGATTATTGGACATTACTTTTGCCTTCTGGAGAGGTATGAAAGCCATGTAAATACGTGAAGAGAATCACCTTCACTATGTCTCTCTTGCATTGTAGTGATTTTCCCATTACTAGAGGTGTCCAACATTAATTATATGTCATAGAGCAGAAGAGATAATTAGACCACTATAAAGCATTCTTTCGCTGGATTATGAGGTTCTGTATGAAAAAAAAATGTAGAATTAATTGTTATGGTTTAGGTGTAAGTCTACCAACTACTGGTACCAAACAGATTCAGGTTCTAATGCTGGCTTCTACTTAGTAATTGAATGATCTTGAATATATAATTTATGATTCTGCTTCCTCTTACATGAGTATAGTAATTTCTTCTTCAAAGCATGGCTATAAGCATGAAACAGATAATATCTGTAAATGACTTACCACATGACTAGAATTCAGAAGTTGCTAGTACATATTTCTTATTCATCACAATTCCTTAGAACTGCATAAAGCAACTCATTCCATATCTGGGCATTTCTAGTAATTTTAGCTATTTTGTCTTATTTGTGAGGAACAGAAGACTGTCCTACTTCTTTAATGATCTCCTTCTTTTATAAACTTATTAACTCTAGTCCTAGTTTGCATTCACATACAGAGAGTAAAGATCTCCCAAAATAGTCCATTATATACTGTATCCCCCTAATCCCCCTATATGTCTTCACTCTTCAGGTGAAATATGCTATACCATTAATTCTTCTTAATAGGACCTCTATTGAGTCCTACCTCACCCAAAAAGGGAGAATAGCATATGCTAATTTTAGAAAGCAAATTAAATCTTACACCTACAGGAATTAGAAAAAGAAGAATAAATAAAACCCAAAGTTAGTAGAAGGAAAGAAATAAAAAAAGATCAGAGCAGAAATAGATGAAATAGAGACTAAAAAAACCCAGAAAATATCAATGAAACTAAAAGCTGCTTCTTTGAAAAGGTAAACAAAATTGATAAACCTTTAGCTAGACCCATCAAGAAAAAAAGGGATGGAATTTCCTGGTGGTCCAGTGGTTAGGGCTCTGGATTTTTCACTGCAGAGGGCGTGAGTTCAGTCCCTGGTCGGGGAACTAAGATCCTGCAAGCTGCATGGCACGGCCAAAAAAAGAAAAAAAAGAAAGAAAAGAAAAAAAGGGAGAGGGCCCAAATCAATAAAATCAGCAATGAAAAAGAAATTACAACCAACACCACAGGAATACAAAAGATTATGAGACTATTATGAACAACTATAGGCCAATTAAATGGACGACCCACAAGAAATGGAAAAATTCTTAGAAAGGTACAATCTCTCAAGACTGAACCAGGAAGAAATAGAAAATAAGAACAGACCAATTACCAGTACTGAAATTGAATCAGTACTGAACTGGAAGAAATAGAAAATAAGAACAGACCAATTACCAGTACTGAAATTAAAACATCCCAACAAACAAAAGTCCAGGACCAGGTGACTTCACAGGTGAATTCTATCAAACATTTAGAGAAGAGTTAAGACCTATCCTTCTGAAACTACTCCAAAAAACTGCAGAGGAAAGAATACTTCTGAACTCATTCTATGAGACCATTGTCACCCTGATACCAAAACTGGGCAACAATATCACACACACAAAAAAAGAAAATTACAGGCCAATATCTCTGATGAACACAGATGCAAAAATCTTCAACAAAATACTAGCAAACTGAATCCAACAATACATTAAAAGGGTTATAAACCATGATCAAGTGACATTTATCCCAGGGATGAAAGGATTTTTCAATATCCCCATATCAATCAATGTGATATAACACATTAACAAAGTGAAGAATAAAAAATAATATGATCACCTCAATAGATGCAGAAAAAGCTTTTGACAAAATTCAAGATCCATTCATGATAAAAACTCTCCAGAAAATGGGCATAGAGGGAACATACCTCAACATAATAAAGGCCATACATGACAAACCCACAGCAAACATCATATTCAATGGCGAAAAGATGAAAGCATTTCCTCTAATATCAGGAACAAGACAAGGATACCCACTCCTGACCCTTTTATATAACACAGTATTGGAAGTTCTAGCCACAGCAATCAGACAACAAAAAGGCATAAAAGGAATCCAAATTAGAAAGGAAGAAGTAAAACTGTCACTGTTTGCCAATGACAGGACACTATACATAGAAAATCCTAAAGAAGCTACCAGAAAACTGCTAGAGCTCATCAATGAATTCAGGAAAGTTTCAGGATACAGAAATCTGTTGCACTTCTATAAACTAACAATGAACTATCAGAAAGGGAAATTAAGAAAACAATCCCATTTACCATCACATCAAAAAGAACACAATACCTAAGAATAAACCTACCTGAGGAGGTAAAAGACCTTTACTTGGAAAACTATGACACTGGTGAAAGAAACTGAAGATGACACAAACAGATGAAAAGATATACTATGTTCATAGATTGGAAAAATTAATATTGTAAAAATGACCATACTACCCAAGGCCATTTACAGATTCAACGCAATCCCTATTATAATACCAAGGGCATTTTTCACAGAGGTAGAACTAATTTTAAAATTTGTATAGAAACAGAAAAGACCCAGATAGCAAAACAATCTTGAGAAAGATGAACAGAACTGGAGTAATCACACTCCCTAACTTCAGACTACACTACAAAAGTACAGTAATCAAAACATTATGTTACTGGCATAAAAAAAGACACACAGATCAATGGAAGAGTATAGAGAGCCCATAAATAAACCCACTCACTTATGGTCAATTAATCTATGACAAAGGAAGCAAGAATACACAATGGAGAAAAGACAGTGTCTTCGATAAGTGGTACTGGGAAAACTAGACAGCTGCATGTAAAAGAATGAAATTAGAAGACTTTCTTACCCCATATACAAAAATAAACTCAAAATGGATTAAAGACCTAAATGCAACACTGGAAACCATAAAATTCCTAGAGGAAAACATAGGCAGAATACTCTTTGATATAAATTGTAGCAACATTTTTTATGGATCTTTCTCTTAAAGCAAAGGAAATAAAAGCAAAAATAAACAAATGAGGCCTACTTAAATTTAAAAGTTTTTGCACTGCAAAGGAAAGCACTGACAAAACAAAAAGACAAACTACTAAATGGGAGAAAATATTTGCAAATTATATGACAAATAAGGGGCTATTATCCAAAATATATAAACAGTTCATACAACTCAAGATCAAAAAAACAAACAACTGGATTAAAAAATGGACAAAAGGCCTGAATAGACATTTTTCCAAAGAGCACATGCAGATGACCAACAAGCACATGAGAAGATGCTCAACATCACTAGTAATCAGGGAAATGCAAATCAAATCCACCATGAGATATTACCTCACACCTGCAAGAATGGCTATCATCAAAAAGAACACAAATAACAAATATCGATGAGGATATGGAGAAGAGGGAACTCTCATACACTCATGGTGGGAATGTAAACTGGTGCAGCCACTGTGGAAAACAGGCTTCTCAGAAAACTAAAAATAGAATTACTGTATGACCCAGCAAAATTCCACTCCTGGGTATATATCCAAAAAAACC
The DNA here is from genome assembly GCF_963924675.1 of Phocoena phocoena. Lineage (NCBI taxonomy): Eukaryota > Metazoa > Chordata > Mammalia > Artiodactyla > Phocoenidae > Phocoena > Phocoena phocoena. The sequence goes on from NC_089219.1 coordinate 175,710,838, forward strand.
AAAAACACTAGCTGGAAAAGATACATGCACCCCAATGTTCATAGCAGCATTATTTACAATTACAAATATATGGAAGCAACCTAAGTGTCCATCAACAGATGAATGGATAAAGAAGATGTGATATATATATACACAATGGAATTCTACTCAGCCATAAAATGAAGGAAATTTTGCCATTTGCAGCCACATGGATAAACTTGGAGGTTATTATGCTAAGTGAAATAAGTCAGAGAAAGACAAATACTTTATAATATCACCTATATGTGCAATCTAAAACCTACAACAAACTAGTGAGCAATACAAAAAAGAAGCAAACTCACAGATACAGAGAACAAGCTAGTGGTTACCAGAGGGGAGGGGGAAAAGGGAGGAGTGGTATAAGGGTAAGGGATAAAAAGCAAATTCAAACTAATTTAAGAATATTTTACAAATGTTAGATTGTCTCATGATACAACTGGAAAATGACACAAAATAAGAGCTAGGGATTAACTATTTCAGAGTGTTTCTCATTATAAGAATATGAAGGAGAAGACAAACATTAATATATGTTTCAGTAATCAAAGATGAAGGTAGGAAAATGATGGCCCGTGAACATCATCATGAATATTTGAAGTTTTCATTCTCTATCTACTGGAGATTTTTGAAATATTTCTTTTGTTTTTCACAGAGTTCACATTTGCTTGTAAGGTACAGGTAAATGTGTCTTTAGCATTCTATGCTGAGAATAAATATATGTTACAGACAACAGGGAAAATCAAATGGAAAAACTTCGTTGTAAATCTTAATACACTTTTATTATTAATTTTGCTGTTTATTTTTTATTTTTTAATTTGATAAAATTTAATGATATATTGAGGTACAGGAAAGCATGAGTTTTGGAGTCAGGTGTATGTGAGGGCTTATCCTCATAGCCCACAGTCTCACTACCAGTTGGCTGTAGGACTTTGTTAAAGTCACACATAACCTTAGCATTCCCATCTCTAAAACAGAGGCAATATCCCACTCTCAACTGTTAGAGAAGATTAAACAATACAGTTCCTCTTTAGAGTCTGGCACAACACGTTTGCTGTGTACAATAAATGTTGATTTCCTCTCCTTTCCTTTTTTATTAGGGCCTAACAGGAAATGATGAGCTTTTAAATTTTCGTAAGTTAGAATTTCATAGATATTAAATTTCACCACAGAAACCTGATCTTAGTCAAAATTGTTTTCTAGTGGAACTTTTAATCAGGATGTATAGGATTACTAAAGATAGTAGTTGGTTATCCTCCCAATAAGCAGATAAAGAGAAGCCATTCATAAATTGCTTGTGGTTGTTCTCCACAATGGAACATTATTCCATGTATGCAAAAGCTTTCACTGCAGTCAAGCATGTGAGGCAGTTTAAATCTGCAGTTTAAATTATTATAATTGTTCTTTTATGAATGCTTTGTTTTAAACCCTTACTTACAACAGACCAGACAACTAGGTGATGTAAGCTGGCTAGCTTATGCCACATTCCAAGTTTTATAAATCATGGACTGTTAAATATCGAAGATATTTTGACAAGGCCATTCAGTCTAAATGGAAAATAAGGCTATTTCTTTCCTCCAAGAGATCTGTTTTTCAAATTATACACAGCTACCATGCTTTTGTGATGATATTCATGGTCTTTACCTTCTTTGAGACTTTCATAGTCGTCTTAAGAAAGAAGAATGCATTCTCAACTTTAATTGCAAATCTCTCTTAATATAAAAATATTCAGATTTGAAAACTGAGATATATTATTCAACTAAAAATTTGTGTTCAAATGTCATTTTCATTCACATTTTTTAAACCAGCTGTAGCTCAAAAGCATGACATGAGTGCCAAAGGACATCCACCCATTTTGTAAAAACTAAATGTGATTTTGAAGTGATTCAATATTCTGAGTCTGTTAGAAAGTGAAAAGGATTAATGATTGTAGAGATAAAAAGATGTGATTATTTCACACAGAAATCATGCAGCTGTGCCTTTTACAACTAAAACGCTGTGGTAGTTTATGGACATTAAAAGCACATATTGAAGGATGCTTTCATAGAGAATGAGAAACAGAGGACAATAAAACAAAAAAATCATGACTTTAATGTTATCCTATGATTAGTTCATAGGGTAGGAGTAGGTATATTTGATATGTTGTGGACCTCACAATTATGTATTTTTCTGTCCTGGTTTTCAGGTAATTGATGTTGTGTCCATGACAAACAGAAATGAAAGAACTTTCATACAATTATCTCTCCACTTGAATTTTCTCAACTGGCATTCTCATGTATATAGTTATTGGGGATAGAGGTAATACTTTCAAAATGTTAGAACAAAAAGCAATGGATAAGAGAATGAGTAAAATAATCCTAGGGATAAATCAAGAAGATGCCGCAGATTATTCTTTGCAATTTTAATTCTATCATGGATGTAAACATGCATACATGTATTTATAGTCCATTGTAAAGAACAAGTGATGCCCTTTAACCTGGTATTGAAAATAAAAATGTTTAGATCAGTGAATACACACAAACCAGCTATGTCATGATTCAGTACAGGTTTTGAGAGGCATCAGAAAGTTATACTAATTTTTTTGCTTTTGCCCTCTGCCAGGAGGACAGCATGTTCCAAAGAGGGCCTTCCTCATCTTTATTCCCAGAATGAGCCAACAACACTCAGAGCAGAATCGCAGGGGATCCACAGTCAAAACACGTAATATTAGGGAGACACAACCATTATAGTTGTAATGCACTGAGATTCAAGGTTATTTTTTTTTTAAGAATGAAGCTAACAATGAAGCTAACTCTTGGATGTCAGCTGTATTTTATTTTATTTTATCATTGTTACTGCCCTTGGACTAGTATCCTGACCTGTAATGTGTACCCTTCTACCCAGGGAAAAAAAGGTACATTTATGGCAAATATCTTTCTGGTCATTCAACTTCCTTATACCTGAAAATCTTATTGTGAATGTCTATTTTGCTTTTGTGTGAGTTTTACTTATCAAAAACTGCTATTTGAGTAGAAATTCTTTGCACAGGAATAACCAGTGCAAATATAGCTTAAATGTAATTGTTTGTAGTTTTACTTTTGATGTATCACTTTAGTTCAAAAATGTTATCCTATTGTTAGTAATAACAGATCATATTATTCATTGTGGTTTTTATTCCTTAAAAAATTCCCTAAGTTTTACTATATTTTAAGTATCACTGTCCTTTTGAAATTTTATTTCACTTTTCACAGTGTTTTACTTTACTCTTACTACTAATGATCATCCTTCCCTAGCTTAATGTGTTAAAAGGTATACATCCTGACATGTATCTTTCCACTAACATAGTGTTGTAGAAGAAAACGGTGTTTTAGAAACATATAGAAGAGAAAAAATTCTAGAAAAATAGGCTTCTAACAAGGAGCAGAGGCAAATATATAAAGACAGTAAAAAACAGACATGTTGGCTTAATACCAATTGGCATCTGCAAGATATTTTTGGAAGGAAATAGCTAGCCTTCTACAGCTTTGACAAAGAAACATAGTATGTTTTGCAAAATATTCCAAAAGAAAACAACTGATCTTATGATTATTAATAGTTATCCCCCCTGAAAAGTCTGAAAAATTTCTAAATAAAATTGCCCAGATACAATAGTCTCTATAGAACGATGACATGAAAGAAGAGTAACTGGAAATATATAGTTTCAAGGATAGAGGGAACAGAATACATCCTGAATGAAATACAATTAAGGTACTTCTATTTTGGAGTTGCTTATAAACAATGCTATAATGAACATTTTGTTATGTAAAATTACAGACTTGCTATTATTTTGGTAGAATTAATTCTCAGAAGCGAGATTTCTGGAACAGTTAAGTACTCTCTAAATTTATATAGACACTCTAAATAGTGCTGTTCAAACTTAATGTGCATGTAAATCACCTGGAGATCTTGTTAACATGTTTCTGATTCATTAATCAGGAATGGAATCTGAGATTCTGCATTTCTAACAAGCTCCAAGGTGATGTTGATGCTGTTGGATCATGGACCACACTCAAGTAACGAGGCTCTAAACCACAGTAAAATTTATTACCAATTTAAATGTCTGTCTTTATCAGTGACCTGTGTGTTCCTTTAAGGAAGGTGGTGAATCTTTGCACTTTTATAGGTAACTCAGTACGTATGTGTCAAATTAACGGACAGGTGATTTATCTGTCCTATTAAAGTGCTACAAAGAACAAGAAAGTATATAATCATATTTACAAAATTCTAAAATTTAGCATTTATCTTTTGACTTAGTTGCCAAGAATGCTATTATTAAGATCAACTGACATAGCAATTTTAATTTCATCTTCTTTGTTATCTTTATTATTATTTTTATAAATGGGCTCAAATCACTTTAGTAGACAGCTGCCTTATAAACCATCAAAAGTGAATTAACAATATTATTTTAATTTCAAAGTTTTCATTTTATTTACCAGATAAACATGAGAGATAGGGATAGAGATGAGAGAGCGAAAGAGAGAAAGGAGAGACAGAGACAGAGAGATGAACTGATATAATTAATCTTATGTAGTATGAGTAAATATTCGGTTTAATACCAGTATGGCAGTACCATTATTTTAATAATTCCCTGGGATATAAAGCTTCAGAAAATTGTTCTTTTCTTCCTTTCAGTTCTTTTTCTTCAACAGAATATGTATTCTAATGGAATGCATACATTCCATGTATCTTCAATTATTTATATTTAATTAAGAAATAAATTATATATACATATCTTGGCAGATTAACTTCTTTAAATTACATTACAGATAAACTAAAATAAAAGGATTTGTACCTCCTAAGAAGAGACAAAGTGAAAATGAGAAGGATAGCTGTTAATCTATTTTGAAAGAAGATGGTACATGACATAGAATTAAAAACTAACTGTGAATACTTTATACAGAATGTAATTCACATAGTAAAAAGTGAGAATTGAGTATTTCTGAAATTAAACAAGGATATTTGGAATCTTATACTTACAGGGATGCTAGAATATAGGGAAAAAAATAACTAATATTCTATCATACCCCAGCTTACCTCTGTTTTTTTTCTTTGAGAAATATATACACAAAAAATATGTATCATAAAACTAAATAAACTACCTTGCAGGCATAGTTAGTTATATACTATGCAGTTATATACTATGTAGTCACTGAGGTAATACTTGTTATTTTAAATAATTGCCCTACACTCTTGCACTGCTGGTGGGAATGTGAATTGGTTCAGCCACTATGGAGAACAGTATGGAGGTTCCTTAAAAAACTACAAATAGAATTACCATATGACCCAGCAATCCCACTACTGGGCATATACCCTGAGAAAACCAAAATTCAAAAGGAGTCATGTACCAAAATGTTCATTGCAGCTCTATTTACAATAGCCCGGAGATGGAAAGAACCTAAGCGCCCATCATCGGACGAATGGATAAAGAAGATGTGGCACATATACACAATGGAATATTACTCAGCCTTAAAAAGAAATGAAATTGAGATATTTGTAATGAGATGGATAGACCTAGAGTCTGTCATACAGAGTGAAGTAAGTCAGAAAGACAAAGACAGATACCGTATGCTAACACATATATATGGAATTTGAGGGGAAAAAATGTCATGAAGAACCTAGGGATAAGACAGGAATGGAGGCGCAGACCTACTGGAGAGCGGACTTGGGGATATGGGGAGGGGGAAGGGTGAGTTTTGACAGGGCGAGAGAGAGTCATGGACATATACACACTAACAAACGTGGTGGGGTGGATAGCTGGGGGGGAAGCAGCCGCAAGGCACAGGGATATTAGCTCGGGGCTTTGGGACAGCCTGGAGGGGTGGGAGGGGGAGAGTGGGAGGGAGGGAGATGCAGGAGGGAAGACACATGGGAGCACATGTATATGTATAGCTGATTCACTTTGTTATAAATCAGAAACTAACACACCATTGTAAAGCAATTATACCCCAATAAAGATGTTAAAAAAAATAAAAAATAAAAAAAAAAAAAAAATAAAGTTGTACAAAGGTATACTCTAAAAAAAAAAAAAAAAAATAATTGCCCTAGTAAGTTAATTTTACTCTGGACCACAATCAGGCATTTTTTTCACTCTAACAATGAAGAAAATATTTTCTATATTTAACAAAATTAAACACCTGGCAAAATAGTTAAGTTGAGCAATATGGTAACTGCAGATACATGTTCAGAAGAAGCACTTTCAGAAAAGAATTTCAAAAACAAACTTGCATGTGAAAAAAACAATTGTAACTCTTTCTGCTAAAAATTTAATTATGGCCTTTAAAACTATGCATTCAAAACCAGTGGTAAAAATGGAAATGCTTTTATGTTGCTGAGAATAAAAAATATTCTTTAAAGTTGTAAATGAACAAATCTTAATACATTATCCAGTTGCTCCTAGAATTTTGGTCCAATAAAAAAAAAAATCTCTATCAGGAAAAGAGTACTTTGGAGGGAAGCTATTTTGCCTCCAAAGTCCTCACTGTGTCCACATTCCTGACTCCACCCACAGAGGTGTAGTGAGCTGACAGACAGGCTGGGTGTAGGGAAGGGACTGGCATGAGAAACCCAGCCTCTTGCTCTTCTTCCTCTTTAGGATGTGCTGTCCGGAGAGCAGAGCACCTGTTTCCATCAGCTTCTCACTGCCTTAAGCTTTAGAGAGCCAAGTCTCACCCAGGAGGTGTTCACATTCTCATGCGACTGTGAGTGGCTGAGGGCTTGGCCTATGGACTAATTAGACAAGTCTGTGTAATTCTGGAGGTGAAGATGAGGTCACACTTAAAGTTACTATAAATATTTTGTTATAACATTTTTATAAATTTTAAAATGAATTTTTGGTTTTCATCTTCCTTAGTCCTTTGTCCTTTACTATGGATCTAAAATCCTGATCTGGTACTTTTAGCAAACATCCTCCGTCTGCTCAATAAGCCCAACTATTTTAAGGTCTTTTTGTTTTCATTCACTTATTATTTTTTTGTATTTCTGTATTCACTGAAATAAAAGATACACTTTTATTTCAGTGTTTGTCATATATTGTATTATAATGAAATATATTACAAAAACAGTCATGAAATATATTCCATAGCTAGAAATCAATATATCCCAGGAGTGCAATCTATTTCAAGATTGATTCTTTAAATTGAGTAGCTTATTTTAGATTTTAAACAGTGACAGAGTTTAGATATCATTATCCCAAATAGAAGCAAGCTAAATTACTATATTGATAAATAGTCGGGAAGCTATAAGATGAAACAAATAGGGAAAATGATATATATTGAAGAAGGTTTTTTATAAATTATTTTTCCCTATAGGAAGATAATTCAATCACTGGCTTTATCTATCATAAAATATCCCATTAAAGGCTTCAAATATGCTATCCCAAGTTTTACGTCTAAGTCAATAATATGATATACTAAATAAATAACTCTTGGGAAAAAAAGACATTTTTCATTAATTTCCTTTTCACTGCTTTAATGCTGGTAGAGAGTACTTTGCACTCAACTTGTTTTGAAAAATGTTTAAATTTAGTTGAAGATCTAGTTACTTAGGAGGCATCTACTTATAAAATAATTGGCTTTTTCAGATGCAAAGTAGTATGTACAGACTGGATAAACAGCAAGGTCCTACTGCATAGCACAGGGAACTATATTCAATATTCTGTGATAAACCGTAATGGAAAAGAGTATAAAAATGTATATGTATAACTGAATCACTTTACTGTAAAGCAGAAATTAACACAACATTGTAAATCAACTATATTTCAATTAAGAATAAAAAATAAGAAAATAATTTTTTTAAAACTGGCTTTTTGTTAAAAATATTTGCTTTTATACATGACATCCTCAGTGTGTTAATATTAGAGTTGTTCCTCAATCTGGGTCAATTAAGGAGAGAGAAAGAGAATTTGCTCAAGTTAAATACCACCAATCTCAATTTTTTAAGAAATAGAGTAATACAATTTCATGTTCAGTCAGGTAAAACATATGAAATTAAAATACACTTACAGCAACAAAAAGGACTTAGTGTAATTACAACAGCAATAATTTAAAAATTGCCTGAAATCAACCTAGTATATATTTTAATTGCAAACAGTTTGTATCCTTAAGCTACTTAACTAATTTCATGCATTTTAGCTAAATTATTAACATCACCCAACAGAGAGATTCCTGAAGGAAAATATAAGTAACATTTAAAGACAAAAAGAGAATTCCAATAGAAAATACCAGGAACACTAAATCCAAAGAATGGTCAGAGATTAGAAGGCAAGTGAGAGTGGCAATTCTATTCTTTCCCCCTCGCCACCATTGAAGAAATTGCTTGAACTAGACTTTTAAATAATTGAAGTAAAGCAATTTTGAGAAAGCGTATTGTCATTATTAATCAACCCAAAGAAGTGATTTACCACAAAGGTTTTTATAACCCCCCTTTATAAAAACAAACAAAAAACATGCAAAACAAAAACTATTTTAAGACAACAGTGGGGCATTCATAATGCGAAAACAATGAAATAAATCAAAATGTCACCGTAATTTTGCTACTAAGGAACAAAAATGTCCTTGAGAATCAACTGTACTTTTGATATCTTCTGCCTTCCCCCTTGTCCCTTCCTTCCTTTCTTGTTTGAAGAATACATTTCATGTTCTGAAATTCTTCTGGGAACTCTGTATTGTTGATACAATGGTAACGAAACCTAGGATGTGTTTCAAGACCACTGAACTTTTTAAAAGGAGATGTTATAGAAATAATTTAATTTTCACTTTTACTTCAGATTTTATTACATTAATAATCATTGTCAATACTAAGCCAAATAGACACAGCTTTCAAAGAAGCAGTTTTCACAGTTATGGGAATATTTTGTCATTGTTTTGCTATCAATACTGCTGTAGTAACAATAGCAATAACATTAATTCATGGCATGTTTATGCCAAGGACATTTTCCTACACTTACACTAATCTTCCCATGGCCTTGTCACACAGGTGTTAACTCTCCCCGTTTCAACTAAAAAAAAACCCTAAAAATCAGTGAAGTTACTTAACAGTTTTTAAAGTCTCACAATTGGTTAAAAAAAAAAAAAAAAAAAAAGGAGCCAGGATTCAACACCAGGCTTGTCTGATCTCTTTATCTCATTATTTTAGTATTATTCATTTATGGAGGAAAGCAATGGTGAGAGAGTGCATATTCACAGCTAAGCTTTCCTGTCCTCCTGAACCCCCTACATCTTCTGCCTTTCATTCCTTAGGGTTACATGGCAGACTTGTTTCTTTGGCTTATCCAGGGATCTCTCTTTCTCCACCCTCTCCATGCCTGGCTCTCCTGCTCTCACTTTCATCCTGATTCTCTCCAATTCTGAATCTATTTGTTTAACTGACCTTTTTTGGATCCATAGATTTTCTTTCTCATTCAGTCTTCTTCCTGAATTAGATCTCGATTATCCTCTGTCCATTTCAGAGTTTTGATGTTTATCTAGTGGACTGGGCAGCCTCAGCCTCCTAGCAAAGTGTAGTTTCACTTATTTTCATTTAACAAGTATGTAATGAGAAACTAATTGTGTGCCAAGCACTACTATAATGTCGATTGAAAAAAATTCACAACCTAAAAGTTGAGAATTAAGTTTTATTTGGTGGACAAAATGGAAGACTTCAGCCCGGAACACAGCATCTCAGAGAGCTCTGAGGGATGGCTCCAAAGAAGTAAGGGATGAGCCAGGATATATAGGAGTTTTGCAATAAAAGCGGGTAGTGGAACATCAAAAGATTGCTGTTAATTAAAAACCGGACATCTCAAGTTAATGAATTTAGTGCTTTTCTATTTATGGGAAGATGCCAGAGTCTGGGCTCACTGAAATCATTCCCCTGATATGCACCTTAACTATCTAGGGCCACTATCCTGCTTTTCTCCATCCTGAGTCCCCTCAGGGTGCACAGTCGGAGGCAGCTGCAGTGGCTGTTGGCCTGATGGCCGCAACATGCTTTGTTTACTGATATGGCAGGGGACATTTTCCATCCACAATAACTACGTGAGTAAATTGGTAACAAATATAGGCAAGATTCCTGTTTTTAAGAAAATAAAAAATTTTCACATAATAATAAATACTATGAAGAATGCAGAGTGAGATCATGAAGTAGTAGAGAATATTGGTTGTCTATGGGCACTGTTGCTGGTAGGATGATTAGAAAAGGTCTCTCTGAGAAAGTAACATTTGAGCAGAAAAATATGAAGTTTCCTTGTGGCTGAAACATAGAGCATGATCAGGAGAGAGAACAGATGAGGTTTGAGATGAAAGCCAATGGCAGAGCATTCATGTGGTGCCTTAAGAAACCACAGAAAGACATCTGGATTTCATTTCAACTGGCTAACTGTAGGTTTTAATTAAAAAAGAAAATGATTTGACCCAACTCAAGTTTAAAAGATCTGTGTGAAGGATGGACCTTAGGAATATTCTAAGAGAAACATGGTGGTGACTTGGTGTAGGGACACTGCAGTGGAAGTCAGGAAAGAGCTGGATACGGGATATATTCTAGAGGAATAAACTGACGTGACTTGGTGACAGACTGGATTGGCAGGTAAACGGAAAAAAAGACACATCCTCTAAGACTGGGAAAATGAAGAGCATTTTCACACTACCTCACCATTGGTGTGAACTAGCCTGCCCGGCTTCAGTAAACTTAACTGAGAAACTGACAAGGGATCAGGGAATCACTGTTTTCATGGTGATTCCTATCCAATTATGTCCACTGCTCCTATTATAGGAAAGAGTAAGATCTATTTAAAACGGAATGTTTGGACATTATTTAAAGTCCTACACAAAATTAAATATACAGAATTCTGGGGTATTTATAAGTTTTAGAAAAATGTCATTTTCTTCCTATTACACACTATCTCCCCCCAAATCATTTAAGTGTATTCAAAATACTGAATTATACATCACCATGATAAAACACACACTTAATGGTATTACATCACATTGAGGAGGGTGACATTATTAATCTCTACTTTCATATCGTGCATCTTCATTGATATTTATTACTCCCTTCACATCATATATCAACTACAATCAGAAATGTTAAAATAGCTCTAAAAAATGTAATTTTAGAATTTCAACATTTACTTTGGGACCTTTCCTGCTCTCTGTAACCTGAAGTCCCAGCTGTGACTTGATTGCTTATTATTCAATTTTTAAACAAAATCTGGCTCATCACCTTGCATTATAGAGTGTAATAACTATGCCTATATTTAACAGAGGCTATTAGTTTGTAAATTGCTTTCAGGCAGAAACTAAGTGAAAATCCTCTGCCTCATCATTGTGATCACCATACAAGATATTTAGTAATAACTCAATAAATGTTTTGATTAAAAGTTAATGAATGAAATTTAGGATTATTCAAACTGCAGTGATTTGGATGAATCGACACTTTTCCTTGACTTATACAGTTTTATGCACAAGCACACACGGGCACAAATATTTTCAAAGAGTCGTACCTCCCAGAGTAGCAGATAGCAAGAAATGTGTCCCATATTTCTTGATAAGGTTTTCTGTGATTTGCTGAAGGGTAGGTCGACGTCCCAAAAGTCTTATGTTGCGGAAGAATTCAGGGGCAAGAGGCAGAGGGGAGCCAAGGAAATTTCTTCTCTCAACTGCAAGGTTATTTACTTTCCAGCGGCCAAACTCCCTGAAAAGCAAATTTATTTTTATTCGTAAATACATAATCTATCTGAATGTTTTCATTTGAAAAGTTCACTTGATAGTTTCGTTGGGGTCACTACATTACAATGATTCTTGTTTGTAATAATACTTCATGTGCTATGAGTAAGTAGGAGAAGCAATATTTAGAATTTATGTAGCTGGAGTGAATATCCTGAAACCAAGTCATGGAGAGGAAAAATAAACCACTTAAAGCAACAGACTCCACTGACTTTTTTTCCAAAGTAAAAATGTACTCATAAAAATGATTTCAGGGCTTCCCTGGTGGCGCAGTGGTTGAGAGTCCGCCTGCCGATGCAGGGCACACGGGTTCGGGCCCCGGTCCAGGAAGATCCCACATACCGCGGAGCGGCTGGGCCCGTGAGCCATGGCCGCTGAGCCTGCGCGTCCGGAGCCTGTGCTCCGCAACGGGAGAGGCCACAACGCTGAGAGGCCCGCGTACCACAAACAAACAAACAAAAGATTTCATTATGTATAGAATATTAATGTAGAATTATTTTTTAAAAGGGACACTAAAGTAATATTTTACCATTTTCCAATGGAAATTGAAAAAAGAATAAATTTATTTTCAGCATTAATGATTATTTTCTATTCACTTTAGAGTGGGAACTTGTCAAACCTCAGGAATACTAAGGCACTGTAGAAGAATTTTTAAAAATATGATCCAAAGAAAAACTGTTTTTTTATAATAATTATTGTTTACAACATAATTTGAAGCCCCAATTCAACTTAATTAGTAATTACTCAAGATGCAAAATAACTTTTAAGGTGGATATGGTCAAATTAGAGAAGTAGCAAATATGATTATAAAAAATTTATGTATAAAAAATGTATACACTTATATTAAGTTAAAGTCAACCTAATAATAATTTAGAAAATAACTACGGTGAACTGGATTGCCTGATATCAACCATACAGATTTTTTTTCAGAGCAGTGGTCTGATAAAATCTCAAATACCTTCCACAGAGAAGATTTCCCTCTACTAGATTTAAACACTCCTACATGTGTAATTTAACTGCTACTACTTAGCAAATAAAATGTTGATTAAATATTGTATAAATAATTGCCATACTTATTTATATTTTTGCCTCCAAAAAATTCCTGGAATGCACCACAAAAAGGTGCATGATAGATACATCTGTGAACCAGACTCTGCATGGAGTTCACATTCTAGAGAAAGTTTTAAAAATAAATAAAATAAAGATGTTAAGTTAAATTTTACAAACATCCAGATTGTGACAAGGGCTGAGAGCTACCACAAACAGACTGCTGTGATGGGCCGTAGGGCTGTGGACAGGATGGCCCTATTTTATTTTAAGTGACCTGAGAGGGCAACTCTGAAGAGGTGGTATTTGATACTTAGTCTCTAAAGGTAAAATAAAAGAGGCTAGATGTGGGGAAGCACCAAATAGATTTACACAGAATAAGGAAAAACAGTAAATACTTCCAGGACCAAGAACCATGCCCCTGATAGAATCGCTTGCCATGAATAACTTGTTCCTGTGACACACATCTGGCAGCCACACAATCCATCCAGTCTTTTGGAAGTTAATTATAAGATAAGATTCACTAAAGAATCTAGGTACGGTCTTGGCCTGAAAATAAGTCAACTTAGTGTTTCCTTCATTGAGAAACTCTCGCTATTACCTCTGCAAATCAGCTGATCCAAACAGTTTTGAATAGTATCATTCTACCAATGGTTCTCAAATGTCAGCACCTATCAGAATCACCTGGAAACTCCACCCCAGAGTTTCTGATACATGAGGCCTCGGATGGGGTCAAGAGTTTGCATTTTCAACAAGCAATGCCAGTACTGCTATCTGGGGAACAAACTTTGAAGAAAACTACTGATTAGGTAATTTGGTGTGTTGTTTTTAAAATTTACTCCAAGTGCTCTCTTTTCAGTAAATCTTGGGCTTTTAGAGATACTATACTGGATTTATTACTTCATATTTCCTCAGAAGAGAGTAAGAATGTCATTGTTATTGTTCCAAACTTAATTGGTATCAGTAATTTTTTGTCTTTTCATCTTGTAAGAAATTTACTTGAATGTATTTGTGCATGTGTGTGTTCAATATATATGTAGAATATACATATGTAAATACATATTCAAAACTGTGAAGGAGAGCATTTAAAATAAAATAAGTTTTAGTATTTTGTGAATATAAGATATATAGTAATACAATGCTTCTAAGAAGTTGTTTATTAAACCATGATCTAAATAATAGCTGCTCATTAATTTCCACTTTTCCCTCAAACATTTACTTTTTTATTTGCTGAGAAAACTTTATAATTTTATCAAGGGATAGTAACATAGCTTGAACCTAAAGTTGTGGTATATCTTTTTCAATGGTTTAAATTACCAAATTTATAAACTCATATGTATATTTTCATAACTTAAAATGTGAATTGCTAAGTGAAGTAATTGGACTTAAGTAACCAAGAAGATTATCAATGGTGGTATTTTACAACCCATACAAACTCTCTCTAAACTGCTGAGTATTTCTTGCTAGATGGCTGTGGGTAACTACATAGTGGGAGAGTGCCATTCTAGCCTCCCTTATTTTTTTTAACAATTTGTAAATATATAATACCAACCTGCAATCAGTACCAACCCATGATCTATTCTGACTTGAAATATTTGCAACTTTAGTTTGTTCCTCTTAAATTTGACAAAGAATGGATGTAATATGAAAGAGCTAGAACAAATTTACATCATTTTCTGAAATCAGCTTATAACATTAATTTAACAAGAAAATTTATTAATGGTTTGCTACTTATTGTCATAACTACCAGATATCTTGGTAGTAATATAGATGAATAGAAGAAAACCTCTGACCTCAAGGGTTCCAAAATTATACTAAGTGAAGTATAATATGAATGAATAAATTGCAATTCAATGGCTTTACAATATTTTTATGTGCAAAAATACAAGTAGGCCAGTAGCTTATTGAGCACAACCCCTCTGCCCAATTCCTTGATATAAATGTTGCTAATCTAACTCACTTCGAATATGTTTTCTCTTCCCTTATATTCACACACTTCAGAAGGCTATAAAGAGCCTAAGACTATGGACAACCTTCCAGGGAGCTTTCTTCATCTATCAGGTGCTTTTTATTACTACAGTATGTTAACCTCAATTAAGTTTATGGTCTCAATTCACCTTTTGACATTTCATTGGGACAAAACACTTTGCCACCCCATCTGGTTAATTTACCCTCTCTGTCATGCAACACCAAAAGTAAAGGACAGACTCTTCGGAAGTATCACCAAACTAAGACTATAACTAAATCAACCAATCAACTAATTAACTGAATGAATGAATGAATGGATTTTAAAAAACAGGATTGTTAGTAACCATAGCAAATTGTTTTCTTAATTTTCAGAGCTTCATCTAAAATTCTTCTCTTAGTTTTTTTTAATATTTTCATATAAAGAATGAAGTAAAATATTTTACTTTCTATTGTGTATATCCCAAAAGTATAATTTGAGTAGAAAAAAAATGTTGGTTTGAGAACGGAGATCTCTCATTTCCACTCACATTTGGTTTATATTGTAATGATATATGATCACAGGTATAATCTCCATATATTTTGGTGAAAGCCTAGTTAGTACAGAAATCATCCTGAGAAGTGATGATAAGAGCACTTTAAGTAAAGGAAATCATCTCTGGACAGTTAAGTACCACACTATGAGCTGTGGACATAGATATGAATACAAATATTGTGTCTCTTACCTGGGCACAGGTATGATTGCATTTACCCATGTGGCCACGCAGCTTCCTTTGACCAATAAAGTGTGAGCATGTAGGTTAGCCTGGACCCTCAGCCTGGGGCTTTGATCAGCAAATATGATTCGAGTTCCCATCCTTCAACCACTACCCCTGCAGCTTCTCAGGATGAACAAGAGCATGAACTAAAAAGAGATCTTGTCATGTAAATCTACCAAGATTACAGAGTTAGTAGTTGGTTTCCTTGCTTTCTAGCAAAGTCATCTAGTATACCATGGCTGATGTAGAGTATTTTGACTGTGGGGTAACTTGAGAAGGCAAAAAGGAACTAATGGTTGTACATAAATTAGAAACATGGGCACAGTTTTTTTTTTCCTTCCTTAAGAATAGATCCACTTCAGTTGGAACTACACCACACACTCATTAAATTTTGGAAAAACAAAGAAATGGAGTGCTGAATTGAAAACATGCTGTCTGGTATGATTATCATAATGAGAGCATTTTACCCAAAGGCATCTATGGAGTCTATCCAGATGCATTATGTTTATATTAAATAAGAACATTGTTGTATCTAACTAAATGCTGCCTTCTACCTGAAGCCTTCACAGAATGTAAATATCTTCTCATCATAACCTTTGGAAGTCTTTAAATGAAATCAGCACAATCATCATTGTTTAATTTAACTCAGCCCCTTTAGAATCACCACGATTTTGTGGAACACACAAATGGACTGTAAACAGTTCAGCTGGAACATTACTTTGAAAATGTTTTTTTTGGCTCTAAGGAGCCTCCATTAGTTGATTAGAGTTATATGTTTGCTGCTAAAAATTCTGACTTGCAAGCATCATTTTTTATGCGTGTCCACGTAATGTTTACTTTTCTACAACAATATATATTATAATTTTATCCCCACGCATCTCATAAAAAAGGTTGGAAAACCAGAATGACATCAACAAATTCCATTTAAATAACGGTTACATCATTGCCACATTGCCACTGACCTTCCTTATTTGTATTTAAATTCTGTGTGAATGCATAAATGTACTCAGTATATTTGAAATATATTAACTACCATGATTTCTTTAAAATTACACATGTATACTTGGTTCCTGAAAAATACAGAATCTGCCACTGTTGATATTATATATTTTGGACTCACTACCAAAGGAAAGGCAACATAAAAATATTGATAAAATCAGACGACGCATTTGCTGAAAAGACTTATCTTTAACTGCTAACTTAACACTAAATGAAGTTGTTTGTGTAAAGCCCTAAAAGTTTTTATTACATTACTTTTCACAATACTACACTTGTTGGCTTGCAATTTTAATTCTGTCAATATTCATTAACACTTGCAGACACAACAGAATATTAAAACAAAATATACTACCCAAGTACTAATCTGTGAACAAATCCAGCCTAAGAATTATAAATTGAATTGCCAATCTTTAGTAGTAATAACTTTCTAATTACATCTGTAAAGTCATACTGTTCTTAAGAAATGCCATTAATAATCAATACTATCCCCCCATAATTCTATTATGTGTAACTGTTATATATAAAATTGGCTCTTTTAACGTTCTTTCTGTAGCACTTCCAGGTCTCACAAATGATGCTGTTTCCCATTTGGCCAGAACAAGGGAAATGTTCCTAATGACCTGAATAGCTGTAGCTCTGAAGGCAGTTTTTTAAAAGCAGCTAAATGCTGAGCAGTTGGCAGGGTAGAGAATCCACTCTCTTTCACCCTCCTGCCCCTTAATACACTAATATGTTTTTTTAATTTAACAGTAGCAGGGCTCTTAAAACTTGGGAGGTATTTTGGTGTGAAGCTAGGAATTTAGAAGAATGAATCTACTTTAAAAAAATGGAAGAAAGGCACAATCACAAACATGACATTTGTGAAATGTTTACATGCAGGATTTTGAGAAGCATCATTAATGACTATTGTGTTTTGAATGAGCCGCCAAATTCAGAGGAGAATGGAGAAGACAAATTAGCATTATTGCAACAAAACATTGCCCAACCCAGTAAAGCAACAAGAATTCATTGTAGCTGTAGCCTCTTGACTATATTATTGAATATATAAGATTGGAGTGGGGTTACTGAGAATTTTTAATGAATGGTCTGGTTTATGGCTACTAATGTATATTTTTAATTCTTAAAATATGTTAAATTTTTAGGACTATGAAATAACTGAAAGTGATTTAATTTTATCTTACATAGGTTTAAATCATTTTCTGTAGTTTAATAAATAGGGGTTTAAATGAAATTTTAAGGGAAATTTTATTTATAT
This sequence comes from Phocoena phocoena, assembly GCF_963924675.1. Lineage (NCBI taxonomy): Eukaryota > Metazoa > Chordata > Mammalia > Artiodactyla > Phocoenidae > Phocoena > Phocoena phocoena. The sequence goes on from NC_089219.1 coordinate 175,728,591, forward strand.
ATATATATAAATAAAATAGAGATTTATTATCCATTTTTAAATTAAATCGCTCCTTTGAAGAGGTGTTAGCAAAAGTTTTGATGTAAAAAATATACATACATGCTGTCAATGAATTACTTTCTAAATTGAGGAGAGAGGGAATTATTTAACAAGCAAAAGCTTTTCTTTCTAAATTTTGGAAGTATAGTTTTAACATCTATTACAACTCATCACAATTATTCCTCAATCACATTCATATAATTATACAGATTTGGTAATTATTGATCAGTGTAGATAAGCTAAGAGACAAATACAACTGAGCTAAAATAAAATGTCTACTCTGATTCCCTGTGAAAAAAAGCAATGAACAAATACTAATGTCTCTTTTTTGAAATTTATAATTAAAAAATTAATTATTTATTTGGGTTACTAAGTTGAAAAATTTACACTTCTTACATAAATTTAAATATTTTAGGGAGCTAGATAATGTTAGTTTTCCAAAGGAGACTGGATTTAAGAGTCAGATAGCTAAAGTTTCAAATCTCATCCTCCATCCAATTGTGAACTCCATCCAATTCAGTTCACAAAATTCAAAGCTGATGACATTTTGGCAAGTTCTTAACCTCACTGATGTAAAGTCATTCCATTTATAAGTGTACGTCCAATAATACTGACTCTGTAGAGTTTTAAAAGAAGTTAAATTTGTAGCAATTAAGTAAAATAGTGCAAGGAGCACAGTTTACTTCTGTGTGTGGTGTGTGTACCACATTTTGGTGTGTGTACACTTGTGAAGTCACAGATTTTTGTCCCAGGATGTCAATGTGAATAAAGATAGCTAGCTAGCTAGCTAGCTAGATAGATAGATCAAGGTAATAAGCTTTCGTGAAATTAATGAGTAAAATTAACAAAAGAATTTTTAAATAGAGCCACACTCAAAGAATCTGCAAACTGTTTTTCTTGGTCCAGGCACAGATTAATAAATTAAATGCTCATCAGTAAGAATAAATGCCAAAAGAATTGTTACCTGCTAATGAAAAATTAATCTGCATTTGATAATTTCTTTAAACATTTAAGCAATAATTTCATTGAGATTTCTTTATAATGGTACAACCTCTACCTTAAACATTGGGACAAATATTTATAAATCATGAATTATGACAATGTGGCTTACCAATTAAATAGCTGAGGTTTCAATAAATCAAAACTTCATATACTTCTTAATTTCAAATAACCTTCAAGTTGCCTCCTAAAAGGCAAGATCAAGGACTTTTTTTTAGAGTAACTAAATGTTTAGAGACAGTGAATACAAATTGTTAATCTTTTAATGAAAATTTTCCATAATAAAAATTATATTTAAGTAATAGTAACACAATTTAATAGAATATTTTTCCTGTAATAAGTTTAAAATATCTTAAAGAAAACTTTTTAAATGTTATGATTTTTAAGGAAAATAAAAATGTGTTGTAGTAGGTCACAGGTTTTAAGATACATATAATTTATTTCAACTTTATGTCTTTCAAATCCACATGTCGTAGGGAGGCTGGATATGGTGTTTTATGACAAAATAAATTTTCAGAAAAATGTATAATTTTAATTTTACAAGGTATAAATTACTCATTCCCTAAATTATAACCTTTCAGTTTGAGTCAGGCTTGAGTTGTCAAAATACCACTTTACACACAAAAAGCTTTTGAAACGTAAACTGGTAATGTTACTTTTCTCTGGATATTATTGTCAGAATCTATGGATTACAAATTGAAACATATTATCTGACAGGCACTTAGTCCTCCTGTCTTCTATGCTTGGAATTCATATAAAATAAATTTGTTATATTTAAAATAGATAACCAAAAAGCACCTACTGTGTAGTACAGGGAACTCTGCTTAATATTCTGTAATAACCTAAATGGGCAAAGAATTTGAAAAAGAATAGATACATGTATATGTATAACTGAATCACTTTGCTAGACACCTGAAACTAACACAACAATGTTAATGTTAATCAACTATACTCCAATATAAATAAAAATTAAAAAAAAGAAAAGATATTAGTTGAATATCACCCACTATATAACCCTTCAAAGACATCAATAACACATGGGGAAATTGCTGTCTTCTCTGCTCTGCCAACCCTGTCTCCAACTAATTCTGCTATGTATACATAGCAGAGTATTCTTTTCCTTCCTAGTAGTTAATATATTTATCTGTGTGGTTATTCAATTAATGTCTGCCTCTTCCATTATATAATAAGCTCCACATAGACATGGATTACGTCTTCTTTTTTTTTTTTTTTACGTCTTCTTTTTATAACTATGTATTCTTAAGACTCAGATACATGATCCATAGTAGTCACTCAATAAATACATACTGAAACAACAAAGGAGTGAATGTTATCATGTGAGCTAAAATGAAATAACCACCTAAGAAAGAAAAAGGCTGAAGTTTCTGACTTGTGAGCACACGCCCCAGCTAAAGTTCACAGAAAACCAAGCTCATTGGAAGAATTCATTTTTCAGTTGGGCTCTTTGAGTGTGCAAGTGACTAGGGGTGGTTAGGAGTTAACTATTTGCTTTAAATTGAGAATCACTAAGGACTAGGTAAAAACCTACTCCTACTAAAAGTCGAAACATATATTTGAATGTTGAAAAAAAAGCTACCATTGTCTGTGAGTACAGTGAAATCTACAGAGTTGGGGCTCACAGCCTCCATTAGCTAATGCACTTCGGGGAGAGGAGTCCTGCTATCAGTTATAAGAGGATCTTCAATCTTTCGTATCTGTGTCAGCCTAAAGGCAAGGGAAAGACACTGATTGTACAAACTCAAATTCCATACTGCTAGGGGATAGATAAATATATAATATATACTCTGACAAGTTTTTTTCCTAAAAACATTAAAATATAAGTTTTAACAGGCAATAAGTTTAAAGTCTGACTGGCAAAAAGCAAAATTTTCATATTATTTGAAATTTTGATTGTCAAGTAACATTTACCTCAAGATGGAATTTGAAATGATAGTTAAATTAGACTTGTGTTTAAAGTGACTCATTGGTTTAAACTATTGCACTGTGAGGTATATATGCTCTTCTTATCTCCTTTTGGCACATGAGAGGGTTTTGGTGCAAATTATTTCTCTAAGGATGTATACCTAACAATAGCTTGAATCCAGGGAATTTGACACCAAAAGTAATGAACTTAACTTCTTTATAGATTAACAGCAACTTTGAAAGGTGGATTTTAATAGTAATGCATGATACTTGTGTGTGTAGGGATTGTAAAAGGGAGCATATGGTGAAAGAGAGGGAAAGAGATAGAAATATATATATATATATATATATATAGAGAGAGAGAGAGAGAGAGAGAGAGAATGGTGGAAAGCAAGGAAGTTGGGAGAAGTTTATCAATAAAATGGGGAGGAATGTGAGAAATATTAATATAAATTAATATAATAGAAACAAAATACTGACTATAGATTAATCCTTTATTGTCCTGACTAAACAGTCATCTAAGAAATACAGAATGTAAATATCTGTTTGGTAGAAGGAGCTAAAGAACGCTTGGGACTAATTCACATTTCTCAGAAGAGGGCAGTAGAATTGTAGGAACTGAATGATTAAAGAGGTTTACGATTAATTGCTTTCATAAGTGATATAGTACAGTCCAAACTCCAGCCTCAGAGTACAGAGAATAAAAGTCTCAGAGTGAGTCTCAGATGGTGAGAAAGAAAAGAGATTCTTCGATGGGATCACCCAGCTGTGATGAGGGAATTCAAGGATGAAATTGGGAAAATGATGGGAAAAATCTGTTACATCAAAAAATCACTAAGCTGAAGGTTGCCAATATGTCTCTAATGCGTAAGAAGGATTCCAGAGAAGGATGAAGTACTGTAAACCCACAGGGAAGCTCAGATTCCACGATAAAACGTTAACATACCGAACACAAAGGGAGGTACTCCATCACAAAGAGTGTTATTCCACAGTGGGGATATTATGTCTCATCCCTTTACTGGAACTACTTGTAATGAAAAATATGCATGTAGAAAAAAAAATTCATAAATATAATCAACTGCTTCTTAACAAAATAAATGATGTCTCCTCTTCAAAGTTTGCTTAAAAGAAAACAGGTCACTGGACTACTGAGTAGTACAGAACACTTTGAGAAAAACCTATGCAAAGACTGAAAATATCTGGAAAGAACGGTTAATCACAGCAGAAAGAAGCAATCAGATGTGTAGCCTAATTAGTGCAAAGTAAATAAACAAGCTATATTCAGTTAAAGTGCTAACACACCTATAGATGAAGAGCAACTGAGAAGGATTCAGGGGGAAAACTGTTAAAAGAGAAAAGACATTTTTTTAAAAAATGAAAGGGCATAATGAAGGATATACCAGTGATGACAGTGAAAGACAGTACTTTGGGAAATACAACAACCACTGAACTATAATCTTTGGATGATTATATTATCACTTCATTATTGACTCTGGAAAGGAAGTGGGTCTAAAATACTGATGAACCTAAAAACTTATCATGGAGAGTCACTCCATGTGACCAAAGAAAATAGAAAATAAAACGGTGAAACAATAATCAAGGGAGTATAAAGAAAATTTCCTAGAATCAGAGAAGAGTGTGGGTGGAGTAAAACTGAGGACACTACAGAGGAAAAATGAAAGCAAACAAAAGGAAAAATAAAAGATTTATATCATTTTGAAAGGAGCAAACAAAAAGTGTTTCCATCTCAGCAATAGAGGATTAAGAGAAACAAATGAAAATGGACATATGAAAGTGGTTGTTTTTAATGGCTCAGTCACCATCATAAGTTTGTAGTTGTCAGCATGACAGACCTGTACGTGATTTTTTAGATTTGCACCTATCTATTTCCTTTTTTTTGAATGACTGATGATATTGTATTTTTAATTTTGGTGTCGATATGTTCTTTGCTAGCTTAGAAACGCAACTGATTCTTGAATGTTTATCTTGTATCCTACAAACTTATTAAACTCCTTCATTATTCTGGAAGTGTTTTGTAGAGTCTCTTGGAATTTCCTATGTAGACAATTATGTCATCTGCAGACAGTGACAGTTTTATATCTTCTTTTCTCATCTGTAGCATTTCACTTTCTTTTATTGCCATATTTTACTGGATAGAATTTCCAGCAATATATTGAGTAGAAGAGCTTAGAGTGGATGGATGTCCCTGCCTAGTTTAATTTTATTAAATGCTTTATCTTCATCAAGTGATGTGATCATCTTTTTTTTTTTTATCCTGTTAATGTGGTGGATTATATTTATTAATTTTCAAATGGTAAGCTAGCCTTGCAACACTGGAATAAACCCCACTTGGTCATTTATGTATAATTATTTTTACATATTGCTGAATTCTATTTACTCAGATGTTATCAATAAACTTTTATCAATATTCATGAAAGAGATTGGTCTATAGTTTTCTACTTTGGAGCTGTTTTTTGTTCATTTTCTTTTTCTTTTTTGGTTTTGATATCAGGTAACACTTGGGTGATAAAAATAAATTGGTATGTGTTCCTCCTCTCCTATTTTCTGAGACTGCAGAATTAATGTTAATTCTTATTTAAATATTTAGTAGAGTTTTGCAGTGAAATTATCTGAGCCTAGAGATCTATTTATCTGGAGTTTTAAAACTAAAAATTCCATTTCTTTAATAGTCATAGGGCTAGTAAAATTAAATCTTTTATAGTAGGTGTTCTATGAAAGTTTGTATTTTTGAAGACTTGGTCCATCTTATCTAAGTTGTAAATTGTACGTGTGTAGAGTCATTCATTGCATTCACTTATTATCATTTTGATATCCATAGGGTCTGTAGTGATAATCACTGTTAAATCCTGATATTGGTAGTTTGTGTCTTCTGTTTTTTTTCCTAGAGTTTTACCAATTTAATTGATTTTTCCAAAGAACCTGCATGTTTTACTAATTCAGTCTATTGTTTCTCTGTTTTTAATCATTGATTTGTGCTATTGTCTCTGTTTTTAAAAAATTTGTTTGGGTTTGTTTTGCTCTTCTTTTTTGAGGTCTTTTTATTGTTGGAACACAATTTTTTTCCCTTTACTATTGTGAGCAGTTTGTGCTATAAATTTCTCTCTCAGTATCACTTAAACTGTGTACTATAATTTTTGATACTTTGTATTTTTCTTTTCACTTAGTTCAAAGTATTTTTTGTTTATATTGAGGTTATTATTTAACACACAGTTTATTTAGTAGTATGTGATTTAGTTCCCAAGTGTTTGGAATTTTTCATATTGTTTTGTCATTGATTTCTAGTATGATTTAATTATGATCAAAAAAACACTGTACAATTATAATTCTTTCAAATTTGTTGAGGTTTATCTTATGATTGAGGAGATCTTCTATTTGTTATATGTTCCATAGGTACTAGAATATCTGTACTGGGCTGTTTTACAGTAAAGTGTTAAATAAATGATTATATTCTATTGGTTAATAGTGGTGTTAAGTTTTTCTATATTCTTGCTGATTTTTTGTCTAGTTGCTCTACCAATTGATTAGAGACACTGAAATCTCCAACTATAATTGTGGATTTTTCTATTCCTTCATTTCTATTAGTTTTTGTTTCTCATATCTTGTAGCCTGGTCTTTTGGTGGACACACATTTAAGATTAGTATGTCTTCATATTGGATTGCTTTCTGATTACATTAGGCAGTTCTTTGTTTCTTATGATTTCCTTGCTTTGAATCTTACTTTATCTGATGTTAATGGATACTACTGCTTTATTTTAATTAATGTTTGCATGATATTTTTCTATTCTTTTATCATTCTGAAGTGAGGTTTATCATAGACGATCTATATTTGGCTTGTGTTTTGTGGTCCATTCAGCCAATCTCTGTCTTTTAATTAGAATACTTATACCATTTGTAATTAATGCAATTATTGATATTTTGGGGCTTAGTTATTTTTATTTTTTATTTTGTCTCTCTGCTTTTCATTTTTATGTTTTCTCTTTCCTATCTTTTTGTAGGTTACTTAAAATTTTTAGAACTTCATTTTGATGTGTCTATAGTTATTTTGAGTACACATTTTTGTGTACTGTTTATTATTGACTGCTTTGTGTATTAATTTTTTTGCCTTTGAGGGATGAGCAATTTAATAGGAGAGATAGATATATGAACAAATCCAATAAATTATGTGGATGAGATAATACATCTATGTGAGTCATACAGAAGGATAGTTCAAAATATATTCAGAAAAGATTAATATATGAATCTGTTACAGGGATGGTATGCCTAAGAAATTAATCATCAATTCAACCAGCCTCACTAAAGACTCAGAGTTATAACAATAAGCAGCCAGATGAGAGGAAAGGCACATTGCCAGAGAGTCACAAATATTTTTAATGAACCATGAGGATATAAAGATATCTCTGAAAATGACACTGGAAAATATTTTCTTTTTCTTTTAAGTTGTGGCAAAATGAAATTTACCATCATAACCATTTTAAAGTACACAGTTTAGTAGTGTTAAGTGGTTGCAAGACTGAAACTCATTTCTCACTAAACAGTATACCCTGGGCACCACAATTCCACTTTCTGTTTCTATGAGTTTGAATACTCTAGATAGCTCGTATAAATGGAATCATACAGTATTTGTCTTTTTGTGACTGGCATTTTATTTAGAACAATTACCTTAAGATTCATTCATGTTACAGCCTGTGTCACAATTTCTTCCCTCTGTAAGGCTGATTAATATTTTGTTGTTTGTATACAGCATATTTTATTTATCCATTCATTCACTGATAGACACTTAGGTTGCTTCCATGGTTGGCTATTGTGAATAATGCTGCTATGAGCATAGTGTACAACTATCTCTTCAAGACCCTACCTACTTTCAATTCATTTGGTATCCACAAAGGTAATTACTGCATCATATGGCAATTCTATATTTAAATTTTTGAGAAACTACCATTTTTTTTTTTCCCACAGCAGCTACAGCAGTTTACAGTTCTCCCAACGGTGCACAAGGGTTTTATTAATTTCTCCACATCGTCACTTAACACTTGCTATTCTGTGATTTTTTTAAATAGCAGCTACATTAATGGGAATGAGGTGATATCTTGTGGTTTTGATTTGCATTTAGCTAAAGATTGGTGACGTCGAGCATCTTTTTATATGCTTATTGGTCATCTCTGTATCTTCCTTGGAGAAATTTCTATTTAAGTCCCTTGCCTATTTTTAAATCATGTTTGTTCGTGAGTTTTAGCATACTACATTTTATATACGTAACTAACAATGGTCTACTGGGATTAATCAACATTTTACCATTTCATTCAAGCATAGACACCATACTTCTCTCTATTTCCTTTTCTCTTCCCCATTTATAATAAAATTGCCTTAAATGTTTGTTCAAATTTATTTTGAACCATGCAAGACAGTGTTATAATTTTTATTTCATAATTCAAAAATAATATAAAAAATGAGAAGGAAAATGTTTTGTGCTTACCCATTTTTACTCTTATTTTTTCCCCTTCTTAATGTTTCAAGGTTCCTTCTTTTATCATTTTATTCCTATTTAGAGAACTCTCTTTTAGGTTACATTTTATGGCAATAAAATCTCTTCATTTTCCTTAATCTGAGAATGTCTTGATTTTTCCTTTTATTCCTAGCAATTGAATAGATTTCAAGTAGATACTGAATTCTGGGTTGACAGTTCTTTTCTTCCAGCACTTGAAAAAAATGTTCTGCCACTTCTTTCCAGCTTCCATTTTTTCTAATGAGAAATCTGCACTTAAATTGAATTTCCCCTAGTATGGTGTTATTATTCTCTTGTTGCTTTGAGGACTTTTTCTTTCTCTTTTGCCTTCAGAAGTTTGATATGATGTGGCTTAGTAGGTATTTCTCTACATTTCCCTATTCAGGATTTTTCAGTTTCTTGAATCAGAGGGATTATGTTTTTTGACAAACTTGAAAAGGTGTTCTTTGAGTTATTTTTCCTCCTTGCCATCTACCTTCTGGGATTTCAGTGACATAAATGTTAGATATTTTTTTATAGTCCCATGGATCTCTGAGGCTCTGTTCATTGTGTTTTGTTATTGTTTATTTACGTTGAATTTATTTGTTTTTGTTTGGGGGAAGCAATATATAACTATATATAGTTATTCAGATAAGACAATGTCTTTTGTTCTGTCTTTAAGTTCACAATTCTTTTTTCTCTTTCCCTATCATTTACTGCTACCCAATCCATTGAGATTTTGCTAAAGAATTTATCATATTTTAGGGCAGTTTTAGGTTCACAGCAAAATTGGGGAAAGGTACAGAGATTTTCTGTGTATTCCCTAGCTCCACACACGCATAGCCCCCCTCCATTATCAACATCACTCACCAGAGAGGTACATTTGTTACAACTGATTAACCTACATTGACACATTATAATCACCCAAAGTCCACAGTTCATATAAGGTTCACTTTGGGTGTACATTCTTTGTGTTTGGACAAATGTATAATGATATGTATTCAACACTATAGTATTTTCACTGTCTTGAAAATATTCAAGGATTTGCATATTCATCCCTGTTTGCAACAGCACCTGGCAACCATAGATCTTTTTACTGTCTCCAGAATGCCGTAGCTTTGAAAACATATAGGATGCAGCCTTTATAGATCGGCTTCTTTCCCTTAGTAATACGCATTTAAGTTTCCTCCATATCTTTTCATGGTTTGTAGCTCATTTATTTTTAGCACTGAAAATCATTCCATTGTCCGGATGTCCATACCTACCAAAGGGCATCTTAGTTGCTTCCAAGTTTTGGCAATTATGAATAAAGCTGCTATAAACATTTGGGTACAGGTTTTTCTGTGGATATAACTTTTGAAATCCTTTGGGTAAATACCTAGTACAATTGCTAGATCATATGGTAAGAGTAGATTTAGTTTTCTAAAGGAACTGCCAAACTGACTTCCAGAGTGCCTGAACCATTTTGCATTCCCACAAGCAATGTATGAGAGTTCCCATTGTTTTACATCCTTGCCATCATATAACGTTGCCATTGTTCTGGATTTTGGCTGTTCTAATAGATGTGTAGGGGTATCATTTTTGTTTTAATTTGCATTTCTCTGATGACACATGATGTGGAGCATCTTTTCTTATGCTTATTTGCCATCTGTATATCTTCTTTGGTAAGATGGTTGTTAAGAACTTTGGCCCATTTATTAATTGCTTGCTTTATTTATTTATTTATTGGCTTTATTTATTTATTTACTATTAGGTTGCTTTCTTATTGTTGAATTTTGAGTTCTTTGCGTATTTCAGATCAGAGTCCTTTATCAGATGTGTCTTTTGCAAATTTTTTTTCCACTCTGGGTCTTGTCTCCTCATTCTCTTGACATTGTCTTTTGCATAGCAGAGGTTTTTAATTTTAATGAAGTTCACCTTATGAATTATTGCTTTCATGAATCATCCTTTTGGTGTTGTATCTAAAAGTCATTGCCAAACCCAGGAACAGCTAGGTTTTTTCTCCTATGTTATCTTCTAGAAGTTTTATACTTTTGCATTTACATTTAAGTCTGAGATCCATTTGAAATTAGCTTTTGTGAAGAGTGTTAAGTCTCTGTCTAGATTTTTCTTTTATTTTGCAGGTGGATATCTAGTTATTCCAGCATCATTTGTTGGAAAGACTATCTTCACCTCATTTTATTGCCTTTGCTTCTTTGTCAAAGATTAGTTGAACATATTTATGTGGGTCTTTTTCTAGGTTATCTATTCTGTTCCACTGATCTATTTATCTATTCTTTTGCCAATACTCCATTCTCTTGAAACTACTTCTTTATAGTAGATCTTGAAGTTGTTAGTGTTAGTCCTCCAATTTTTTTCCTCATTATTGTGTTAGTTATTCTGGGATTTTGCCTCTCCCTTTAGAGTCAGTTTGACAATATCCATAAAATAATTTCTTGGGAATTTAACTGAGAAGTCATTGACTCTACAGACCAAATTGAAAAGAACTGACATCTTGAGAATATTGTATCTTTCTCTCCATTAATGGAATATCTCTCCATTTATTTAGTTCTTCTTTGGTTTCATTCATCAGAGTTTTGTAGTTTTACTCATATAGATCTTGCACATATTTTATTATATTTATACATAAGTATTTATTTTTTGTATTGTGTCTTTAAATACAAATTCCGCTTTTTCACTGACAGTATATAGGAAAGCAATGGACTGTGTATTAACCTTATATCCTGAAACCTCACTGTAATCACATGAGTTTAGGGAGTTTTCTTGTTGATTCTTTCAGATTTTTTTTTTTGACATAGATTTTCATGTTTTCTGAGAACAAAGACAGTTTTACCATTTCCTTCCTAATTTATTTCTTTTTCTTGTCTTATTGCATTAACTACGACTTCATACACAATCTTGAAAAGGAGTGATGATAAGGGACATCCTTGTCTTAGGTAAAAAACTTCTAGCTTCTCACCATTAAATGTGATGTTAACTGTAGGCTTTGTGTAGATATTCTTTATCAAGTTGAGGAGTTCCCCACTATTCCTAATTTACTGAGAGTTTTTATTATGCCTTTCTGCATCTATTGAAATGATCATAAGATTTTTCTTTTCTAGACTGTTATGTGATGGATTAATTAATTTTCAAATGTTGAACCAAGCTTGCACGCCTGGGTTAATTCCCACTTGATCATGGTGTGTAATTCTTTTTTATACTTTGTTGGGTTAAATCTGTTAATATTTTGTTGAGGATTTTTGCATCTATGTTCATGAGAGATATTGTTCTACAATTAACTTTACTTGTAATATCTTTGCCTGGTTTTGGTATAAGTGTAATGCTGGCTTCTTAGAATGAATTAGGAAGTATTCCTTCAGCTTCTATTCTCTGAATGAGATTGTGGAGAATTGATACAATTTCTTTCTCAAATGTTTCGTATAATTCACCAATGAACACATCTGGACTTTGTGCTTTCTATTTTCGAAGGTTATTAAGGATTGTTTCAATGTATTTAATAGATATAGGCCTACTCAAACTGTATTTTCTTGTGTGATTTTATGCCTGCTGGATCTGTCCATTTCTGATAGAAGGATGTTAAAGTCTTCCACTGAGTTTCTTAAATCAATTTTTGTATTTTTCCATTCTGAAATTTTCATCTGGTTCTTTTTAAATAATGTTATTCTTTTATATAAACTTTTTCAAGAGTAATTGGGCCATGTGTTAAGAGACAACATCACAAGGCAAAAGGCCAAATGTCATGGACAGTTCTGAGGCCCCAGCCTATAGGTCTCCAAGATCCAGGATGGCCTCAGACTGTAGTTTTCCACACTGTCACCAGAGGGCACCCAAACTAGCCCATCAGGGAGTGATGACCTGGCAAGGAGGAAAAGGGAGTGGGTTTAATGAATTTAACTTAGAGCTTCAAAGATTTCCACTCTATCACTCTTCAAGATGTACCCTCCCTGGGGAGAAATGAAGATGATCATATTCCCTCACCATTGTGTCTTGAATAAACACTGCTGCTGCTGCTTAAAAAAAAGAAAAATACTTGAAATAAGTTGAGACTTTCTATTGCTTTACTGAGGGTTTCTATTCTTTTTTCTACTGTTTAAGCTTGTTCATAATTGTTCAATGACACAATTTTATTATGGGTGTTTTCAAGTAGTTCTCAAATAGTTCTAATGCATCTGACATCTCAATGCTTTCATCTATTCCTGGTTTTTGGTATGACAATCAATTTTTAATGAAAACCTAGATATTTTATATATTGTGTTATAAGACACTGGGTCTTATTTAAATCATCTCTTATAGCTGGCGTCCCCTGATACCTTATATAGTGGAAAGGGGGAGCACTGCTGCATTGTTGCCAGGTGCAAGTAGACATCCAGTTTCCCTACTCAGCCTCTTTGGCACCCAATAGAAGAAATGGTTCCTGGGGTAGGTGGGGGGTGAGAGTTCCAGCTCTGAACTAGACTTTTGCTAAGTCTACCCTTGCTGTTAGAAGTAGTAGTATTAGTCATAAAGCTACTAATACTATTAGTACTACTAGTAGTGCTACTGCTCCCCACCTGGTCCCTACTGACACCACGGTTGGGGCGGTGGCTTGCTTCATTTCTGCTTAGTGTGGTAAAAGTCTTATCTATTTGGCCTCCTCTGACACCACACCAGTGGAGAGAGGAAGGCAAATCTGGTTAGTGGCTTGGTGGGGGTTAACATGTGTGCTCCACATGTAGATTCCACTGACACTGTGAGGGAGGGGTCTTGTTACCACCAGCAGGGATGAAAAATTCAGGCTTCCACTCACCTGGACTTCCCTGGCACAACCCTCGATCCGGGGGTTGGCTCCCTTGTTACAGCACGGCAAGGGTAGAAGTCTAGGACCCATTTGGTCTTTGCTGGCATGGGAGCAGTAAAGACAGAGTGGTTTTCTGTAAGTGTTTGGCTGGGGTAGAGACATTACCATCTAATTTCTATCTGTTTTTGCTAGCCAGCTCCTTTCCTGGTTGTTTGGCTAGAGAGCAGGCTTTTACTGATTTTTTTTTTTTTTTTTTGGTCTACATTCAATGGCGTTTCTGGCTTACTGGTGTTTTCACACCAAGTATGGGATATATGAGGCAAAAAGCAAATCTAGAAACTCATCAACTGTCAGTCCTTGGATTTCAACATCCCTAGCCAGTCTGCCTGCATCCCTATAACTTTTAAAGGTTCCTCAGTTTTGTTTTCTATCTAATATCCAGGTTATTCTAGCTGGGCTTAGTGGGAGAAATCAAGAAAACTACACCTACATTTTTCCTTGAAGCAGGACTGCTATAACAATGCTAATATTTTTAAATTACTTTATATTTATTTTATAATGGGTATTAAAATGTAACTGCATTATTAAATACAAAACACTGCAAAGAGGCTAATAATCCTGTTAAATGCTAAGGAGGAGTTACTAAACTTTCAACACAGGTGTCTGTGAAAAATGGTGAGTGAAAAATCCTTTCTACCAAGTTTACACACTTTTCTGAAGATTCGTGGAAAGAAAACAAAGAGAAAAGTGTATAGTATATTTTAAAATCTTTTAGAGTTTTGGGAATATATAAAAATATAAAAGTGGTAAATTAGGAAACAAACTCAGATGGAAAAACCATCCATTTATAATTACATAGACAATTTAATTTAGTAAAAGTATAATTGGAGTAATCTGAGGGAGAGTTATGTGTTCATTTAATCATAGGGCTTTTGTAATAATCTATAGAAAAGTCACATGACTGTATAAAAAATGCTATTTGTTAAGATTAAAATGTGAGCAATGGGACCTAATCGAACTTACAAGCTTTTGCACAGCAAAGGAAATCATAAACAAAACAAAAAGACAACATACAGACTAAAAGAAAATATTTGCAAATGATGCAACTGACAAGGGCTTAATTTCCAAAATATACAAACAGCTCATACAACTCAATAACAAAAAACCAAACAACTCGATCAAAAAATGGGCAGAAGACCTAAATAGACACTTATCCAGAGAAGACATACAAATGGCCAATAGGCACATGAAAAGATGTTCAACATCGCTAATTATTAGATAAACGCAAATCGAAACTACAATAAGGCATCACCTCACACTAGTCAGAATGGCCATTATTAAAAAGTCTAGAAATAATAAATGTTGGAGAGGGTGTGGAGAAAAGGGAACCCTCCTACACTGTTGGTGGGAATGTAAATTGTTGCAGCCACTATGGAAAACAGTACGGAGGTTCCTCAAAAAACTAAAATCAGAGCTACCATATGATCCAGCAATCCCACTCCTGGGCCTATATCTGGAGAAAAACATGGTTCAAAAGGATACATGCACTGCAATGTTCACTGCAGCACTATTTACAATAGCCAAGACATGGAAGCAATCTAAATGTCCATTGACAGATGAATGGATAAAGAAGATGTGGTACATATATACAATGGAATATTGCTCAGCCATTAAGAAGAATGAAATAATTCCATTTGCAGCAACAGGGATGGACCTAGAGATTATCATACTAAGTGAAGTAAGTTAGAAATAAAAAGAAAAATACCATACAACATCACTTATATGTGGACTCTAAAATATGACACAAATGAACTTATTTACAAAACAGAAACAGACTCACAGACATAGAAAACAAAGTTATGGTTACCAAAGGGGAAAGGGGGGTGGAGAGGGGATAAATTAGAAGTTTGGGATCAGCAGATACAAGCTACTATATATAAAATAGATAAAGAACAAGCACCTACTGTATAGCACAGGGAACTGTAGTAAATGCTTTGTAATAAACCATAATGGAAAAGTATATGAAAAAGAATATGTGTATATATCTGAATCACTTTGCTGTACACCAGAAATTAACACTGTAAATCAACTATAGTTCAATAAAAAATAAATAATAAGTAAAATGGGAGCACAAAACCAAGCATTTTCCAATAAAATGTATAATTTAATTATGTATAATATTGATATAAAACCACATTTCTCTATGCATGTATAGGAATGGTTTGTATATTTATATTTCCCTAGATTCCTACGTTGAAAGTGTTTTGGGTGCCAAATTTGATAGGTTCAAGTTTTGTTTTTTTTATAATCGAAAGTTGTAACAATTATCAAACACACTCTGTAAGAAAAAAAAAAACCTCACACAATAAAAATAATAAATAACAAAAACAATTTAATACTAGTTACAATAGCAAGAACAACAAAAAAATTGTCTAATATGTGACTTAGTAATAACATGTAACATATGCCTTAGTTACTAACTTCTCACACTTTAATTATTCCCATGCATCCCAGAGACAGAATTCCTCTTGTTGGTTACTCAGGCCATAAATGTGAAAAACAGGCAAGAATCTCAGGACTACAGAGTTCCTCTAAATAAGAATATTTTTAATAGTTAAATGCTGTACATACTCAAATATAATGCAAATATGATTTTAGAATGCAGAAAACACTCAGTTTCTATCTGCTGAATGTTATTTTAAGTGCTTATTAGAAAGCAAAATTAATGCTGACCATAAAATAGTTTTTAAATGTGTAGACTTTTAATAGTGTTTTTTCTTCAGTGGACAAACTTCAGAGAAATATACATTTAATTTTAACATCTAAAATAACTGTCTTATTACATCAAAGTGAGGTGG
This sequence comes from Phocoena phocoena, assembly GCF_963924675.1. Lineage (NCBI taxonomy): Eukaryota > Metazoa > Chordata > Mammalia > Artiodactyla > Phocoenidae > Phocoena > Phocoena phocoena. Next base: position 175,744,690 of record NC_089219.1, read on the forward strand.
GGGGATTCCAAGGCATTTTTTATTTTTTGTACTGGTCGAGGACTTAATGATAACTCTAATATTAGATAACATATTTTAATTTATGAAGTTTAAGCATTAGCAGCAGATGGAAATTAAGTTTTTGTTAACTTTAACAGGAAGATCATGCCAAGAGGATCCCCAGAGAATAATTAAAATTGAGTTTTGTAGAAAAATTAATATTTTGAGGTCCATTGCAACCTAAGTTAAATTGTGTGATGACTCTTCTGATGATAATTTAATGAAAATATTTCTTAGGAAGGAAAGAATTCAGGTGGCTAAGGTGACTGTGAGGTTGAAGATGACCATGGTTTTGGTAAAGCTGATATATTCTAATCAGAGACAGCAACTAGGTAACACAAAAATAATAGTAAATAAAGGCTGAAAAGGGAGGTGGTAAGAAAATACAAGTTAAATATTCAGATATCAGGCTAAATTGTTATACAATTATTAAGCTGACAATGAAAAGAAATGAATTTTTAATGCCCAAAACCAGACACTTATTTCATTTATAAAGTTTAGAATAAAATTGCGATTAAGTATTTGAACAAGTGACCTTCCTCCTTCTGGGCTGAGCTTGAATAACTATTTTATAAATTAGGTATTACGACTCTTCTGAAAGAACTAGGTCAATTAAAAGTTAGTAAAGCCAGAAGTCCAGATGGCATTGAATTCACCCAACTAAAATGAACTCTCCTGGATTTGGCTGATTCTCATTATTCAATTATTCATGTGATATATGTGAAAATCTGGCAAATCGGAAAATTGCCAGTGATCTGCTCCATCAGTGGGAGATGACTCAGTTCTCCTAATTACAGACTTAGACACAATAAGTGTCTTCAGACACAATAAGTGTCTTCTCTTCCCCCACAGGTATTTTTTAAAGCAACTGACTCTATAATATTAAAAAAAATTAACAATCAAAAGAAAATCACAGGTAATTAATTTTTTCCCACAAGTTAGTAACACAAGTAACCATCCACATAAAAGGTAACAAGTAGTCATCTAATGGAGAAGTAAACTCTGTATTGAGTAAATTGATGAAGAAAAAAATTTAAGAAATGGAAACCGCACAGAGGAAAAATTCTATATTCATACATTTTTGCACTACATTGTTTTATGACCTTGAGTAAATCCCGTTATCACTCAGATTCTTAATTTTCTATGCTATAAAACCAAGCACATGCACTTAAAAAATCCTTGTCCTTTTTTCATATTTCTGATTTCCTGTTTTAAATTTATATAATTCTGTAGAAGAAAATTTAAACGATTAAACTTCTCAAGATTAAGCACATCTGTAGATAGCCAGCATGTGTTTCGTATTATTTTAAAAGGATTTATATACTGAAAATTATTTTATATTGTACCATCATATCATATGTATATACTTTAACAACAAAATGTTGCTTGTTCACTTGTGCTTTTTGTTTTTTTGTCAATATTCAACTAATACTCTGTGAAAACAATGATAATTACAATCAAAAATATAGATAACTTTATGTTTTCTCACTGAAGACTCACAATAACCCTATAAGGCATATGTATTTATTTTCAGTTTTCACTATTTACAGATGATGAAAATAAGGCATAGTTAAGTTACAGTACTTGACCTACATGAAACAGTGTTTAAGTCAGTACTGCCCAATAGAAATACTTTGTGACCCACAAATGCTATTGATCATCTGGGCAGGAAGGTGACATAATCAAAAGGCAAGTGAAGAGAAGGGTGTTGTGACCCTCAGGCTAGAAAAGGGTATCTGAATTTTTTGTTGTTAGTAGTGTTTTTACATTATCATTATGTCTTATTTCTTTTTTAATTTTTTAAATTTTTATATAATTTTAAAGGTTACTTTCCATTTACAGTTACTGCAAAATATTGGCTATATTCCCTGTGTTGTATAATGCATTCTTAAGCCTATCTTACACCCAGTAAGTTTATGCCTCTCATCCCCCCACCCCTTTATTGCCCCTCCCTACCCCCCTGGTAACCACGAGTTTGTTCTCTGTATCTCTGAGTCTGCTTCTTTTTTTGTTATATTCATCAGTTTGTTATATGTTTTAGATTCCACATATAAGTGATATCATACAGTTTTTATCTTTCTATGTCTGACTTATTTCACTTAGCATAATGCCCTCCAAGTGAAAGGGATATCTAAATTTAAATAAGCCATTTTGGAGGCCACTGAAACATTCTGGTTGTGAGAAAAGTGAGACCAAGAATCATAATGACAGGAATGCAAAGAAAAGGAAGAGTTTGAAAGGAAACAGAAAGATATGTTTTTATTATCTATTTGCAATATGACCTAGCGAAAAACATAAATTACCTCTTCAAGATGATAGAATTCTTTTCAGATTAAAGCCAATGCTGAATGGAGAAACATGCACTATTTTAGTGAAAATGGCTATGACCTGGATGTAGTTGATCAATTTGCAAGATAACAAATATCTCATCTCTGTAGTCCAACTGGGTAAATCAGTTGTTTATTTTCTGTGCTAGAGATCACTTAGCACAGATAATCAAGATTCCTTGTACAATAGCTACAGTAGACACAAGAATGAGGTAAAGAGACCAGGTCAGGAAAAATGGTTTACATAAATGTTGTATCTCAAAGGTAGATTGGATAATTTCTATGTGTAAAATTCATAAAATATTATTAGGCTATCTAAATAAAAAGTACTCAGATAATATTACCTTGATCTTTACATTGCTCAAATTTTATAGCCTTGCTTAACAGTAAAAATTACAATTGGCTGTACTAATTTCCCAAACAATGAAAATTGTATGGTACTGAGGAGCAGAGTGCAAAACACTCTGTGTCTTGTTCAATGCATTTGTCACTTTACAGACTTGGAAACCAAGTTCTAAGTAGGCTTGGTTAAATGGCATTGCTAAGGTCAAGGAGTAATAGTTAAGAACATGAATTAAAAATTAAAACATAAATGGTACTAAAACATTTTTAGTTTTTTTATAAATTGAATGCACTGTGATGAACTGAACCTCATATTAAACACATCTTTAAATTGTTCCTAAAAATGAGAATAATATTATTAGTCAAATTTCAGAGAAGTCTGGGCTGTCCCAAAGTGAGTATGTTATGCTCCCGTCTCCCTCTGTATATATAAATAGCATTATACAAAGATTCACTTAATATGTTAGTGGATAAAGAGAAATATCATATATTAATTTAAACTAGTTATTATCATAGTATGATGGTATTTACTCCTGAAATTCAAAGTCTAATTTCTCTCTTTGTAATTAAAATATTTTCCAGGGTAGATTTTAGTCATCAATAACGCTAAGCAAGGCTCAATTCTACCAAAAAAAACCCCAAAAAACAAAAAGGTTTCCATATTTAGAAACAGTTTCCTTCTTTCCTTTGCCTTACATATGTGCTTTGAAATAGTAACAAAAAGACAATTAAAAAAAATAATGAACAAAGTTTCCATTTACAGCAAAATGGTAGACTGTCTCTACCATGAAAGTAATTAAATACGCTAGACTAAGTCTTTTAAAATTGTTGAACTGAGAATAAAATTAGAATTCTTCAGAAGCAAAAATCTGAAAAAGCAAAAACATAGAAATAAGAAACAGTTTAAAACTGAACAATGCTATAAGTCAACAGCTATTGGACACAGCTAAAGTAGTTCTAAGCATGATATTTATAATCTCAAATGTTTACATTAGAAAGCCCCAAAATACTGCAAAGTAGTTAGATGTACACCTGTTAACAGAAATAAAAAATCACAGCAAGAAGAAAGGAGAAAAAAACAGAGAACAAAGTAACAGAAAAATACAACATGGAGAATCAATAAAAGACAAAAGTTGTATCTCTGACATAGGCAATGACAGATAGATATATAGATAGATAGATGATAGATAGATAGATAGTCCAATAGATAAATTGGACTACATGAAAATTAAAACTTTTTCTTCAAAGGATACAATCAACAAAGTGAAAAGGCAACCTACAGAATGGGAGATAATATTTTTAAATCATGTAACTTGTAAGGGGTTAATATCCAGCATACGTAAAGAGCTCCTTTAGCTCAACAAAAAGAACCAACGACCCAGTTATAAAATGGGCAAGGGACTTGAATACACATTTCTCCTAAGAAGATATACACATGGCCAAGGAGCATATGAAAAGATGCTTGACATCACTAATCACTAGGGAAATGAAAATCAAAACCACAATGAGGTAGCACCTCATACCTATTAAGATGGCTACTATGAAAGAGAGAAGACAGGAAGGAGGGAGGGAAGGAAGGAAGGAAGGAAGGAAGGAAGGACGGAAGGAAATAAGTAATCGTGTTGGCAAGGATGTGAAAAAATAGAACTTTTGACCTTTGTGCACTGTTGGTGGGAATGTGCAGCCAGCAGCCACTGTGGAAAACAATAAAGTGGTACCTTTAAAAATTAAAAATAGAATTACCATGTGATGCACCTATTTTACTTCTGGATATACACCACCCCCAAAGTTGAAAGCTGGATCTCAAAGAAATAGTTGTATACTCATGTTCACAGCAGCAATAGCTAAAAGGTAGAAGCAACCCAAATGCCCATGGACAGATGAGTGGATAATGTGGTATAAACATGCAGTGGAGTATTATACAGCCTTAATACATTCTACAGCATGGGTGAACCATGACATTCTGCTATATCAAATAAGCCAGTCATAAAAGACAAATACTGTATGATTCTACTTATTTGAGCTAGGTAGAATAGTCATAGAAAGTAGAAAGGTGTTTGCCAGGGCTGGGGAAGGGGCAATGGAGAGTTATTATTTAATGGCTAGAGTTTCAGTTTTCACAAGGTGACAAGATTTCTAGAGCTGGATGGTGGTGGTGGTTACACAATAATATGAACATATTTAATACCACTGAACTGCATACTTAAAAATGGTCAAGATGGTAAATTTTATGTCATGTGTATTTGGCAACTATTTAGAAAAAAATAAATTTCTTTTTAAAAAGTATGATCCAGACACATATTTTCAGAGATGTGGAATATAATATAGTTACAAAAAAAATAATTTGAGGAGAAAGGTTCAAATGAATGGTATGACTGGCATTAAATTCATTGTTTAAGATTTTTATTTTACAAATTTTATCCTGTGTTTTACTCTATATTGTACCATAGGATTCTATATAGGAGATAGGAAATTTTTTCAATGGGATCTTGTTGCCAAAGAATTATTTGAAAGGAAATCACTTTTATTTTCCAGTCCCTTAGCAATTTCTAGATTGCTTCTATCAAGGGAGCTATCCCATGTTCCTTAAAAATAATTATACCTATTATAGGATATTTTACTCTAAGTTATAATTTGCTAATCTGAAAATATTATTGTTACTTAATCCTTATGAAAATAAACTTTAAATCTCAAAATTAGTCTTCAGAATAAAAATGAAATATACTCCTGAAATTAATCTCATGCATTTTATTTTAATCTTCTAGTGTAGTAGTTTAGAAATTTTGCCCAGTTTTACAGAACTCTCTTCAGGGACTGCAGCTATAAGACATGGAGTGGGCAATGGAGCCAATCTCTACTTGTCTGTATATTCTCTCCTCTTCGTTACTTTTAGTTTTTAGAATATTGGTGCTCACTTTTTTTGTTTTCTTAAGAAAACTGTTGCTCTAAGTGACTACTATTTAAAATAATACAAAGTAAAAAGCCCACAATAGGAAGGGTTAATAAGGAAGAAGATGGGGCTTCCCTGGTGGCGCAGTGGTTGAGAGTCCGCCTGCCGATGCAGGGGACATGGGTTCGTGTCCCGGTCCGGGAGGATCCCACATGCCGCGGAGCGGCTGGGCCCGTGAGCCATGGCCGCTGAGCCTGTGCGTCCGGAGCCTGTGCTCCGCAACGGGAGAGGCCACGACAGTGAGAGGCCCGCGTACCGCAAAAAGTAAAAATAAAATAAATAAAATAATAAGGAAGAATATGGTATATTGAACCCGAAGAATTTACAGTTGATTGTATGGGAATTTTTTACTGTCTCCTGACTTTTGGTTTACCAAGAAAAGCTTTGACAGCTCACACTCACGTTTATAAAAGCACACAGGCTTTCTGAGGCCATTAATTTGTCATTCAGATGGTGATTCAAGTGCTAGTCCACTAAGATGAAATGAAAATACATTTTTGTAGTGTTTTCAATACTAATATCTTTTTATGTATGCTTACAATAATTTCAGTACCATTCTGACATGTTTTATCAACCAAAAAAATTTTGGAAGAAATACGATAGGATATGTAAAATGCCTAGCACAATGTCTGGCATTTAATTATTTACTAAAGGAGCACCGCTAAAGGCTAAGACCATCATCATTATGGCCATTTAAAATCTATATCATGAGTTTCTCATATTGAATCCTCATAACGTTTTCCCTCTGTTACTGTTTCCTCAGCCTTCTTCCCCTCCCCCAGTTTCTCTACCTCATTAACTATATAATCACAGAACAGCCCTCTTTGCAAATACCTGAAGCCTCTACCTTCTAACCCAAGGCTTCTTACTGCTCATCCTCAACCATCATCAACATTACTTATCCTATACTTTTCCCTCTCCAGGTCATTCAAAAAAAACAAGGTGAGAATAAATTAAATTAATTGATTAGCCCATGATGCATTACAAAATGGCTATTTAATTTTCAACGCAAAGGGCATAATTCAAGTCAATAAACATTAAATGAATACCTGCCAATGTAAGTAATTCCTTAACCATGGGCTGGATTCCATACTTTAAGGAAGGAACTAAGGACTCTCCATTTCCCTCACATCTTCATAGCCACTTGGTAAATCAGTTCTTCATGCCAGAGCGTGGTCTAAAACCCTTGTATCTTTCATTTCCAAACCCAAGCATTTTCTCTTATCCTGTATTTTCTCCTTGATTCTAGGAGTCAGGAGTCTAGTAAGAGTGCCAGGGAACTAAAACAGTAAGCCCCAAGTCTCACATGTTAGTATTTAGTATCATCCATTTTTGTGGTTTGAAAAGGTAGGCCATTTATTTTAATCTTGATTATCAAGGAAGGCATCATAAAAGACACAGAATTTAAACCTTGCCTTGAAAACTGACAAGAATGTTCATATATGAGAAATGTGAGTAAAGCATTCAAGGTTAAAGGAAAGACTATATCCACAGGCACAGATAATAAAAAGTGCACTGAATGTTGATGGAACAGAGATTAATCCCAGGTTACTGAAAGGTAGACTGTAAGGAGGTAAATAATAAAATTTGGGGAAAAAACACAGACACAAACATGGTGGTTGGCAACAGAGTATAATGATTAAGAGTTTGAGCTTTGAAACCAAAAAGAATAGGAATAAAATAGAAGTAATAATGATGCTTGTTTTGAGGATTCAAAGAGGAATGTTAATGAGTTAATCACAGAATCTGGAAAACAGTATTAACCAAATGTCATTATTAATTTTACTGTTATCTTGAGTATATATAGAATAAAGATTGCTTTATTCTGTGAGAAAGCTTAAATCATCATAGTTTTATTTTTTAAAAAAGGATCAAAAAAGCTTTCCTTGTATAAAAAGAAGTTTATTTGATCTTTTAGGTAAAATAAAAATACAAAAAAACTGGTGACACTGAATAGATGAGAGAGAGAGAAATTGGAACTAAAGAGAGTAGAGGGATAAAACAAATGTAAAGTCTATTGCCACAGATCAAAAAGAGTTTATAAAGACTGAAACATCAAAACTTATAAGGATGGTGCCAGTAGAATGAACACTCACATGCCTGGAAGCATGTTGATCACATTTTCTGAATATAAATTCAAAGCATATGTATGGTCTTTTAATTGCACAGAATATTTAAAATCAAGACTGTCCAGAAAACTCCAGTCACGATAACTATTTCTAAGGTCACCTTGTAGATGAAAACACTTAATAACAGAAGCTTTTTTATGTTTCAGTAACTAACCACATTTGAAATATTGTCAAGACTTAATAGAAAATGATGGTCATTTATAAATTGTGTTTTTGAAAAGCTGAACATAATACCAGTCCAAAGAGTTCCTACACAGTTGAAAATGAGCTATAAATTAGAGACATTATAAAAGGGAATATACATGCATTTCAAAGAACTAAATAAATCTTGGAGTGGTATCAAAGCATGGAGGCAAGTCAAAATAGAGAATTTCTAACAATACGTTTATATGCTCCCCAGAGGCATTTGAAAAAAAAAATATGCATCTCAGTGATCTTCTAAATTTATCTACCCTACCCTAGAGTGTTGAAATATATAGAGCAGCTTTTCCTAAGTTCAAAATACCTTAGTCGTAGATCTGGTTATATCTAAGTTGTCTCTGTGTCTCTAAATAGGAAATGAAATAGACCTTAAGGAGTATTTTTAATATTCTTAGGTTTTCTTCTGAAAAGATTCTTCCCAAAGTTACTGAGAGATTACAAATGTGAGAGGTACAAAGGTTTTGAAAGCAGAGTAAGATAAAATTTCTTAAATTAAAGCTCTAATATACTGACCCCAAATCTTAAATTAAATCTCATTTTGTATCATCAGAAAATAACAGATAGCTAAGGATATGGGTGATATTTGGAGAAAATGTCCCATCATATGTGAAGGGCTATTTCTTTCGTGGTCTCTAACATTTAATTGGAAATCTTTGCCAACTTGTGGATATAATAACCTATTCTGGGAATATGTGGCTTATTGCTTAAGCAAAATTGTCATTCAATTTGAGTTTAAAACATTCATTTCAAATTCACCAATGTATTCTTGCAATAACTAATATTGTGATCAATTACAAACTTTACATTGCATAATGATTTTTAATTTACAAATAACTTTTAACATATATATTGTCATGTTAAGATGGGGACCACAGATTACAAAAGATTTGCAATAAATTGAAAATAGAAAAGAATTAAAAGTATAATTGGCTGTACCTATTTGAGTGTAATTAAATATAATGGGAAAAATTGGTTGTCTAGTTAATGAAGTACAGGGGATTAGTACTTCCAGGGTTTTTTGAGACTATCTCAAGAGAAGCTGGTACTATGCTTAGTATATCAGTCCAACAAAATTTGGTAGTGTCTTATTCTGATGCATTTGTATCAAGCCAATAAGTAAAATGAAGGTAGAAGAAATAGGTAGCATATATGAAGCAGGAGCATGAAAAAAAGCAGAAGTCAGGGTGGGGAGAGGTGAGGAGGGAAAAATGAAAGGGACAAAAGTGGTAAAATAATATGTACCAAAACAATAATGGGAACTGAACACATTTTGTTAAGTAGGGAAGGCTATCTAAACAGAGAGAACTACAAAGGAGAACTCTACAAACTATGTGATATATATTGGAACAGTAAATACATATAATGTAAAGTATATCTACCCATTTTTACTTGTGCAACATTTTCATTCATATAATAACATCATTAAAAATATGCTCCAGGGCTCCCCTGGTGGCACAGTGGTTGAGAGTCCGCCTGCCGATGCAGGGGACACGGGTTTGTGCCCCGGTGCGGGAAGAACCCACATGCCGCGGAGCGGCTGGGCCCGTGAGCCATGCCCACTGAGCCTGGGCGTCTGGAGCCTGTGCTCCGCAACGGGAGAGGCCACAACAATAAGAGGCCCGCATACCGCACAAAAAAATATATATATATGCTCCAGGCATTTTGATAAGTGCTTTCTAAGTTGTATCTTATTTAATCCTCATAACAACCCTTGAGGTAGCTACTTGGACTCTCCCTACACAACAAATTAGAAAACTGAGGTTTAAGGACGTAAGTAAATTGTACAGATACACACTAAGAAAAGTGGAATTCTAGTTCAGATTCATCTGACCTTGACGGCTTCTTATTGTTTGAGTTTTATGCCTCTATTATGCAGATACTTTGTGAACTAAATATTAAAACACTTTTCAAGTCATATTATCAAATTCAGAAAAACAGTGGCTAAGTACTTGAATGTCTGGGCTGAACTTTCTTCTCTCAAATGCAATTTTATAAAATAAAATATAGCTGGAAGAGATTTTAAGAGCCACCCAGTCCACTTATGGGCCTTGTTTTTTTTTTTTGCTAAGTAATCTGATTTATTTTCAACCTATAATAGGTGACTTGTATATATAGAGACTGGGCTAGACATTTTTATATTTAAAAAGAATATTTTAAAACTTTGATCTCCATCCGGGATCAAACTGCATCAAAAATATACTTTTTAATGGAGAATAAAATACCTGAGAAATGCACACACAAATAATATGCTGTGGAAATGGAAAGGTATAATTGATGGTAACCAAGGAAATTAAATCTTAAGTAGGTTACACTTGAAGGTATTAAAGGATTATTAATATTTCAATAAATGAAAAACGAGAAAAGATTTATTCTGGGAAGGAGGGAACAGTATAGACACTGGAAATATCATTTCACCAGTTTTTCTCCCTTGTTTAATGGAAATATAACTCAGAAAAGTATAGTGATGATCGAGAAAGTTAATGGATACAAAGCTCATGTAATATTTGAAATAATGTAAATGTTACCACTATCACCAATGCTGTTGTTATAGTTAGAGAATAGAGTGGGCAGTTGCCATGAGTATTCTTGGAAAATACATTTTATAATGAAATTAATAATAGGTCATTTTACAGAGAATGATCAAATATGATATGGCTTAGGAATAGAGTATAATGAAAACTGACTGGAAAAAAGAGATATGACTATGGGATATTATTTGACACAGTTTTAGAAAAATAAATTTAGGCCAGTTAATGGAGGATCTTAATAAAATCCATCGAATTTGAACATTTATTTCTGGACTAATTCTCATGGCTAGGTCTTTGAGAAAGGAAGTAGAAAGATTCAATTTATGTTTTAATATCACTTTATATACATATATTAATAGGCTTACCAATTAACAACACACGTTATGTGTTTTAGTTCATATTATTAATTTGATAACTTTCAAAAGTAGGACACATAATATTTTGTGTAATTTGTAGAAAAAGAAATGGAGACTTGAAACATTAAATGATTTCCATATCATTAGCTTCTAAGTGGTAGAGCCAAGACTTAACCTAGTCCTCTAACTTCAAATCTAAGCTTTCTGCACAATGTATTCATTCATTCATTTGGTTTATTTCTGGAGGAACTACTGTGTGTATGAGTATTATAATAGTGAATAATTGAGACACAGCCCCTGCCATCATGCAGTTTACAACCTAGCAGTAGAGACAAAAATATTTAGGTTGTGACCTATAGTATAATAAGTGATATTTAAATTTTAGAAGTAGAACTTCAGGAGCACAAACGAGGAATAATCATCTAGACAGGGGAATAAGGGAAGGTTTCCTGGAGAAACAAATTCTGGAGTAGGCAGGATGAATTGGGAGATTGGGATTGACATATATACACTAATGTATAAAACAGATAACTAATAAGAACCTGCTGTATAAAAAATAAATAAAATAAAATACAAAAATTAAAATAAAACTGGTCTGGAGTACACAGGAATGGAATAAAAAAAAGACACAATGACATTTTAAATTTTCAGATAGTTACTCCGCAAGTATTTGTTAAGTACCTAATATATAGAGGCTCTGATTACCATGAACAATGAAACATATCCAAAAGAAAATAAATGTCTTTTTTAATTAAAAAAAAAAATTCTGCGGTAGGCAGAATAATGCCCCCACTTCCAAATGTCCACATTCTACTCCAAGGAACCTGTGAATATCTTAGGTATGTGACAAAGGAGAAAGAAGTTTGCTAATCAGCTAACTTTAAAATAGGGAGATTATCCTGGATTAACCAGGTGGGCACAATGTAAACAAAGGGATTGTTAAAAAATGGACGAGAGAATCAGAGATGGCAGCATAAGAAAGACTTGGCTTGACCATGCTAGCTTGACATGGCCATAGACCAAGTGATGCTGGTGACCTCTAGAAAGAAAAAAGGCAAAAGCATTCATTTGGTTCTAGAGGCTTTAAAATAAGTACAGCACTACTGACATTTTCTTTTTAGTATGAGACCCATGTTGGACTTCTGACCCCCAGAACTAAAAGATAATAAATTTGTGTTGTGGTAAGCTATCAAGTTTGTGGTAATTTGTTACAGCAGCAATAGAAAATTAATACAGATTCCTACACTGAGGCCTTCAATGTACTAGTAAGAATCATGGCATCTCTATGATGAATCATTTAAAATTCATAAGCAGGGAAGTAGCAAAAAGTTTGTATTTAAGAAAATAGCACAAGTGTTAAAGATGTAGGAGATGAGAGTTAAAGGAGAGGGTAATCAAGACGGAAGACAAGTATTAATGGTAAGTTGACAGAAAGGTGCTAAAGACTGTGATGAAATAAAAAACAGGGTCCCTGCCTCCAGACCAATACATATTCTCATGCTAAAACAATCACATACAATTATAATAAAATTTGAAGGAGCACCACCATGCAAAATCCAGAGGGAGAATTGAACTTAAGGCAAAATGCCAGAAAGATTGTAAGGAAGGTCCTGAGAAAAAAGTGATGTTTGAGCTGTAAGAGAGTAAGATGAGTCAAGCTTCTGTAGGAGAAATGTAAAAGGGAAGAAGAAATAATCTCTAGTAGAGAAGAGCATGGGCGTGTGGCTTAATACAAGATTGATGCGTTGACAAATAATAACTTTAGGTGACTAAAGTTAATATTTCCAGTGTAAAACAGCTCTAGGTCATGACAAAGCTAAGAATGTGACCAAGAAAATAGTTGTCCAAGTAAACCGAAGGTGAAAGGAGCTGAACATGAAAATGTAGAGGAACTAAAAGACTGGCATCTGATGTGTGTGTGGCCCAAATGGATGTTTAAATTAGCCCCAGATATTAGTCAAGACTTGTTTTAAGAGGAGTGTATACACTTTGTTATTAATCAGAAACTAACACTCCATTGTAAAGCAAGTATACTCCAATAAAGATGTTAAAAAAAAAAAAAGAGGAGTGTATAGAGCCTGGAGATACAGTCTCCAGAAAATGCCATGAAATGACCTACCGATCAATATTTTACAGGATGAGGAGAGGGAAGGGGGAAAATGGTCTGACAGTTTAAGCTTTAAAACAGCCGATGATTTTATTCAATGGCAGAAGAGATACTGACAGGGAGTAATAATATGGTTGTGGTGTAAGGAAGTTAATTTAAGGTAAGGAAGGGTGAGTGAGAATAAGTTTCTCCTCCTTGATTTGGCTGCAGGGAAAATAGCTTCAGTGGAGAGCTAGGTGTCAATTATACCACTACGAGGTAAAGAAGCTTACTATGTGGGATGTTTATTTACTGTGAAATCAGATGTTCCAGAAGGCATGGGGAAAATGCCAGGTAGGTGTCAGATTAAAGGGAAGTTGCTTCAGGAGAAACGTAGCACACTAACATCTGAGAGACTAGCAGAGGACATAAACCATCGGCACTCTGTATCCAGGGGTTCTGCATTGGTGGATTCAATCAACCACAGATTAAATATTTTTGAAAAAAATTCCAGAAAGATCCAAAAAGCAAATCTTGAATTTGCTCTGCACCCAGCAACTATTTTCAGAGCACTTATTTTGTATTTAGAAACATTTACATTGTATTAGGTATTATAAGTAACCTAGAGATGATATAAAGTATACAAGAGGATGTGCATAGGTTATATGCAAATACTATGCCATTTTATATAAGGGACTTGAGCATACACAGATTTTGGTATCCACAGCGGGTCCTGGAACCAGTCCCCTGTGGATACCAAGGGACAGCTGTAATGAGCAGCTTATGTCTGGCAACACTAGGCCATGACGACCATATGAAAAATGAATGCAGAGTCTAGAAATCATAGGATGGAAAACTTGCTAGGGCCTATTTTAATAGACCAAATAAAAAATAATAAGTAAAATAAAGTCACAGAAGGAATAAAGAAATAAGAGAATCATTACGTATTTGAATCTATAGGAGTTAGCCACCATAACCTAAAAGTATGAAAGGGAAAGGTGAAGGAGAAAAGTCTGATGTTGCTATTCTAAGAAATTAGAAGGCTGATGATGCTAATATAGGGACATACACAATAAGGAGTGGGTTTTGGAATACAGTGTGTTCATTTTCTCAAATACTAAGCCTGATGAAGTAGGGACATCCCAGAGGAGGTACCTACCAAATGATCTGAAATTTTGTTCTGGAATTCAGCGATTAGGGGATTAGGTCAGGGATTAATCTATACTTTCCAAAATCATCAACACACAACTATAGTTAAAGCTATGTTAAACATATGATCACCTACAGAGAAAGAAGTTTAAGAAGAAAAATATGACTAAGAACAAAACACTAAGAGAAATTATCATTTAAATTGTGGACAGAGTAAAAGGACAGAACAGAAAGCTATGAAATGTTCTGGGAGTTCGGAGGAGAACTAGAAATGATATAGACTTTGGAAGGTAAGTATTAACTGTGGTCACATATACAAAGTAGCCAAAAAATCACTGGAAATGTTAATTAAGCACTTTGTTTCGCATGTTGTTCCAAGTGTAGCAGTGAGTATTAATTGATCACCAAAACCATTCCCTTTTTTCTTGGGCACACAGGTGGGCTCCTTCCTTCCCCTTTGCAAAGGATGTGGCTCTGTAACTGAGATCTAGCTACTAGAACAGGAGCGAAAGTGGTGTCTACCACATCCATTCCTGGCCAACCAGACCGCCAACACAATTCACTATGTGCTTTTCCTATTTATTTTAGTAAAGGCAGCCTTAAGAAAGCTCTATTAAGTTGAGAGAGAAAAACGGCATGGGGCAAGAAGGCAAATAAATACAGGAGATCTTGAAAACTATGACTCCATAAAGACTTTGAGTGGGATTACATAAGATTGGAAGCAAATAAATTCAAAGAACATTAACTAGGGTTTTACGGACCCAATATTGACAAAGAAACCATAAAACCCGGATCAAATGAAACGAGAAAACATTTACCTGTTTAAACCTTGAAAACTTTTAACTGTTTGAGGCTTAAAACAGCTCTATGTGTCCACCCTAGAATAGGCAAGTGGGCTGCAGAAGCAGTGGTAGCCCCAAGGAGGAAACTCCACCTAATGCCCATTGCAGATATGGCCATGAAGAGCAATGGATAAGGAAGAATCTTCAGGAAGGAAGAGTTCAGGACCACAGAGAACACAGACAACTAATTTTCTCACAGAGAGCAGAGCCTAAGTCTAATCAATCTACGTATTCCTAGGGTAAGAAGTCTTCAGCATGTCTACCAGCAGGGTTGCATACCATCTATTGGTCAATAATTACTGTATGTCTTCTATTCTTCTTCGGAATGAGAAATTGTACTATGGTTGTCCAGTCTCCAGTCCATAGAATAAGTCTTTTTAGTTCATTAGTTGAAAGAACTCTGCTACACCCAGAGATCTTGGGTACAATGACTTGATAAAACTTTGATCTGTCTTCCTTGGGGTGTAAGTGTATTCTATATATAAAAAAGAAGGTTGAATAGATATCTGATGTCCAGAAGGGTGGAATTTTACAGAGATTGCTACCTGATCGCCACTCTCAGTTCTTCCTCAACACAAAGCCAAACCACATTTTCTAGCCTCCCATATTGATAGAAGTAGCCACATGATTGAGTTCTAGCAAAAAGAAGGCACACGGAAAGGAAGAAACTCATTTCTAAGCTTGGTGCATGAAAACATCTCATGACAGATCCCCCATGATCCATCCCAACCAGCAACTGCACACCAATGCAGTGGAAGATGGTAGAGCTGCCAGCAACACAGGGCCCTGAATGACTTCTACCAACAGGATGAAAAAAGGAATTAGTGAAAAGCCATCTTGAGCCATCCTCCCAAACTCAAGGCAAAGAACAAAAACATACAAATCACTAGAACAACTATGTAACAGACCAATCCCCAAGGATATTCACATTCGCAGTCAGTTTAATCTTTTCTTGAACACTAAGTTCAAGAAACTAAGTTCTTGAACACTAAGTTCACTAAGAAAAAGCAGTGTGGGCACAGGTGAGAAAAAAATAGACAATGTCCCTAAACAAAATAATTTCAGGTAAGAATAAATGCTCTAAAGGGAAAAAAGAAAAAAAGCCCCAGCACTCTTACCTCTGCAGACCAGGAATACGAACATCGGAGTGTTCTGTGAGTGCCGAAAATGGTTTAGTCACTGAAACTTGGGAGTTTGTTTGTGACAGCTGCTAACGGAACCTCAACCCAGACATTCTTAAATTCTTATATTCTAGATATAAGAAAATGGAGACCCTGAGAAGTCAGGCGACTTGCCCAAGGTTACACTAATTAGTATGTAGCAGAGTCAGATTTGAACCCAGGAAGTTTGGCTACAGGCGCCCTTCTCTTAACATGTCTTACACGTGTTACTGTATGACAAAAAGTCTTTGAGATTGAACAAGAATAAGCACTGATGATCCTGGAAAGAATTATTTTAGAGTAGTCGTGAGGATAAGGTGTGCTTGTGTACAGAAGATAAGAGATAGTGAATATAAACTATTTTACTGAATCTCTCACCTAAGATGGATCATTTTCATAGATCCTGACAAACAGCATTATAAAGCTTAAGAATTGCAGATACCCTTGAGACCTCTAAAATCTGAACACAATCGTATTTCTAGGCAAAAACATCAATGATAATATTCACCCTGAATATAAGTTCTGAAAGAACTTCTGGGCTTGTGTTAAATACATTTTAAATTCACTAATTTAGCATTCTTTTGTATTCAACAAAAGCAAATAAAAGGGTCAATATAGAAAAATTGTTAATTTTTGTAATGGTTTTCATTATGCTAAAATATCTCTAAAATAGCTTGCCTTTCAAAAAGCAGTTGCTCTCAGCAGCAGCCTATCTAAGGATCTTTAGAAAAAGCAAGACACATAGTAATTGTTGCTAAGTTTTAGGCTTAAACATGGACGAGGCTGGCATTAGCCTATCCCAGCCTCAAACATTTCCAGGGGCAGCTATTCCAAGTTTTTCTCTCTTGTCTCAAACCTCCACAGAGCTCCCATGTTGTCCATAAACGGTCCTGCCTCCAATTTTATAGTAGAAATTGAGGTCATTAGGGAGAAAATCCTTTATATTCCTTATCTCTATTTCTTGAGTTGTCTGCCAAAGCTCCCATGCGCCCCTTCTGCCCCCCTACCTCAGGGAAGGTTAGTGATGTCCTTCTACTTTAACTCCCTGTCCCATCTTCAAGTCCTTTGTTCCATCAATGACTCCCTTTATCTTGCATTTTCAATCGTGCTTTCTCTGCCATTCATTAGTTTCCCAGTTCTTTAGAAAGTCACTTTGAAAAAAAATCACATTGAACTATTGTCATTTTCCAAATATAGTGCATATTTCTTCATATATCCATATGCCTTTCCCCATCTCATTCCCCTGCCTGATAGCCCTCTTCCTTACCTTTGCCTGTTTAAATCACATTCTTCCTGTAATATTTTGACCTTTCCTTCTCCTTCTCAGTAAAATCTATACCGGTTTCAGTGGACAGAATCATTCAGCCCTGTGACATTCTGGGTACGACTGATTGATATCTCTATTTGTTACTTGTGTTATAACATAGTTTATCTGTTACATGTCGGTCTCCCTCCTAGACTGCAGGCAGAGTTCATGTGTAAGCATAATCAGTCCTCAGCACGAAGACCAGCATTTAAATGCTCAATATACATTTGACACAATGAATGAAAACACTATTCAAAGAAAGAAAGCAAAGAAAATATGCCTTTCCTCTTTCTTTATATTGGTAAAAAAAAATTGGACAAGGGAAAGTTTGCTCAAACTGATTCTGGACCTTAAAGCTAGACTTGTTGGATGATAAAATAAATATAGTAATACCTGTCTCTGCATCTCTTTCTAAGAATCTTTCTTCATTTTTAGCTGAGCTCTCATTCCCATTCTAATTTTATTTACCTTTATCTAATGTTTTCAGTACTTTTGGATACGTAATGAGAATGTTAACTCCATGGTTTGATTGTTTCATTTCTATAAAGACCTCACCTTAAGCTCAATATTTTGATTTGTTCCAATCTACCCTTCACTTGCTTAGAAGAATGAGGCTGGAAAAAAACAATTTATTATTTCAAGTGTTTTTTATCCCATCAAGGTTTTTAAAAAATAAGTGCTTATATATTGTCACCAACTGTCCATGCAACCCTATCTTCCAACCTGCTTTTCAAGGTAATGCACCCATGGACTGAAGGTTCTCCTTGTGTCTTGTGATAAATGTGGGAGTAGAGAAAATAATTTTAATTATTATAATCTCCTCCTTCCATCTTTATTCTCCTGTGTAAAAGAATAAAGATAAAGAATATATCAGGATTAAATCTTTTGCAGATATGCTTCACCCAAATTGACCCTTGAAGTATGAAACTGGACCACGTTCTGACTGGTTCCTCTTCCCTAAAATGATTACATCAGACATAGAGTCTTATGTTTCCTTGTATCATTCACTCATTTGATTAGGTGAACAGTTTTAATTAATTTATCTTATTGAATGAGTGAAAGCTTATTAACAGGAAGAAATAAAACATTCTTTTGGTGAGCATATAATAATAATTAAAAAATGATTATTAATTTGCTTTCTTGTTATGGCTCTCTTCTTGCCCTTACTTTTTCTGGCTGGATAATTGCAATCAGAACTTTAGGACATTCCTTGCCTGTGGCTGGCTCAAATATGATACCTCCATCTAAATCCACCTTTTAAGACCTATACCCGTTCATCTGGCTTCACACCCTCTTCCTGAAGCAAGGAGCACCACAGATTCCCTTACTCTTTTTTTCCTCTCTTCATGGTTCTGTCTTTCTCTGGCACATCTTTTTCCCTCCACTGTCCTCATCATGGGTTTTAATACTGTATCATCCCATGCATTCCACTGTCATAATTCCTATCCCAAGATTGCTTTTTCTTTTTTTTTTAAACTTCTCTCCTTCCCCTACCAGAGAATTAAGTACATCTTTGATAAACACTGTATTATATTTATCTTTGTATACTGATACCTGGCACTGGGCCTACCACTTAGAAGATGCCCTGAAAATTAATTAATAACTGAAAAAGTAAAGATGTTTAGAAAATAGAAGAAATAATAGAAATCCCATATATCATTGTTGAAATCTTGCTCTTTGTGCTATTCCTGTGTATTTATGTCTTTATTGCCAAATTAAAGTTGAGTTTATAACAAATTATCCTTTAAGATAAAAGATAAATGTTTAGAAAAATAATGAACTATCTTAGTTTTTCCATGATTAATTGGGACCAAGGCTAGACTTCTTAGTTGGACAACATGACCCTACCATCTTTTGGGTGAAAATATTGAAGAATAGGGTTAGGTCAGCAGACACAGAATAAATCAAAGCTAATCTCCACCATAAACTCAATAAACGATGACAAGTATCAGAGGTGGAATGAAGTGATTACCTTTATATTTATTACCCTCAACTTGAACAAAACAACCATGTTTTGAGTTAAGCTGAAAAAAAAAACCTTTTAAAATACCTTTTGATTATATTCTCAACACTCTTCAATTAACTATTTATAAATCATATATAAAACAAAATTCCAAGCGAGAAATATTTGAAAAAAATAAAGTGTAAATCTCAAGAATCTTATATATCTAAATAAAAATTAGACTTCTGTATATTTGAAAATCTTACAAAATGGCAGAATCAAGTTTGTGTAAAGAATGGTGTCTTAAATGTTAAAATTAGACAAAGGGTCTCAATTAAGAAACAATAAAATGTTTTCAGTGCCACTGGTTTTACATTTTAACTGATGAAACGAATTAGGATATCATTTGCTCATCATCATTTTTCATTAATTGTTTTTTCATTATCTTTGGAAACGTTATGATGTCAAAAAATGTCCTTAATGCATTTTTATTTGAAAATAATTATGCCGCATATTTTCACCTGAAGTTGATAGAACTATAAATATTTAAACACAGTTGATTTCCATGCTGATACGAAAACTTCATACCATTTGGGAAAATTGTTGCTTGCCATAGCATTTAGTAGATTTTGTTTTTAAAACGTATGTTGTTTTTCATGTTACACGCAGAAAAAATATAAGGCTTACAATGATTAGGTGGATATTTTCTGAAATTAGTAAAAGGATGTTTTTAAAAACTATATATATATGTATATATGTATGTATATATATGTATATATATATGTATGTATATATATGTATATATATGTAAATCAAATACTCTTTAAATCAAATATACCAATAGATTTCATATAATACATCTAGAAACTGGAGAATTTGAAATTTCAAGCAAATATAGTAGTTGATCCTGAAAATTTGCTCTGTACCTTACCCAGTTCTGGGGATGATGGGGGTGAGAGAAAGTTCTGAAAGGTTGGGCACTTGAGAAGAAAATCAGTCCTCTGTCCCTAAATATAGTCCGTGAAAAATGACAAGGTCCAGCCTCTTTGCTCCCAGCTTTGCCTGGGAACAAAATACTAGTCGGTACCCAATGTTTAAGCAGATACGCCTAAGAGTGATCCACAGGGATTAGAGATAGAGAGCACCCGTTTCTCATTCATGCTAGAACGACATGGATGTGACTAAGTAAGCAGACAGATCTGAAGAAAGAGAAGTGGCTTTCTAATGGCTGAGAAAGGGAAATATCAGAGAGTGAATTTTATCAACTAAGGGCGGTGGTGAAGATATTTCAGTGGATGTCAGGATGAATAAATGATGATCCCAATGACCAGAAATAGTCCTCCCCAACATCTACCACCAGGTGCCATGTCAATCTTCCCAACCAATTTCAAAGAAAGGAAAGAGGAACCCTGGATGGATCAAGCTTAAATTTCTGCTATCCCGACAAATGAAAACTCATGTTGAAATGTAAATCTTCTGATAAAAATAAAGTTATATTCCTCTTACTTCTGCAATTGTGTGATTGTTAGCTGTGTAATCATCGTTATCATCATCACCATGTCCGGAGTGCTCATTTTGCTTCAAGCAGTAATAACTTGCTTCACATTAATCATCTCATTTAATCTGATGAACTCCTTTAAAGAGTAGGTGACATAACTCACATCTTTTTACATATACGAAGATCAGAATTAAGTAACTTGACCAAATCATACTTTAAGGATCCAAGATCTTTACTAGGATTGTAATAATTAGTTCTAGGTATTTAGATCAGCTACCTATAGAAGTACTTAGATACACAGATAGACTGCCATACGATAAAGACATCTCTTTTATATATCAGTCCTAGTCCGTGAGAAGTTAATGATGAGAAAAGCTTTTTCCACCACAAATTTTTACCTAAAGTTGGATTTTTTTTATTATTGTCACTACCATCATTTTTCTGTTTAGCAAAAAAACTGGATAGTAAATAGAAAGGATATTAAGTCCCTTTGTTTTCATGGTCTCAAAGAACGCTGGGTATCAAAATGATGACTTGATTTTAAAATGTAGTTGACATGTTTAGTGATCAGATGGGAGCAATGGAGATGCTCATTAAGAACTATAACATTTACAAAGGGAGAAAAAAAAACACATCTAACTTTTGCAGTCTTCTCTTGAGGAATGCAGCATGCTGTAGTAATTTAATTTTCTTTTAATCTGATGAAATTTACCCAACTGAGCGAATAAGATAATAATAAATGATTTAATATTTAACAGATAACAAAATTGCATGTACTTCAGAGAAATGCTTAAAAGAATATGGAAAGTTTACACAAGAATTTTTTTCTAATCTGCATTATAACTAGTTATTTAACTGTTCTTTGTGGTTGAATATTATAGCTCATGTCACTGAGATTACACAAAAAAGCAAGACAAACATGACAAGCATGGCAGAATCATGAGACAGCTGCATAATTACTGCAAATGAAAGCCTTCAGTTACCTGTAAGAAATTTTAAGAGAAAATCCCTCTGCAGCTTCACAGCTTGAGTGCGTAAAAGTACTGAGTGATAAATTCTTAGGTTTTTTGGAAAAAATATCGACAGTTTTACAACCTGAGCTCTAAATAAATAAATGAATAAAGCATGCTTAAAGGAAGGCAAATATACCATTGGAAGAGCATGCTTCTGGCATTAAAGATAGGAACTCTTGAAAATAAATATATACAAATGACTGTTTCATGACCATTCGTAGGTTAAGAGCAAATGAAATTGTTTTCAGCTTGTTTCACAATGCAAGAAGTGGAAGGAACATGTGGAAAAAGTGCTACATGTAGTCAAACCGTGTTTTTTATTATAATCCAAGCTACTAACTAAGTTTGGTAAGCAGCAAGGAAAAAAGATCACTTTCTATGTTCTATAGTTATAAAATTTGAGTGATGTCTCAAAACTGGGAGGCAGAAAGAGAAAGAAAACTTAAAAAGAGGGGTGAAACATGAATACGGTGAAAAGTAATATGGCAGTTTCCAAAATTATGTTCTATTCTAATTTTTGGAGATTGAGATCACACACACCTGTCTCCAATACATAATGAAGCTATATTCCACAGCCAATAACTTCACCACAAGCCACTGAATATAAACATTTTCCCTAATAAATAGTTGAATGTTATCGGTAATAAACAAGAAACTATTTTGGGGAAAATCTTAGCTTTGATAAATCACTGAAAAGTATAGTATTTCATTCTGTTTCCAGAATATGACGACAAATATTGCTCTTGAAACATTTGCCAAAGTTTGATAAGTGTTCCTTTTGATTAATTTTGGGGAAAAAAACAACTTGTTTAAATTGTTTCATCAATAATTTTTACTGTTGCTAATTATCAAATATTTCTAAAATATCATTTATATTTTAATAATCAATGTTTATATAATTAGCTATATAAAAATACTTTGTAACCACAAAGCAATTATTATCTTGATGATATTTGTTGTCATAAGTTTCGTGATAAATTACCTCTAACTGAACTAGAAGAGATGCAAGGGAGCATGAAAAAATAGCGATATTGATGGCTTTTGAAAAACTTCAGTATCTTGCAAGCATTAGGTTAGCCAGAGGGAATAAGATTCAAAAACATGGGGACCTTAATAAACAAAAATCTGATAACGAACTGTGTTTAGGGGATGAAAACAAAAAGTGATAACATTAATATATTTCTGATTTTTTTCAATGTGCTTGAATTTTAAAATAAGAAGATTAAAAATTAAATAAAAGGAGTATCAGCAGAACAAATACAAGAAAGTCATAAATAACTAGCATGTTCATGTGAAATACTGATACCCAGAGAGAAGCTTATGTCAAATACTGAAGGGAATAAAAAGATATTTTAAAGTCATTTTGAGTAATAAAGAGATAGATATTGCTTTAGACAGCAAAATTCTTCATTTGCTCCCAACTTCCTTGAAAAATAATATTGGAATGAAGTATTTGTTGGTTTTAGAGGGAATAAAGTTTACAAAAGGAAAATTATGGTGAGCAAGGATTTAAATAGCTACTTTAAATTCCAGATCTGGAATATTACTGCCCTCACTGCTGATAAATGGGCTGACAGAATGATAAAACTACATTGAGAAATAATGTACCAAAAAGGGTTAAGAAGAAACTTACACTGACTTTTAAAGGTTGGGGAAGTGGTATGAAGTAGGTATTTAAACTTCATGCTGAAGACTTTGATATCAAGTCCATGCTAACATTTAATCAGAATTGTAAACTAATAGTTTGGGTGTAAGAAAGGAGCATTCCCTAGGTGCTGATGTAAAGACTAGGCCACTGAAGAAAGTTATCCTTGGGCTTCCCTGGTGGCGCACTGGTTGAGAGCCCGCCTGCCAATGCAGGGGACACGGGTTTGTGTCCCGGTCAGGGAAGATCCCACATGCCACGGAGCGGCTGGACCCGTGAGCTATGGCCGCTGAGCCTGTGTGTCCGGAGCCTGTGCTCTGCAACGGGAGAGGCCACAACAGTGAGAGGCCCGCGTAACGAAAAAAAAAAAAAGTTATCCTCAGTTATCTGATAACACTCAAGTAACTAGGTAAGCATCTATTCAGAAGCCAGTTTTATAACATGCCTGTGTAACCACAGACCCAAATATGTTAGTCCCTTTGCTGAGTCCCTTTGTTATTGTGTTTATTACTTGTCCTGCCCATGTCCAAAAATATTTTTATTGTATCTCATTTGTACTATTAAAATTGATCCTATTATTACAAAATTTTAAAAAATATATAAACTAAACTATTTTATAAAAACTCAACCCTGTTTGAGTTCTCTGAGGTCAACTCATTAAAAATAATGAACTCTTCTTCAACTTCACTAATCATCAGGGAAATTCAAATCAAAACCACAATGAGATATCACCTCACACTTGCTTTTATCAAAAAGACAAGAGATAACAAATGTTGGTGAGGATGGAGAGAAAAAGGACCCCTTATACACTGTTGGTGGGTAATAAAACATATCTATATCAACCCTGTTTTGAACTATTCCAATAACCAGATTTAAAAGTATATAACATTTCTGTTTTCATATTAAATATTGATAAAATGAGTATATATTTCAAAGAAGAAATACATGAATGCGTATATGTGTATGTCTGTGTGAAATTGCACAATGCCATCTGTTCTTTATCTCTTAGTTCTTTCACTACAGGAAGGTGGGAAAAAGTATGACAGATGAGTGCCAAAGGGAAAATTGCCCTAACTAAAGGGTCCATCATCAAGAAAACTTGAAGGTCATTGCCAAAGAACTCATATTTGGATGAACTGGCATACTGTATGTTAACCGACTACTACTTATTCTTATTTCATATTGATCACTGCATCTGTCCATTCTGACCACCTCCCCCAGTGTGCTCAGCATGTGAATTTAAATCTACCTGCTCTCCTTTACCAGCTTGTTCTAATCAGTGGAAAGAGTAGCCAAGCTTGAACTTGTAGCTATCAGAATTCAGTAATGTCTTCTGGTAGAATGCCACCAGGAAGACAGGCCTTCTGGAAACAATAGACCCCTTTTATTTTTTTGCCCTGTTTACATCTTTCACATTTCCTTTTTGGCAATCCCTGGCTGACTGGAAATAAAGTCACATTGCTGCATGCATCAAAGACAAGACATACTTTCACAGTGATTTAGTTAGTCTACTATGATTTCTCCAAGGGCAGTTCATAACAATGAACCAGATGATTCCTTTTTAATACACTTTCTCTGGAAAAAAAAAATAAGAAAAACACAATAGAATATATGCTTCTTAATTTATTAAGACATTTAATTAAGGCTCTTGTCAATCTGGATGTGTTTCATTGTGAGGAGTTCTTCAGTGATTTGCTCCACTTTTCCTGTTCATCCATCCATATACCTACACATTCATTATGTTAAACCAAATCTACTTCAGACCTTTTCTGCACATAAAACTGTGTAAAAATTTTGGATGCAAAGATGAAAAAATCTGTCCTTATCCTTAACATATTTTAAGTATATTTATTGATAATTATAATATCAATTATTACCAAACAATAGTTGTTACCAACTGTTATTGCCAACATTTCTGGATGCTTATTATGAGTCTGATGCCATAATAACTGATTTGCATACAGGATCTCATTTAACTCTTAAAATAGCTAAGGTAGATTTTCTTTCCCTATGATATTTCGATGAGAAAACCAAAGTACAAAAAAAGTTAAAACTAACCCTAAATACACAGGCTCTTATGTGGTGAACCTATGATTCAAGAACATGTCATTTTCTGAAGCCTTTCTCCTAAAGTAAATGCATGCTCAATATAGGTACGGTGATCCAATTTGTTAATGACCCTAAGCTTAATGGACAGCTGTGCAGCAGGTGGTCAAATCTTCAATTTTTAAGCTATCAAAAGAGTGACAGAGTCAAAATAAAGATAAAGTTAATAGGATGAATGTAGCATATGCACATTTTAGTAGAGTTGAACCAAATATTCATTTCTAATGATCAAATTATAGCACTGCATTTTGAGGCAAAATTTTTTTTAATATTTACTCCTCTGTTTATGAAATGCTTGTAGTGTTGAAAATGAATTTAAAGTTATACCTTCAAGATTATTTTCTAATGTAGGAATTACCTTAATCACATCCATAGCAATTGAGCATCAATGTCTACTTAAGACGTTTTTGTGGAAAAGATCAATTCCTCATAACGGAACCCAATTTATACAGTGTGATCTTTCTGAAATCTATCCCACTTCTTTCTAACTTCAACTCATTGATCCCAGTTCTGTCCTCTGAGGAACACATAATTAATTTACTTACAGATTCTACTTGACAGCCTTCAAATACTTATAGATCTCCATAATGATCCGAATGAGTTTCTCATTTCCAGAGTAACTCCTTAGTTTAGATACACTGTATTATAATAAGCACAATATTATAAGGGAACACCTTTCCTCCCCACCCCACATATGCATACATAAGAACACTAAGGTCTTTAACTAAACGAATAATAAAAATGGAAATTAAAACAATTTAAATTCTAGAAACTTCAGGTTAGGTCCATATAAGGTCACTCTACAAATAGGGTAACTTGATTCTGTCCTCTGGTTTCATTTTTCCTTCAAATTTCTTGTTTTCAAAGGCTCCTGGCCAAGTTGTTTTTAAGAGTTGGATGCTTCTCCATTTAAACCCATAGTTAAAAATATATAAAACATTTTTTTTGGTTTCCTCTATCATGGTTGAGAGAAAATCTGTATCTTTTCAAGTCTTCTTTTTGAAAAGATATGCCATTGTGAAAGTTTCTAATTCCATTATAGTTTGTTAGTTTATTGTATTTTATATATGGGGTTTTTTTTGAATAGAGCCAGAGTGTATTTCCTCTTATTTATTGGAGATGCATGACTCTTCTACCCTTGAATAAGGTCAGATTCTACCCACTACATGTATTATAGAAAGGAAAATGCTCTGAAAATTGATCATGGTCTTTTCTGTATTTTATGTTTGAGCAAAATTGATCTCTAAGGTAAACTGTATTTCATTTAGGTGGTGGCCCTTAAATATGAAGTGATACTTGATCTCATATGGGAGGTTCAGACTGGAAATTTCTTAATGTAGGAATGTGTGAAAAAGAAGAAATAGCAGTCTCTGCAGAAAGAAGGAAGCATCAGAAACAAAAGAGAAATGCCTCTTGGAAGAGACTTCCTATGTTAGGTACGGCCCATGGGCTTGATGAATTTTGAGATTTTATTGATATAACCAGTTCAAAGATGTTTCCTCTTCTATATTCTAATTCCTCCCTAAGACTTCTTCTTTCGACTCTGTAGAGTCTCCAGGAAAACTTAGTTAACTATAGTTATCATTTAGTATTAGGGAAAGACGAGACAATGGGGTGAAAGATTTGGGCGAAGTGGAGCAGAAAGACCTGGATCAAGATTAGAAGGTCATGATAAGATAGCTAGAAGATTAATAGAATTAATAGAATGGGTTGAACATCCACAACCAACACCACTAAACACATACCTTACGACATTTCATCAATCACATAAAAGATGGAGGCTAAAGTTACTGTGCTTTACTATTTCCCTCAAAGGATGAGTAATTCCAGAAAAAAGAGGACTTTTAGGTCCCTAAGTTACAAATATAGTCTAGTATCTTTACCTTATAAGGCATTTATTATATACTAAAACTTAATTAATTAAAAATTACCTAACATATTAGTTTTTAAGTAATAAATAAATGTTTATATATTGAGTGGTTTGAACCACAGATCGCTAAAGAACACATTTCAGGTTGGATGGATATTTAGCATGAGATGATATAAATGTGCTTCGTGTGTTCTGAAGCTTGCATAAAATCTTACTCCCCCAAAATGTTAAGAACTTCCAAAGAATATGTGACTCATTTACACTTTAGTATAAATCTGAATTGAAATTACCAAGTATTTTCAAACTAAACTCAAGGTATTCTCAGGAAAATAATTTCAACAGATAAAAAATATAATATCACTGGGGAATTTTCTTTATAAACCAGATTTAAAAATCCTTCTGGAGCCAGAGAGCCTAAACTTGTCTAGTTCATCCGTATCATGTTCTTCAACAATTAAACGTTTTCCCCTTTGGTATTTCAGTAGCAAACTCTAGGAATAGTGGGAGTGGAAACCTTCCTTTCCTCTCAGATGTGATATCTGGTCAGTCACAGAACTACTTGGTGATCCCCAGGAAACCAAGGACTATATAATGAAGTAAGCCCATCACTGTGGGAAGTCTGGCATTTTAGAATCCAGCTGTGTGATATACATTACGGCAAGTGGCTTAATTTCTGCTTCCCAACATAACCACACAATGGTGACCATTGAGATTCCATCAAGCTACAGTATTCACCGATTCTATGATTATTTTCTCTTGTTCTTTGAATTGAAACTTCTGCAACTTCAGTTGTACACAAATGAGTAGGAGTTTAGTGAACACTCTATCTGCAGTTATAGCCATGGGTTACTTGGTAGGGCCATCTATGTTATACTGAGATCCTTTTGATGCTCTGAAGGGGCTTCAAGCAAGAATTACACATCTACCTTCTTTAAGCAATAAACTTAGAATAGTTACTCTGTTTTTGTTTACTCATTTATTATAAACTATGTTATGGGTTGGATACTTGCATAGATTCTGGAAGAAAACCACACAGATCAACATCAACATCAAGGGAATTAAAATATCAGAAGGAAAAATCTAAAGCTAAAGCTACTATATTGTCATGAAAGTGACTATTCTCCACTCAAGAAAATGTAAATCTTATCAAGGCCTATGTGTGTTTAATGAGAATGTTAAGATAAATATTACTGTGTATGTTATTTACAAAGGGAACTTACTTTGTAGAAAGATGGGTTCCTGAAAATATGAGTGTAAATTAAAGCTGGTGTACACAAAATCACGTAACAAACTCTAATAAAATGTGCTTTTTCTACAGCACAGTCACAAAGTGAATAATAAACAATATTCCACTAAATTGAAAAATATTCTCCTTTCTTTCCCTCCCTCCATTCCTCCCTCCCTTCATTCTTTCCTTTCTTCCTTTCTTTTTATTTCTCTCTCTCACTCCTTACCTCAATCTTTCATTTTTTTGTAAATGTTTTTACCTAGAAAAATATCCACGAAGAGCATGATGAATATTTGATGAAATAACAGAATTTCATGAATGTCAGAGAAAGCAGGAGTTACATATAATATTAAATTATACTAATAATAACAGCAGGCATCTTTGAAGGAGAGAAAGATCTAAGTGAGAAGTCAGCCTCTGTGGACCATATGTTTAATGCTGAAAATGCTATGCCTATGGGTAGATTTCTAGATAATCAAAAGAAGCTAAGAGTCCCTCTGTTGCCCATGCCCACTCTTATTCTAGAAAAAAGAATCGAACTAAACTGAGTAGTACCCTCCAATTCCCTATGCCTGTCAACTTGCTAGTTTTTGTTGCCTTCTTTTGACTTTCGATTTGGACACAGACTTGGACCCTATCAAAGCCATGCTCAAACTTGTTTTAGTATGTGTTTTTAATTATGATAGTATCTACTTCTGGTCATAATTCCATATGAAATAGATTCTTCCACATGAAAATAAATTTTTTTGCCTAATTTTGACTTCATTTCTTCAGTTCTGCATTGATTATTCTAAGTGGAATCACTCCGTTTTGTCCATCTAATAAGCCCTTCATCCAAGAATTTGAAGGTAACAAACTCTGAGAAACTTGGTCTGACGTCTAGGGGAAACTATTTTAAATTTAAGTTTGCAATATTAGTGATTTGAGCAATTTGAGAAAGCATCCAAGAAGCCAAAAAACTTTACAAAATAGTAGGAGCAACTTCTCTTCTGCTGTGGTATCTGAGGTTAGTCAAAAATGAGAAAGAATAGAATGCCTAAGGCTAGCTCTAGAGGTAATGTGTTGTGTTGTTTAGTTTTCAAGAGTTAAAGATTACTAGAGGGAATGCAGCAACATGGATGGACCTAGAGAACATTACACTTAGTGAAGTAAGTGAGACCAAGAAAGACAAATAGTATATGGTATCACTTCTATGTGGAATTTAAAAATAATGACTCTATATACAAAACAGAAACAGACTCACAGACATAGAAAACAAATTTATGGTTACCAAAGGGAAGAAGGAAGGAGGGAGGGACAAATTAGCAGTGTGGAATTAACAGATATGAACTACTCTACATAAAACAGAGAAGCAACGTGATTTATTGTATAGTACAGGGAATTATATTCAATATCTTGTAATAACCTATAAAGGAATATGATCAGAAAAAAAGAACTGAATCACTTTGCTGTACACTTGAAACTAACACAATATTGTAAATCAACTATACTTCCAGAAAACTTTTTTTTTTAATTAAGAAAAGATTACTAGAAGAAGTTAAGGATTTTATATCTTGGATATTGAGAGAAATGTAAATTTTCTGTATGCTGACTGTACAACTGAGGAGGCAAACTTGAAGTATATGGAACGTTAAGGCTGACTTGTCCTTTCGGCTCTCAAATTCCGAAGAGGGAGTGAGGTACTGATACCAGCACTGCTACTGGTTGCGACATTGTGCACATGTATCTTATTAACATATTTTCAGGACTAGAATATATGGAAAAAGCAAAAGATGCACAGCAAAACATAAGCGATGTGTAATTGAAATAAGCTGAGCAAATTGTAAACACTTCCTTGTTTTTATCTATCAGTCTGCAGTACATTTGCAGTAGTGTTATCTTTTCTCGGGGAGCTGTGTCTTACCTCTACTCTCTTATAGATATTATTCAAGAACTGTGGAAATAATAACAGTTCCTCAATTTTTAATTAGACATAGAAACAGTTAGTGAGGAGCTTTAACTAAGAAGGGCTTTGTAGAGCAACCTCCATTTCACAAAGGCTAAAGGAAAGCTGGCAATATATTCTGGCCTACAAAAGGGAATGGTTCCATGTATAGTTTCAAGGTGTGACAGTTGATTAAAGCAAGCACACATTCAGGAGGCATGCCAATTTTTTCCCATCTATTTTCATCCTATGAGGCAGAGTATAGGTGATCCTGAATGAAAAGAAAAATGAAGCTCATTCCTCAGCCTTCAGTATTTAAACTAAGCAGCATGCCTATAATCTTGAAAGAATGCTCAGCAACAAACCAATTTGTCTCACCCTCCTTAGGACAGCTGCCTTTCAAAAACTTCACAAAAATGGTTAATCTGCTTTGTCCCTGTTGCTCTCAAAGCTTCACAGAGCACTTTGTGAAGCACAGCTGCACTGCAGATAGCCCTACAGTGTCATTAAAATGGAAAGTATCTCTGGAAAATGATTGTAATCCTAGACTGGAAAAATAAAAAAAATTGAATTCTTCCCTTTTCCATCTGGTAGAATCCCTGATAATATGGAGGACTCTTACATAACTTTCAAAAATATGTGTACAACTTGCACTAGAATCACAGCTCGAGTCATTGTGCTCGTGACCTTGGAGAAAATAAGGAGGTTGCTCGGGAATCTATTCTAAAGTGTAACAGAGAGTCAGAAAAAGAAATGGATACTGTGAAAGGAGTCAAATGCAAATCTGTGAGGAGAGGCTCTTCTTCTGCCACTCCGACAGCAGAAATGATGGAAATATTTCTTGTGTGATGACTCCTTTCAGAGCTGTTCATCCAGTGTCAGATATTCATGTTGATCCTGTCTGATTGCCTATCTACCAAACTCCTCCCTATACTTTAGAAAAAATATGAAAATCAACCAAATCCTTTCTCTAATAATATAATTCAGCTGGGCCTTTGTTCATCAGCTCACAGGTGCACTTTGATTTCTTCATTTCTTGTCTTCAGAAGTGAGTATTTTTTACTTAGCTGAGGTACATTTTAGATCAATACTTAAAATATACTACCTGGATATTGTGTGTGTGTGTGTGTGTGTGTGTGTGTGTGTGTGAGAATTATAACTTAGGATAGCAAAAGCCATCGAGTTATTCTTCTGTGGAAAGGTACATCTTTCAAACTAGACTTCTATGTCCATTGGTCCATCTTATTAGATGAGTGTCTAATGACAAAAGTCTAGTAAAATTTGACTGGCTGGACTTAGTAGCCATTACTGAGTATCAGAAAAAAAGAAGTAGAAATGGCTATCTTTATAATCACATTTAAAAGTGACTCATTGTATTATTTTATATATCAATTCTGTATACTGTGAGAAAATCAAAGATAAATAAAATCTTTAGATAAGAAAACGTTTCATTCAACTTATTATGGGAATCCCGGCTGACCTCTGAGTTAAGTTGCATGTATTCTGATAGCAGACAGGGAGAGGACTTACTGACTTGAAAAGTTTATTAATAAAGGATTGGGAAAGTGGAGGACATTCCTCAGGAGACATATGCCCAACCACATGAGGTGTTAGGGAGTCTTTCTCTGTGCTGTCCACCCAAGAGCCAAGGTTCTCCATTCCACAGTCAAGTATTTGAGGATTCTGTCACTAAATAAAATATTTGAGGACATCGTTTTCTGTTTTAGCTCAAAACACTGCTTTGTGCTCTACTTTTATGTTGACTGGGTTATCTCTCCATGGATTTACAAGTCATCCCTGGAGCTCAATGCAAAATAGCCTAAGAGCCTTGAAGTATAAACAATTTATACCAACTTTTCTAACATATCAGTTGACCAGTCAAGACTAAGTGTTCCTGACACTCATGTTCCAAAAATAGAAGGTTGAGATTCAGTGTTTATACTGGATATAATAATGCAAGTTCTTACTCCATTTTTCACACATGGATATTAGAATAGAACCCTCTTTGTGCATGAGATAACCAAATCTTTTGAGTCCTCTCAAAAACATTAATGTGGGATACAATGGCAGACGCTCCTCCCAATGCCAGATACTTGATCCTCAGTTCATTTCCTAAATTTATTCTCTAAGAGAAGGCTGAGTAGACTGTGTTCTGACTTAGAGACTCAAAGTGAGAAGGTCCTGACAATGTATGCTTCTGATACTCACTTGTTAATCCCAAAATTATTTTTGATGTGTCTAGCTCTAGGAGATGTACTAGTTAACAGGAAAGACAAAACTCCCCGCTCTCATGCAGTTTATACTTCATTGAGTAAAAATTAACATTTATGATGTTAGGGACAGAGGGACATGTTAACACTTTTATTTGCTTAGGCTAAGTGATGGGCTCCAGCAGTGGAAAGTACAATCTGTGGTCCAGGCATCTAGAACTTAGAAGACCAAATGCCGTCACAGCCCACGGGGAAGCAATCAACCCCTGATCAGTTATTTTTATTCTTCACTTTGGTATATTTAGCAAACATCCCATCCTTTTTCATGTTAACTCATGGCAGACACTCGCATAACCTAATGCAGACAACCTACACACAAACTAAAACTTAGTAGAAGAGATCATGTATCCTTTTTAATTACAAAATCTCTAATACCTTTATTACACATGATAGTCTATGATGTTTAACACACTTTATATATCCCTCATGTTTCATTTGCACAAGATATTTAAAATACTTTTTTCTGCATATTCCCTGGTATAAAACATGCCGAAACACGATGTGATCTCTAATGTATAGTTAATGCTGCCCAGTTCATAAACACATATAATGTAATACCACTGGTGGCAACAACAGCAAAAAAACTAATCTATGAAAAAAGAGCACACATATATTCACAGAAAGGAATTAACACTCTGGATTTCAAAGAAGTGTCTTTTGACCTGGTCTTACAAGATAACATTATTTTGAGATGGTGAAGGAGATGGGAAAAAAGAGGCAGACAGCAAAAGTACAGAGTTGGAAAAAAAAAAATACCCACAAATACATATGTAAATATACATCTACAAACATTTAGGTGGGCCATGGTCAGGAAGTAATATTAACATTTTCATTTTTATGCATTGTATTAAATTGCTATTTCTACTATAACAAATTATCACAAACTTAGTGGCTTAAAAAAACATAAATTTATTTTCTTTAAGTTTTCGCAGTCAGAAGTCTAAAATGGGTCTTACTGAATAAACTCAAATTGTTAGCAAGGCTGCTTTCTTCCTGGAAGTCATACTGGAGGGTCTATTTCTGTGCCTTTTGCAGTTTCTAGAGGCAGCCCACATTTATTGGCTTGTGGCCCCATTCCTGTACCTTCAAAGTCAACAAGGATGGGCTGAGTCCTTTCCAATCTGCCATTTCTCTGATTTCCCTCATTTGTTTCTATCATTTCCTCCTTGCATTCCAAGGATATAAAACCTGGAGTCATCTGCTCCCATTCAAAGTGTATTAAATTTATCCCTGATGTCAAATGTTTGTATTTCAGGAGGCAGTCCTTTCCCCTTTCTCTTCCTGAGAAATCTGTTGGGTATTTTTATTTTGTTTTTACTGTTTGTATTTTTTACATTCCAAAGGATTTGTTTATATTAGGGAAGTAAGCTTTCTCTCCTTCTCTCAGGAGGGGTAGAAGTAGCAACTGGAAACCAGTTAACCTATACAAACTTCTAGATTCATGATTTTGAGGCCCTCGTCCTGCAGTACAGAACTCTGTATGTGCATCTCACCTCTCCCTTATGGCATCACCCCAGAGGTTGAGGTAAAGGGATAAATGTGATTATTGCTATAAGAAATAGTAACTCTGATCTCCAGAAATTAGTTTGTTTTCAATGAATGAACTTATGTTTATTCAATAATAAATAAATATAGATATGAAAAGCTTATAAAGAATGCCCAGAATGAAAAATATCTGTATTTAGCAGGTGCATAGAATACAGAATTCTAATATGGGCTGAAAACAAAATTATGTTAGGACCAAATGATGAAAAGATTTGAATATGAGTATAAGGATTGTGGACTTTACTCAGTAAAGATTGGAGAGCCATTGTACATCTTTGATCAGAACTGTGCTCTTTCTGTTTTAAGAAAAAACATCTATCATCAATCAAAGGATGGCTTAAGTTAAGATAAACAGGTAGATGTGTCAATCATTGTCTGAACTAAGAGAAGAAACTGGTGGATGCATAATGAGAACGAACCACCAGGGTTAGATTTCAGGAGCAGAGGAGTCAGAGTGAATAAAGATGTTGACAGAAAAATAAGACAACTTGGATTCAGGGAGGCAAATATTTCGATGTCTGTGGCACATATTGATAGAAAGAAGTTGAGCATTTAGGACAAAATTTGAGAGAAGATAAGAATGGAGATGAATGAAAGCAGAAACTCTACACAGTAAAGTGAAAATAAAATGGTTTTTCTAAACCAGATTAAACTGATTTTGAGTATGAATTCTGCTACTTACTGTGGCATCTTAGGGAAGTCACTTAACCTCTCCAAGTCTGAGTTTACTGAACTACAAAATGGGAAAATAATATGCACTTTGAATAAGTACTGTGAAGTAGGACCTATAATGTAAGTAAAGTGATTATTTGTCTAGTCTATAATGTTTTTTCAATGATGATTTCTCTTATCATTACAATGAGAAGAAGAAGGAGAGGAGGAAGAGGAGGGGAAGAAGAAGGAGAAGGAGAAGAAGGAGGAGAAGGAGAAGGAGAAAGAGAAGGAGAAGGGGAAGGGGAAGGGGAAGAGGAAGAAGAAGAAGGAGAAGGAGAAGAAGATTCATTATTATCATCATTATCATTATTTTTGTCACAGTTGGTACTCAGCTTGTTAGAGGTGATAAAGTAAAGGAAATGGATGAAATTGCCAAGGGAGAGAGTTTTCACTAACAATCAATCAACTGCCTCTATGTGTTCTTTAATTCCCTTTATGCAGCCAAAGGATAACATAACGAAATTATTTCTACTAAAAATGAAATGGGAAGAATAATATTCAGAGATCATATTAGAGAGCAGATTTCTCCTTATAAATATCCAAAGGCAAAAGCTTCCCCCCGAGACTTGCTCATAAATCCATATTGCCTATGAGATTATCTTCCTAAGCATGTTACTGCAATAATTTAATCATAGCATGAGGATACAGCATACTGTAGCATGGTATACCATGTTATGAGTAGATCTTGGGCTCATGAGCAAATATACAGAAAATAAATATGAATGGAGAAGTGTGTACCAGATACATGGTAAAACACACTGTGTTCACTAAGGTCAGATGTGGTGTCCTTCAATCTCAATTGTGAAGAACCTTTAGCCGTTACTGAATAAAAAGAGAACGCTTTTTGAAAACATAACTGGAGAATATTTTATTTGAGAATTCTCTGATAGGCATTATGCCAATTGTTTAATGTGCATTAATTTATTTCTCCTATGAGTTTGTCAGCTTAATATTCCCAATTTTAGCTGAGTAAACTGAGATACAGAGAAGATGCGCAAATACTCTGAGATCACATAGTTAGAAGGTATTAAACCTGACTATTACCCAGGCAGCTTGACACTGAAAAGGGGATACCTCAACTACTATTGTTAAATTGACCACCAACAGTACCATCTCAAAAGTTTTGAGTGCAAATATAAGCAGCAAAGATATGATTGTCTACTGCTGCTATGGTATGAATATTTGTGTCTCTCCCAAAATTCATATGTTGAAACCTAATGCCCAGTGTGATGATACTGGGAGGTGATCAGGTCATGACAGCTTATCTCTCATGAGTGAGATAAATGTGCTTATAAAAGAGGCCCTTCTGCAATGTGGCAGACAAGAAGTCTGCAGCCTGGAAGAGGGCCCTCACCCTACCATGCTGGCACCCTGATCTCAGACTTCCAGCCTCTAGAACTGTTAGAAATAAATTTCTGTTGTTTGTAACCCACTCAATCTGTAGTATTTCATTATAGCAGCCTGAGCAGACTAAGAAAACTGCTGTCTTCAGTTCACGTTTTTTACTCAATAGTTTTTTTCACTCATTTGTAAAAAAATGAAATCAGAAACTCCTTGCTATTTACCCAAAAGAGTTGAAAATATATGTCCACTCAAAAACCTGCACACAGATGTTTATAGCAGCTTTATTCATAATTGTCAAAACTTGGAAGCAGCTAGGGTATCCTGCAGTGGATAAATGGATAAATAAACTGTGGTATATCCAGACAATGGGATGTTATTCAGCACTAAAAAGAAATGAGCTATCAAGCCATATGGAGGAAACATAAATGCATATTACTAAGTGAAAGAAGCCAGTCTGTAAAGACTTCATAATCTATGATTCCAACTATAGGACATTATGGCAAAAGCAAACTATGGAGACAATAAGAAGATCAGAAGTTGCCAGGAGTAGGGGTGGGAAGAGACCAACAGGCAGAGCACAGGAAATTTTAGAACAGTAAAAATACTCTGTGTGGTACTGTAATGGTGGATATATATTATTATACATTTCTCCAAACCAACAGAATGTACTACATCAATAGTGAACCCTAATGAAAACTATGGACTTCGGGAGATTACGATGTATCAGTGTAGGTTCATCCCTGGAAAAAAAATTCGCCATTCTGGTGAGTGCGGTTGATAATGGGGAGGCTATGCATATCTGGGGGCAGAGGGTTTATGGAAAATCTCTGTACCTCCCTCAAATTTTGCTGTAAACCTAAAACTTCTCTAAAAAATAAAATCTTAAAAAATGAATTCTAGGGCTTCCCTGGTGGCGCAGTGGTTGAGAGTCTGCCTGCGGATGCAGGGGACACGGGTTCGTGCCCCGGTCCGGGAAGATCCCACATGCCACGGAGTGGCTGGGCCCGTGAGCCATGGCCACTGAGCCTGCGCGTCCGGAGCCTACGCTCCGCAACGGGAGAGGCCACAACAGTGAGAGGCCCGCGTACCGCAAAAAAACAAACAAACAAAAAAAAACAAAAAAACAACAAAACAACAACAAAATGAATTCCAACATCATGACATTCTCAGAGAATGCTTTTTCTGGTAGTCTCAATTTACTCTCCCGTTCATCTTGAAAAATGTAATGGGAACCAGACCGCAAAAGAAAGAATGTGTATAAAATCAAATGTTCACTGATGATCAATCATATATGAACCTCTTAGCTATGAAGCAGTTGAAAAGTTTAGCATAATAAATAACCTAGCTCAATAATGATAGTAATAGGCTTAGTATTAAATTATTACTAGTCATAGGATAAAGTTCAAATATTTGAACAATTTAGCATTATTTTAACCTATATGCCATCAGTGACCTTATGGGAATAAAAATTCAGAAGAGACTGTTATGACAGGGTGATAAAGAACATGTAAGTAGAAGCAGTGAGCACTATGTAAGATATATAATCGGCTTTAATATAAGTGTACTGAATATACATTACACACATGGTCATAAATATTCTCCCAAATGATTAATGATTCTCTAAATCATGGTATGAGTTTCAGATCATTTTATTAAGTCCATTAATCCACAAAGTATTTTAGTCATGATCTTTGTTCCTTTTTATGAATCTTCAATGTCATATTCACTTAGAAAGTTGTAAACATTTGGACTCACAGATCTGGAAGCACTCTTGATAAGTTTGCTTGTCTCACCTCCACTCACTGACTAGTTGTGTACTTCAATCATTCCAGAAAAAGACACTTAGATCTTCTCTGGAGAAGAGAAATAGAGACACTGACATAGAGAACAAATGTATGGCTAATAAGGGGAAGGGGGAGGTGCTGGGATGAACTGGGAGATTCTGATTGACACATATACACTACTGATACTATGTATAAAACAGATGACTAGCGAGAACCTACTCTATAGCACAGGGAACTCTACCCAATGCTCTGTGGTGACCTAAATGAGAAGGAAATCCAAAAAAGAGGGGATATATGTATATGTACAGCTGATTCACTTTGCTGTGCTATATAAACTAACACAGTATTGTAAGGCAACTATACCCCAATAAGAATTTAAAAAAAAAAGAATTCCAAGAACAAATTATTTAAACTTTAAAAATTCAAAAAATGCCAATTCACCCACGAAACAAAGCAATAGTTTACGTCCTAGAATGGGAGTAAAACCAAGAATTGGAGTCAGGAAGACAGATTTAGGAAATCTTAAATTATTTCTTCCTCCCTCCTCCCTTCCTTTGTTTTCAGTCTTTTAACCCATTTTTGTTTTGAGATACAACATTATTACTTGTGTTTGTTACTTATATATAGCTTTTTTCATTATACTGTATAGGGATTAAAATAGTGTTAATTTAGAATTGGAAAAAATGAAAAATTATGCAAATTTTGCAAATTCAGAAGATTATTGATAAAACAAGGTAACCTAACTTGGAAAACCTGCCATGAAATGAATTAAGGTACTAAAGTCAAGCACAAAATATCCATTTACCCTCAGAAAAACAATAACCTTCAAAATATATGGCACAGTTTATCATCTGTCCCCTCAAAACGGTAAAAAAATGAAAGGATAATCTACTAATTTAAATGAAGTACCATTTTTTTCTGTAAAACATCTGCTGAAAATCTTTTCCAAGTATCTTCCAGTTCTAAAATTAATCCTAAATATGGAAATATGTATCTTCTCCGGAAATGATCAAGATCAGTAACAGCAGAAATATCCAGTTTATTTTAAAGAAGGTCCATATTTACATACATTATAATAACCATGACCTACATAAGAGAAAGATTAGATAAAATGGAAAATGATAATATTTCCGAGTATCAGACATTAGAACAATAAAATAGTTAAGAAAATGCGGCCTTTCTGGCAGCTAAATCATCTTAACAAACTTTTAAAGGCCAAGAGCAGATATTCACACAATGGTGAGGATAACCATCAACTGTACTGAAACGATCAGGCATAGAACAATTTTTGTATAGGCCACTCAAGGGAATATCCTAGGAAAAAACTGCAAAGGTGGTATTTCAACTGAGGTAGGAGAATATTGCCAAAATATATAATGAGGAAAATTTGCCTATTTACCCATATGTATAATATAACTGCTATAAGAAAATACTGGGGAGCACCTCAAAGCAATGGCTATAGAATGCTAATCTAATTGATGTCAGGGGCTCTAAGATGTAGTTCGTTACATGCAACAAATCCTGAGATGTTTTTTCTCTTTAGATAAAAATGTATTACTTTTAGTCTTTGGTATCTTTGTACTATTGTCTATGATCCCCCAATAACGTTTTACTCTTTGAAAGCCTTAGGTTGGTGATGTTCCTATACTTAATCGCAACCAAAGAAGACACATTACTTGTCAATTTCTATCTAAACTAATTGATGGGTTTGAATCTGAAAATCCTAGCCAATCTCACTGAATCTGGACACTTTTATAGGTTGCTTCCTCTCCCTAGAAGGCCCCTGTTAAATTTTTTCCCATGTTCTGCCTGACAAACTCCTTGTCATTGTTAACTCAGTTGAGGGTGGCCTGTACCTAGCAGCAATCTCTGAAATGCCAAAGACTAGTTTATTATGGTTAACATCAAACTTTGTGCAAACTGCCTTAGCCCTTATAACAGCTTTTGTCACACAGTATTATTATTGACTTGAATATCTTCCCCAGAAGAATGT
Source organism: Phocoena phocoena (assembly GCF_963924675.1). Taxonomy (NCBI): domain Eukaryota; kingdom Metazoa; phylum Chordata; class Mammalia; order Artiodactyla; family Phocoenidae; genus Phocoena; species Phocoena phocoena. The sequence continues at coordinate 175,784,981 of NC_089219.1, forward strand.
AAATAACCTGGGATAGAAACCGTCTTATATATTTTTTTTCATTTATTCAACCAATATTTATTGAGCACCTACTATGTTCCAGGAACTCTAGATCATCAGCAAACAAAACAAAGATCCCGGGCTTCCCTGGTGGCGCAGTGGTTGAGAGTCCGCCTGCCGATGCAGGGGACACGGGTTCGTGCCCCGGTCTGGGAAGATCCCACGTGCCGCGGAGCGGCTGGGCCCGTGAGCCATGGCCGCTGAGCCTGCGCGTCCGGAGCCTGTCCTCCGCAACGGGAGAGGCCACAACAGTGAGAGGCCCGCGTAACGCATAAAAAAAAAAAAACAAAAAAACAAAGATCCCTGCCTTCATAGAGCCTACGTTTTACTAGTCATCAGGAATAATGTCTGCGTACTTTTGGTTAAGTATATCCCCATTATTCACTCCATGCTTCACTGCTTTGGTTCTTCTCTCCTGGAAGATAAAACCAACACGCCTGAAACTAAAAGAAAACATTTATGTGAGCGTGTTTGCAGGTATTGGATTTAAACTGGGAGTGATAATGGCCACCTAAGATTAATCAGGGAAAGCTCCTGGGGTAAGCGAGCCTAAGCTTGTTTTAAAGAAGAGATGATATTAAAATGTGAGGGAGGGACTTCCCCAGTGGCACAGTGGTTAAGAATCCACCTGCCATTGCAGGGGACACAGGTTCGAGCCCTGGTCTGGGAAGATCCCACATGCCGTGGAGCAACTAAGCCCGTGAGCCACAATGACTGAGCCTGCGCTCTAGAGCCTGGAAACCACAACTACTGAGCCCGCGCGCCACAACTACTGAAGCCCACATGCCTAGAGCCTGTGCTCCACAATAAGATAAGCCACAGCTCACCACAACGAGAGAAAGTCCGTGCACAGCAACGAAGACCCAATGCAGCCAAAAATAAATAAATAAATTTATTTTTTAAAAAGTGTCCTGGGTGGAAATACAAGAGGAAGGGCACACATATTAGAAAGTGCACATGATTCCAAGAGACAAAGAAAACTATTTACAGATAAGGCCAGAATTCAAAAACAACCGTGGAACTCTCTTTACCCTACACCTTTTCTTTATGGAAGAATTAGTAGAAACAATATAATATAATATATTGACACATCATAGGATGCCATATATGGATAACTTTCAAGAAAGAAATGTGCTTTCCAAAAGAGCATCCAAGGATGAAACTAAAGATTAAGGTCTAATCTCAACAAGTCAACCAGTTTTTGTGAAACTACAGAAACTGTCTTATAATTTTATTGTTGTATTCTCAGTAACAAGCACACAGAGGGTTATCGATAAATAAATATGATTCACTGAAGGATTTTTACAATTAACCAGTAATAAAAATATATGGGGGCTTCCCTGGTGGCGCAGTGGTTGAGAGTCCGCCTGCCGATGCAGGGGACACGGGTTCGTGCCCCGGTCTGGGAAGATCCCACATGCCGCGGAGCGGCTGGGCCCGTGAGCCATGGCCGCAGAGCCTGCGCGTCCGGAGCCTGTCCTCCGCAACGGGAGAGGCCACAACAGTGAGAGGCCCGCGTAACGCATAAAAAAAAAAAAAAAAAAAAAAAATATATGGAAGGCAGAAAAACACTATCTGCAAGCCACCAACCCTCCACACACACAAAGGCAGTAATAATTATCATCATAATAGCTATCTCGGAGAGCCTGCTCTATGTCAAAGCTTTATAGACACTATAGTTTTTAATTGTCACACCCATCATGAAAGTCAGAATTTTATATCTGAGGAGACTGAGGCTTTAAGGGATTAAGTAATTGGTCCAGGATCTTGAATCTGGCTGCCTGATTGCACCTGTAGTCATTATGTTATAGTTCTTTGGCTTCCTATGTACTCAGTACTTCCATTTGTTCATTTATTTAAAAGTAAAGATTGAATACCCATTATGGGTATACAACATGTATTAAAATGATAAGTTTTCCCATGCCATGCAAGCATGGGAAGGGAAAATATACAAACAAGGGTGGAGAGATGGCATGTAGCGGAAATGGAGGCCAACATTGAAAGCATCTATATCATAATTTTGAGGTAGCTGGAATGAATGCTATATTTTAAAAAAAGAAGAAATGATATACAGTGCAATAGCTTCCCAAAAATAGAGAAAAATTAATTTTCCAATTTGTCTGACCCTCCCCCAATTTGAGTTTTCTTAAATCATATTATTTGTTAGAAATTCTTCCAGCGCCTTGAAAAAATTCTAATGAAATCCAAGGTTTAAATTCAGTATTTTGAAAAGCATGGGAATCTGCACATAGAACTACATTAAAGCAGCATCCTCTTTATTGCATTAGCAAATATTTCAGTTAAAATGTAATTAACAAAAAGAAGGACCACTTTCCATTTAGTCAATTTAAGCCTGTGCTATACAATTTTAAGGCGTGTGTGTGTCTGTGTGTATCTATGTGTCTAACTTCAAATTCAACCCAGACAATAATGAGGAAACCAATCAAAATGAACAAAATAGTTTTTAGAAGACAGAATATGGAAAATGTCTCAAGATAAGACTGGTTGATAACTTGCCATCGTGATAAGAATAAAACATATTCATGCCTGTATCTCCTACTAGTCCACAAATTTCAGGAAAGAAAGAATCATGACTTATACCTCTTTCATTTCAAGTTGCCACGTTTTGGCACACAATAGGCACTCAATACGTATTTGCTGAAAAGTAACTGACCACATACTTATTTTCCCCTAAATTAACAATTTCCAGAAACTGGCACAAAGAAATGTGAATTTCTCATTCTACTTGACAACGACAGAAAGGTTATTCTTATGTTTTTCCCTAGTAACCTTAGGATCATTGAAGGCTTGTGCTTAATACCCGTAAGGTAACCCCTGGATGCCTGAAGTACAGCTTGCTTCATTTCTTTTCTTTTGCTTAGAACTTTTCAGTTACAATGCAGGAACTACATTTATGAGGAAAACTGTTCCCTTTACCTTTTACACTATGTGGCCAAGTAGCTAGATCACAAACAAAGCAAAGAATGAGGTCATGAATTTAAGGCTTTTTACAGAAAATAAGGAATGCAGTCATAAGGAGGAGGATAAGTTGAAACAGTAATATTTTAATAAAAAAAGAATGGAATGGACCAAATTGGAAATTTAACCTAGGGAGCACATCCAGAATGTTACGGCTGCCACTCTGCTTTTTACACAACTTTCAATAAAATTCAAATAGGGAAGACAAGCTTACTGTAAATTACAACAGATAAAGTACAAATAGCCATTCAGAAAGACTGAACTCATAGAGGAAGGAAATGGCCTCTTGTTAGACCTAGAATTTAGGAAATGGAAGAAAATTCAGGTTTTTTACTTTGAATTGAGACATTATTGCCTTAGTCCTTTTGACCTCAAGACCTTATAAATGCTTGGGTCACATGTTTCCAGCTCTGTAAATTGAGAAGAGTGCTCTCTCTATGTGACTTCACTCAGTAAATACTATTCGATCAATCTCAAAACATTCTGCTAGGACCTAGGAAAACTGCAGAGAAAGGCAGTCATCTGCAAATAATTCGGCTCTGTGGTCAGAATACTTTACATGAAATAAATAAAACCTCACCTTACTTCCAGGCTATCTGTGTCAATGACTGTAGGTCTAAAATTCTCCTGACACATTCTTAATGGTTGTATAAAGAACCCTGGGAGCTTCCTAAGATTTGATCTTCCTAACTTGTCCAGATTATTGTTCTGTGAGCAGTATCTCATTTACTGCTCCATATTTTATGACCTAAATGACCCTGCCAATATACTAAGCAGTTATATATCTCCCAAAGGGTCTACCATTTTGACCTGCACACACAGGTGTACTAGCAGAGTTTTGCTCCATGTTTAGCTTCTACCTTTAAATCCTCCAGGTTTAGGCTATTCATGCATAGTCAAGAATAGAAGACACAACCCTTTGGAGTTCATTTTCAGTTTATCTAACAGCTACTTAGGATGAAACGTGCTTCAATCCAGGCTCAGTGTGCATTCGCCCCCGCATCACCACACAGTTGAGAAGAGGACAAACATTTATTTAAAATACATTACGGTTTGTTTTTCAAGAAATATGGCATTACAATATTATTATTTTTTGTTAATTCCTATTATATGGTAAGGCACATTAAACAAATAATGAGGAACTTATAGATTCAGTCTATAAAATGTAATACCTAGGCTTATGTAGGTACAATTTTTCCATGAAGTGAAATGCTGATACTCCAGTGCAAGAATAATCATAAATTTAACACCTTAAACTATGTATTAAGAGATAGGCTTGGTAGCTGAAAGCCAATTGATTCCAGAAAATGACTGCAGTCTTAATCTAGGTTTCGAGCTGGTTTAAATTTCTCCATTTTTAAAAAGCAAACCCAAATAGGATTTTCCCTTATTAGTCTCATGAGCCATTTCATGTCACCTATTTTGTAATTGCTTAATTGTAGAATAGTTTGCAGAGATTGTAGATGGGATAAGAGTAGGGTGTGGGTCAGCAGGCAAGTGGGGAAGGGGAAACAAGAGGATTAAGAAAGATAATTTTCTGGGCTTCCCTGGTGGCGCAGTGGTTAAGAATCCACCTGCCAAGGCAGGGGACACGGGTTTGAGCCCTGGTCTGGGAACGATCCCACATGCCGCAGAGCAACTAAGCCCGTGTGCCACAACGACTGAGCCTGAGCTCTAGAGAATGCGAGCCATAACTACTGAGCCTGCGTGCCACAACTACTGAAGCCTGCACGCCTAGAGCCCGTGCCCTGCAACAAGAGAAACCACCACAGTGAGAAGCCCACACAGTGCAACGAAGAGTAGGCCCCGCTCGCCGCAACTAGAGAAAGCCCATGCGCAGCAATGAAGACCCAATGCAGCCAAAAATAAATAAAATAAATTTTAAAAAGAAAAGATTTGAGCATTTCACTATACATAAATTATATCTCCATTAAAAAAGTTTTTTAAAGAAAGAAAGATAATTTTCTGGAATGTCTTTAGGTGAAGAACTCGAAACCCATGTGACAGAAGGAGAGCTCAAGAGAGAGAAAGGGTTAGATTTAAGGATGTCAACCTATTTCTGCCCTGGTTGAGAATGTAATTTCTATCGGTGTCATTTAGAAGATACAGAGACCCTAGCCCCATAGAGACTAATGTCCATTTCTTACGAAGTCATTAATGGACTGTTAGTGACTTGGATTTCCAGAAAGGCTCCTAAAACGGACAGAGTGGTGGCAATGCCCCTTTTGTCCTCCTCACTTCCTTCTTCCTGTTGGCTGGAATAATATCATAGCAGCCAGTGCTCCAGTGGCACAAAGGACAGTAAAACGACCTTGTAAAATGGACATCATGTACTAGAAAGGTAGAGCCAAAAGATGAAAGGAACCAAACTAGTAATGACTGTATATCCCTGGATTGCTGGCTTTATTAAGAGAGAAAAATGAACCTCCAGCTTGTCAAACCACTGTGAAGTTAGGTTGTCTTTTAACGCAGCTATGCCTAATCTAAGTGAATTACTGGTCTCTCTTGACACTTTAGAAGATGTGACAATGTTTGGGCCCATATCCAAATGACATGGTGGGCAGACACCTGGTGACCACCAGCTAGCATTTATCCTGTTGCCCACAACCTCTGAAAGGGCTTCCCTAGGCAAAATCTATCCAGTTTTAGGCCTGCCTCTTTTGATATTTCAGTTTGCACTATAGCTCCAAAGCACACAAAGAATGCCACTTAGAGAATAAAACCTTTTCTTTTGGGAAATAGAGAGAGCAAGGGAATGAAAGACAGAGAGAAAGTGTTTTATATTTCTATTTCCCACCATATTTCAGACTTTAAGTCCAAGCAATTGGACACACCAGGCAGAGCAATTTACACCGGAAACATTGCTAATATATGACAAATCATTACTATAGCTATTTTGTAAATACTTGTCATTTCTGCAATACTTTATTTTACAAATTGATATTATCAACAGTTTATGAATATTCATAGATTCATAAGAATGAAATTCTGACAAAGCGATATTTGGAAGAGAAGTAGCTTTATAATGTAAAGATCCTTTGTGGCATTTGCAAAATATACACATATTGAACACTAGTAAGATATGGTATTGTCTGGCTGTAAAAGCATGCAATTTTGAAGAAAAATATGCCTTTTGCCTTGTTGAATACAGCCAAGTCAGTTCAGGCTTTTCAACCTGTTAATAAGAATGTTTTCCAAAAGAAAAATCACAGAAATAAGTCCTCTATTAATTTCTAGCTAACTGTGGGCTAGCATAGATTCAGATAGCTTTAAGAGTTTGAAGATGGATCAGTAGTTTCTTATGATATGGATGAGAACTTAACAAAAATACTCTTTGAAATGTGCACTTATTACACTGATCTAACTTTCACCATTTCTCAGATGGGCATATCAGTGTAAGTGAATTATTTGGTAAAAAATGAAACTTAATTATCTTTAATATGTTAATACGGTTGAAAGTTCTCTAGAAAGAGTGATTTGAATATACTTTGAATCAGCTTGATATAAAGGTTTCTGAACATTTTACATTTTTCATAGGAAAATTCCTTTGTTTTTACATGTTAAATATAGAACTTTACTTTTTTTGCAATTAACCAATAATATATGCTCAGTAATAAAAATCATTGCACCTCGCTCCAAATTTCAGGGATGGTTTATCAGACTAACTGAAAAATTGAAAGCAAATATGTATGTAGAAAAAAGTATCCCCTATAGAAAACATAAAAGTTTAGATGATCCGTGCATTTATATAATATGGTTCCTAGAGCATTTTGGCTAAAGAAAATTTGATTTAGACCTTCAAAAACATCGTTAAACACCATTCTCAGGATTCCGTGAACTTTAATCTGTTTGGGTGAATCTATTCCACTGGGAGAAGCTTTGGAATTTCTGGGAGCATTTTTTTAGTGTCTAATGTGGAAGAATGAATACTAGAGGTCTGTGGGTGCTAAATATTCTACAATGAGAGGGACAGTATCTCAAAAGAAATGTTGTCTTGTGAAATATCCACAATGATGTGCCTCCTGAGAAAATAGTTATTGATCTAGGTGTTATACATAATGGGAATGGTTAAATTCAATGATTTATATATATATATTTATATGTATAATTTATATATATTATTATAATTTATATATATTGATATATATATATATCAATAGATAGGAGCTTTTAATCAAAAGAGAATCCACTAAATCTGCCCTTCTACTAATGGAAGGAAAGGTAGTCCAGACATCTTTTTTTTTTAATTTATTTATTTTTGGCTGTGTTGGGCCTTCGTTTCTGTGCGCGGGCTTTCTCTATTTGCAGCCAGCGGGGGCCACTCCGCATCGCGGTGTGTGGGCCTCACTGTCGCGGCCTCTCTTGTTGCGGAGCACATGCTCCAGACGCGCAAGCTCAGTAGTTGTAGCTCACGGGCCTAGTTGCTCCGCGGCATGTGGGATCTTCCCAGACCAGGGCTCGAACCCGTGTCCCCTGCATTGGCAGGCTGATTCTCAACCACTGCGCCACCAGGGAGGCCCAGACATTTTTTTTTTAATGTCAAAATATGTTTTTATGCAATGTCTCAAAGCTTCTTAACCTAATTTATACTCTTTACCCCATTTAACACACCATTCTTTTATCCTTATTCCAAAATCTTTCTGTACCACCCAGAAATAAAACCCATTCCTTCATTACATTTATGCTAAGGCATAAATATTATCATGATTTTTTTCTCAAGGGTAATTACACTGTAACAGACATTCTAATCTCTTTCCTTTGCTCCCCCTCTCTGTTTCTCTCTCTCTCTTTCTTTTTCTATTGCAATTTGAAACTAGGCAAGTGAGGACTCTGCATATAGAACATTTTCCAGGACTCCCAGGACTCAGAACAGACACGTGTGGTTGTTACTCAAGAAAGATGCATTATCTTTGCTTCCTATGAACAACCACACTAAAAAAAAAATCTTCATTTGCTAAACATTTTAACTAAAATGATATATGCAGGCTCTCACCAGAGAACATGCTTTGTTTTAAATCTATTCCACATTTTACATATTGCTGGGCTTTTTATAATAAGGTACGTTGCTTATCAGGCTAGAAAAGAAGTACAACAATGTAAGAATCAAAATTGCCTCTAATTAGTAATACAAAATTCACAAAGGGAAGAAGCAAATGGTTACTATATTTTAGTATTCTTCAGCATAATGTAACACGTGGCCATAATAGTATTATAAGCCAAAAAATTCATAAGTAACGCCACCTGACTAGTGGCTAAGTAAAACTATGGTGTTTTTTTTTGTTTTTTTTTTTGCGGTACGTGGGCCTCTCACTGTTGTGGCCTCTCCCATTGCGGAGCACAGGCTCCGGACGCGCAGGCTCAGCGGCCATGACTCACGGGCCCAGCCGCTTCGCGGCATGTGGGATCTTCCCGGACCGGGGCACGAAGTCGTGTCCCCTGCATTGGCAGGCGGACTCTCAACCACTGCGCCACCAGGGAAGCCCAACTATGGTGTTTTAAAGTGAGATGATCCTGGAAGTGTGTCCGCAGCATCACTTCACATTAAAGGATACAATTTGGTTCGATTAAAACTTGATGATTCTGGTATAGAGAATGGTCATGGTGACTTATGCAAAATTAAACTCTGATTTTAAGCAGTTATAACTGAAACATGGCTATTACAAAAATAATGCAAATGAAATTGAATATCAAAAATGTTTTATTCTCCTTGTTTGATGCTTATGTACTTATATGTATGTGTGTAGCTGCACATAATTAATACATTTCCCTATCTTTAGAAAGAAAGTGAATGACAAGCCCCCAACCACTTTATCGTTCTATTCAGAAACCTCAACTTTTTCTCAGTTCCCCACCGTGTCTAATTTGTTCCCACATTCTCTGTATTCCACCCCATATGACTATCTCTCAAATCTGTCCCCATTTCTCCATCACTACTGACACTACGTGTTTCAAATCTTTCCATTTGAATGTCCTCTAAATAATCTAGCCTTCAGTGTAATTATGAGCTTACCTTTTTGTTCTTAGTTGTGATTTCTAGAACACAACTCTAACCATATCAGTCCTTCCTTAAATGGCTCCTCACTGCCTTCAAACCAAATCCAAATTCTTTTTTTTGTTATTAATTTTTACTTTGTTGTGTTAGTTTCTGCTGTACAGCAAAGTATATGTGTACATATATCCACTCTTTTTTGGATTTCCTTCCCATGTAGGTCACCACAGAGCACTGAGTAGAGTTCCCTGTGCTATACATACAGTAGGTTCTCATTAGTTATCTGTTTTATACATAGTAATGTATATATGCCAATCCAAATTCTTAACGTGCAAGTCACTTAAAGGCTTGGTGCTGACCTACTGATCCAGTCTCATTTCTGTAGAAGACATTTGGCAACATCTAATATTTGATTATTATAACTGGAAGGGGGTGCCACTGGCTTCTTACGGGTAGAGACCAGAGGTGCTACTAAACCTCCTACAGTGCACATTCAGCCCCCCACAACAAAGAATTATCCAGCCCCAAATGTTACCTGAAGGTGTCGGGAAAGCCTGCTTCAGGACAAAAATAACATCCTTTATGTTGAAATCCTTAGCACCTCACAGAGGGCCCGACTCTTAAAGGGGGTTTCATAAATTCATACTAAATGAATGTACATAAAGATACATGGTCGTTGTGCTATAAAAATTAAATACTGATATAGACTGCTTAAGGTTTAAAACTTAATTTTCATAACTTGTTCCCTCGTCTGTCCCTAAGCACACGATATTCCTTGGCTCGGATACCCTGCCCACCCTCACATATTTCTAACATCCCATCAAATATTTTTTGTTCTATGTCTAAAATATATCTCAAATATGCCCATTCCTCTCTCCTCTACTGCCACCATCCTCCTTCAGGTCATAGCTATTTCTTATTCTAAATAGTCTTCTAAGTGTGTTTTTCTGTTTAAGCACCCCTTCCATCCATTTTATACAGAAGCCAGTGATCATCTGAAAAAAATAATAATATTAATTATATTACTCCTCTGCTTAGCATGTGGAAGTTTTTTTTCCATTTCACTTAAGATAATAATAATAATAATGATACCCTAATTAGATAGTGAAGACTCCACGTATTCTGTTTCTCTTTATTTCTGCCTTATCTAATTCAGCTGCATCAATGTTAGTCTTTCCAATTCTTCACATTTTGTGAACAAGAAATTGCAATTTCTTGGAATACTCGGGCATCCCCCAAATCATAAATAACTATCTAGTATTGTTTTGTTTTGTTTTTTTGCGGTACGCGGGCCTCTCACTGTTGTGGCCTCTCCCATTGCGGAGCACAGGCTCCGGACGCGCAGGTTCAGCGGCCATGGCTCATGGGCCCAGCCACTTCGCGGCATGTGGGATCTTCCTGGACCGGGGCACGAACCCGTGTTCCCTACATCGGCAGGCGGTTTCTCAACCACTGTGCCACCAGGGAAACCCCTATCTAGTATTCTTAATATCTCCAGTCACTATTATGAAAGCGTAAAATGTTTACTCACTAAAAAGGAAACAGTAAGTTTAGTATTATTTACAAAGAACTATAGTCTACAGTAAATATTCAAACACTGGAAAACTCCAGCAAAAGTACTACGTGGCATTTGAATAACACATCATTCAGATCTCTTAGTAAGGTAAGAGCAACACACAGAATCACTTGGAAAACTGCCAAAGTACGGATTTATTTTGCCTCCAAACTTGACATTTCTTGGAACATTTATAGGATTTGTATACAGTAAGTACATTAACTTCTTAATATGTATTTTATTTGTAAGAACAACTCACCTTTAGCCATAGACAAAGCCACAAACATACAGTATAATGTGGGAATAGTTACAACCAGAACCGACAGTAGACTGTGACCACATCTTTTCTACCTGCTACTGTCCTGGTTCCCCAAAATGTTGGCCTTAACCTTCTGCTCTATGTTGGCATTTCCTGCTTATTTATATGAATTTTTCTTACTTTTCTGATTTCCCAACTGATTGTTCTCAGGAATAAGATTCAGAAAAAAACATTTAAATTTGCTAAGAAATATAAGGAAGAAATTCCCATTTTTGGAAACTAAGCTACACAATTATTCCTTCCACAAGTCATGGTCACTAAGTTGTTCTCACAGTTTGGGGTTTTTCGTGTGCTGTCCCTCTGCCTGGAACGCCTTGCCCTTCAATCTTCATGGGACTCATTTGATTCATTCTTCAGGTCAAAGGTGGAATGTCCTTTCTTGAATGAGGGCATGTAGGAATGCCTTTCCAAGTCAGTCTCTAGTCCTAATCATTTCTTTCTTTCTATCTACCTATCTATCTATATCTATCTATCTACCTACCTACCTACCTATCTATATATATATATATCTACCTATTTATCTATCATTTATTTACCTATCTACTTATCTATCTCTATCTCTAACTATCATCTATATGTGTCTCATCAAACTATAAAGGTATATATTGTATTTACTTAGGTGTTCACGCATTCAATATCTGTTTAATAGGTGACAGCCATTCAACATATTAGCCGGAAAGAATCACACCCATTCAAGCTTTGATTTCCATAAACAAAAACATGTTCTATTTTTTCTTCTTTTGGAACCACCTGAAATGTTAACTAAAATGATGTGTACTTCATGAGGGGAACACACCATGATTATTTTGTTTAATTCTATCTTTAGGTTTGAGCAGAATTCCTGGAATTTGGGAGGGTAGTGTATAAGCATTTCTTAAATGAATGGTGTATACCTATTCATCCGCTTCTGTGATCTGGCTTTAATAAGAGGGAGAAAAATCTAATATTGTCTTTTTTATTGAAGTATAGTTGATTTTATGATGTTGGGTTAGTTTTAGGTGTACAGCAAAATTATGCAAAATTATATATATATATTTTTTTTCAGATTCTTTTCCCTTATAGGTTATGCCAAAATATTGAGTACAGTTCCCTGTGCAATACAGTAGGTCCCTGTTGGTCATTTATTTTATATACAGTGGTGTGTGTATGTTAATTCCAAACTCCTAATTTATCCCTCTCCCCTCCCCTTTGGTAACCATAACTTTGCTTTCTATGTCTGTGGGTCTATTTCTGTTTTGTATACAAGTTCATTTGTATAAGTTTTTTAGATTCCACATATAAACAATATCATATGATATTTGTCTAATATTGTCTTTCGAGGCCTACGGCCTGAGAAAGAGTTCAGCGTTTATCAGACTTTAAATAACAATTCTTCCATTTAGGCTCAGTGGAAAGTGTCTGAAAGGACAGCAGCAGATCCCAAGTGTATTAGTTGCCTGTAACAATTCTGTAACAAATTCCCAGAAACCTAGTGGCTTAAAACAATACAAATGTGTTATCTTAGTATTCTGGAGGTCAAAAGTCTAAAATGGGTCAGCATGGTGGCGTTCCTTCTGGGGGCTCATTGTGAACAATCTTTTAAATTCCTTGACTTTTCTAGCTTCTAGAGGCTGACTGTAACCCTTGGCTCATGGCTCCTTCCTCTGTCTTCAAAGTCAGAAGTGTAAGCATCTTCAAATTTCCATTCTTCTCTTACCTTTAATGCTATGGTAACATTTTGCTAATTCTGACCCTCCTACCTTTCTTATAAATGGATTAGGTCCCTTTGGATAATCCAGGACCATCTCTTCATTACAAGGTCCTTAACTTGATGACATCTGCAATGTCCCTCTTGCCATTTAAGTAACATGTTCCCAGGTGTAGCAGATTAGGGGATTAGGCGTGAGCCATTATCCTCACTACCACATCAAATAATCCAGTTCTCCTATTTGAATGGGAAGTAATTACTCATTCACTAATTCACTCATTTAACAAATATGCAGTTCACTCAAGGAACTGCACTAGGCAAGATTCCCTTAAGGTACTGGAAGGAAAGGATGATAGGTCAGAAAACTAGGTTAACAGTTACCATATAGAAGGAGAGTGATAAATGCTTTCACAGAGGAGAGGAAGGGGCTTTGGGAATGGCCAGCACCACTCCTAATAGTGTTTATTCGTGTTAATAGAGACTCTCCCCGCCCAAGAATCATAATTTACTTTAATAATCAAATTTTTATTTTATATGCAAATGGTTAGCACAGATAAAGGTAACTATAAGTTTTACAGAACTATGTTAGTCACCAAAAAAAAGTCCTGCACATCTTTTTTTAAGACATTTTGAAACTGACCTCATTGAGTCAACTACTTAACCTAGATTTTTATTTGACTAATGTCTGTGTTTTTAAATGTTTTATTTTTAAATAAATGAGATTTTTAATGTAATTTCCACAGGAACTTTGATTGTAGTATTATTTCACTAGCATTTCACTTCAACACTCTATGTTTAATACAGAATTTGGGGTCATTTTAGCTTAAAATTTCCACAGTTGGGATGCTGAATGTAAGGCCTTGGTGTACTCCTGAATCTGTATTTAGTGTAGCATCTTTTAAGAACATCAAAATGCAAGAGCGCTGTTTAATAAAGAATTTAACCCTGCTCCAAAAGAAGTCTAGCCTTACCCTTAGCTCCTGGGAAGTTATATTTGTTTTCCTTGGGATAGCCAGATATTCATAATGTGATTCAGAATGAAGACAGGTCACTTTTAAAAACTAAAAGACTGGGCTTCCCTGGTGGCACAGTGGTTGAGGGTCCGCCTGCCGATGCAGGGGACACGGGTTTGTGCCCCGGTCCAGAAAGATCCCACATGCCGCAGAGCAGCTAGGCCCGTGAGCCACGGCCTCTGAGCCTGCGTGTCCAGAGCCTGTGCTCCACAGCGGGAGAGGCCACAACAGTGAGAGGCCCACGTACCGCCAAAAAAAAAAAAAAAAAAAAAAAAACCTGAAAGACTAACAGTGTGATTTAGGGTGGAAGCTTTTGGTCATGCAGTATCAGTACACATGGAGACTGAGAACCATGTGGGCAAGCAATCAATCATGTCTACATGATGGTGCACCAATAAAAACTCTGAACACCATGCTTGTGTGAGCTTGGCAATACCTCACGAGTATTATCACATGCTGAAGTTAGGAAAGCAGCACAAACCAACTCCATAGGGAGAAGACAAGGGAAGCTCCACATTTGATACGTCTTCAGATTTCACCCCATGCAGTTCTCTTGTGGCTGATTTTAATCTATACTTTTTCCCTTTAATTAAATATAAGTGAGTATAATAGCTTTCAGTGAGTTCTTTGAGTTTTCACTTTCCACTCTCCTCCCCAAAACACACACACACACACACACACACACACACACACACACACACATATGAATAAGCCTTGGAGAACAGAATATATGTCTTTCTTGCTTACCATTTTAAACTCGCTGTCTAGCACAATATGATCTACATGGCACTCAACAAATATTTTTTAAATGGATAAATGACTATTTATACATGGTTGTTCTATTTTGATCTCAAAATAAAGTGCCATGCCTGTGTTTGTTCACCTTATAAGAATTACTATTGTCTAGAAAATACAAATATACATACACATATATAATTGCATATGGACACATTTAACCTTGGGAAAAATAAGTGAATTCACATATAATAACTTATTATTTCTGTTCTTGTTGCAGGTCCCGCTGAGATAATTTAAGTAAGAGGTTACTCTTCAAGTCAAAAGATCATGGTTTAAATAAATCCATGGGGCCCACAGCAACAAAACAAGTAGCTTCTTTAGTTGGGAAAAAGAAAAAAACATACAGGTGATGCAATCCACAACTAAAAAACAATCTCAGGACAGTAATAGTTCATTCTTACTAACTGAACTGTTTCTCTAGCTACTTCTGACTGTTAGAGCTGCAGGTCTTTAAAGGATTTTCCCCTGCAGATGTGTATAGTAGTCTATCAGAATATATTTATGTTGTATAAAATCTATATAAATCATGAATAAGAAACATGATCAAAGAAACTTAAAAGGCAATAATTTTGGCCCTTTTGACAAAATTGGAATAATATCATAACCACACAGGTAGAAAAATATTCTGAAATGAGAAAAGTGTTTGTACTTAGAAGGAGCGCAAGAAATAGTTGAATTACTTCCATTTCTGAAAGTGGATTTCTTTTTATAATTCCATTGATAGTTTTAATCTTGTTTTAAAATTCATGTAAGATATTTGACATTTATGATTACACTCTAATATATGGCAATATGTATGTGTATCTTTGTATTACTAAAAATATTTTCATATTTTATATCTCTCCCATTGAGTTTCAGCCAAAACATTTTTCAGTGTTTGCAGTCTGTCAACAATCTGTTAGGTTCCAAGGACGTAAAGATGAATAAAACACAGGCGCTCTCCTCAAGGATCACAGTGTATGTGTGTGGGGGGGGAGGGGAAATTAGATAGGAAAATAAATGATACAGTAAAAATATATCATTTCTTCAGATTGATTTTTAACTTATTCCAGCATAACTGTTATTATTTTCTACAATATAATTTCAAGGGATACATTAGTTTCCATTGTAAATATATAATTAGTATGACCAATCCCCTATAACAGAACATTTATTTCTTTCTATTTTGTATGTTGCTCTATAATGTTTCAGTTAAAGAAAGATATTTATCTCAGCATTTCTCTTTCTCTATCTCTCTGGACCTCTGGAACTAGATCAGTTTAGGGAATATAGACTTTTTTGTATACAATAATAAGGTAATGAGGTGATATAATCAAGGTTAAAGTTGATGAATTAAATTACTTAGAAGGGTATAAAGCAATATTAGAGCATAAAGACTGGAGAAAGGGTGACAAATTCGGAGAATCTGACAAAAAAATAACATTAAGATAGAACAGGGCTTCCCTGGTGGCGCAGTGGTTGAGAGTCTGCCTGCCGATGCAGGGGACACGGATTTGTGCCTCGGTCCGGGAAGATTCCACATGCCGTGGAGTGGCTGGGCCCGTGACCCATGGCCGCTGAGCCTGCGTGTCCGGAGCCTGTGCTCCGCAACGGGAGAGGCCACAACAGTAAGAGGCCCGCGTACCGCAAAAAAAAAAAAAAAAAAAAAAAGCAAGAAGCTCTATGTAAATATAAAGAAACAAGCCAAGACATGGAAACAACATGTGTCCACTGACAGATGAATGGATTAAAAACTGTGATATACGGGACTTCCCTGGTGGTCCAGTGGTTAAGACTCCGCACTTCCAATGCAGGGAACTTGGGTTCCATCCCTGGTCAGGGAACTAAGATCCCACATGCCATGCAGCCAAAAAAAATTTTTTTAATGTGATATATATATATATATATACACACACACATACACACAGAGTGATCTTCGATGTTACTAACTGCAAAAAGATTACAACTCACTGAAGGCTCAGATGATGGTGAGCATTTTTTAGCAATAAAGTATTTTTTTTAATTAAGGTATGGATATTTTTTTAGAAATAATGCTATTGCATAGTTAATAGGTTACAGTATGATGTAAACATAACATATATGCACTGGCAAACCGAAAATTTCAAATAACTCACTTTATTGCAATGGTCTGGAACTGAACTTGTGGCATTGCCAAGGTATGTCTGTACTTGCCAATTCAGAGTTTGTGGTGATTTTATAGAACATAACTACCATGAAGAATGAGAACCGAGTGTATAGATATATATTACATACATATATATAAAATACATAATATATATAATACATACATATATATGTATATATGTACACTATATATGTGTATCTTATATGTACATGTGTGTATCACATATGTCTGAAAAGTAAGTATGGTGTACACAGGCTAATACTGGAGGCTTTATTGCTAAGTCAAGCACATGGAAATCCTATAATCAGCTTTACTATCTAGCACAGTATTAGATGTTCTCACCAATGTAACTGGTCAAAAGAGAAAAATTAGAAGTATAAATACTCAAAAGGGAGCACTAAAACATTAATGTTTGCAGATGATATGATTTAAACCTGAAATTCCACTAGACTCAACTGAAAAACTTCTACAAACAATAAATAATTCTTTCAGGTAGTGGGGTGTGAAATTAAAATACAGTAATCAATAGCTTCATGTATACACACAATGACCAACTGAATATATAAGGTAAAAGAAGACCTTATTTATATTAGCAACAAAAGTGAAATCAAAAGCATAGGAAAAAACAATGAAAAACGGGAAAAGTCTACTTGAGAAAAAATTTTAAACAGTCTTAACAATTACAAAAGTAGAATGAAACAAGTGGAAATATATACCACAGAAAGACTCAGCCTCATAAAGTTGTCATGTGCAGGATATAATGGAAAAATAAATTGGCATAAACATCCAGAAAAACTTTGGAAAAAAGGAGTGACAAGGGGAAATTAAGCCTACCAGAAAACAAACATAAAATTACAAATTGAGTTATTGACTTCTAGATTAACAGACCAACAAAATAAGCCAAAGTTTCAGAAATGGACTCACATACATATAGAAATTTACTATATCATAAAGGAAGCATTTCAGGTAGGACTGGAATTTTAAATCAATGGTATTGTGATAAATTCGGTAGTTATTTGTGAAATAATGGAGTTAATACCTCATCACACTCTAAAATGGATCAAAATTGATCAAAGACATATACATACATACATACATATAATTTTTATATTTATCTCCAGCAGCAGTGTAGAAGACATGGCTAATTTATTTATGATCATGGAGTGGAAAAGGCTATTCTAACTATGCTTCAAAATCTAGAAGTCATAAAAAATATTTATTTCCACTTTATATAATTAAGAATCTATGCCTAGCTAACCCCCATCACAATAATCAAAGGCAAAAGGTATAACAAACTGAAAAAATTAGATTCATAGTACAGATAAAAAGTCTAACATACCTAACTTATAAAAAGCTCTATATATTAAAAGATAAATTCAATAGAAAATTGGTAAAACATATGAATAGACAATTGTATATGTTGAGTAATAAGTTCATCACTCCATATAGCTGGATCCTGAAGAAACAGTCTTTGACGCTAACTTAATATCATTTGTTTATATACAGGTACAGAAAGTTCACTTTAAAAGCATGTCAACTTTCATTTGCACAATGATCAGAGAATAATTTCAAAAAGGTACTCTGGGGCTTCCCGCGTGGCGCAGTGGTTGAGAGTGTCCGCCTGCTGATGCAGGGGACACGGGTTCGTGCCCCGGTGTGGGAGAACCCCACATGCCGCAGAGCTGCTGGGCCCGTGAGCCATGGCCGCTGAGCCTGCGTGTCCGGAGCCTGTGCTCCGCAACGCGAGAGGCCACAGCAGTGAGAGGCCCGCGAACCACAAAAAAAAAAAAAAAAAAAAAAAAAAAGGCACTCTGAAATATTTGACTTCTGAAAATATTACCATTTTAAGGACACAGAATAAACAATGTTAGTGATTTTGTTTTTACATTTTAATTAATGAGAATTTTTAATTCTCCTTTCATGACATTCTTAATTTTAAATATACTATTCATCATAATAAAAACAAAAGTTTCATCAGGTACACTATCTAATTTACTCAGAAAAGCACCCTTCTGATGATTGTGGACATCTTTAAATATTAAGGGACACACAATTTTCCAAGCCACAAACAAGTGTAACCACATTATTTTTTCCATTCTCGTAACAATCCAAGTAGTCAAAAATATCATATCCCCATTGTTTCAATGAAGAAAAAGAAGACTGCAAATTCTATCTCTGTAATGTTTAATACACATAATAATTGATGAATATTATTTTATTTTAATATAGTAGCAGCTCACTGAGAAAAAAGACCTAAACAACTTAAGTAACTGTTTACGTTTGGGTGTTCTGGGGTTTTTCATTCGGTCATTGTTTTGATTAAATGATATACAGAAGTAGCACAAAATCTAGAATGTTCAGTATACTCAAAGGAATGCACATTATTAAATCTCATATTAAATCTGTGAACTTTCCTCAGAATTTGAAGCAGGCATAACTAAATTAGAGCTGTTTAATGAAATCACGTTATTATCTATCTGCCCATTTATAACTTGTTTTCATAGATGTTTTTATAGATATTTTTAATTTTGTGTTTCAGTAAGCATTTTAAATGTGCTAGAAATTGTGCTATAGGCTTTATTTTTTTATTCTCGTAACAATGCAACTAGTCAAAAATATCATCCCCATAATATCTGTGAAAAAACAGAGGATTATAAGTATTCATATCTGTTTTGATATGGAATAAAAATAAGAAGTCTGACATCATAGCATAATTTCTTAAACAGCAGATAATATTGTCTCCTTAAAAATACTGTCATGGATATCCATCTATAATGAATGTACTTTGTTGAACTTTTGATATAAACAAATGCAACTACCTTGCATGGATATTAATTGATATAAGTATGTTACATTAGTAAAATAATTTTATCTATTTAAAGGTTAATGTTTATTTTTCTTTTAAACTCATTTTATCTTTCTGAGCCATGAGAAAGGAAAGAAGGCAGAGCTCAATACACAGGCAGGATTTAGGGCAGTGCTGTCCAATAGAATCTTCTATAATTACGGAATTGTTCTTTATCTCCACTCTCTTATATGATAGCCACTAGCCACATGGGAAGAATGGGTGAAGGTGGTCCCAGAGTGTAAACCTCCACTTATAAGATAAATAAGTTCTGGGGAAGTAATGTACAGCATGGTGGCTATAGTAATGTACAGCATGGTGATTATAAGGTACTGTATACTTGAAAGTTGCTAAGAGAATAGATCTTAAATGTTCTCACCACACACACTCAGACACAGACACAAGTTAACTCTGTGAAGTGACAGATGTGTTAACTAACCTTGTTTTGGTAGTCATTTCACTAAATCATCAAGTTGTAAACATTACGCTTATAAAATGTTATTTATCAATCATATCTCAGTAAACCTGAAGGAATGTGTTAAGTATTTTATTGTTTTGACTTTTTAAAAGGAACTAATATAAGTGAAGAACTGAATTTTTAATTTTAATTTTCAATAGCCATATACGACCAATGGATGATGTATTGGACAGTGCACTTCTAAAGTTTATGCCAAACTACTACCCCGTACATGGTAGACCTCCTGTCAACCTACATCCAAGTATGTCTCTAATATGCCCACTTTTTTTTCATCTTTCAAACCACGATAGCAACAAAGGGTACAATTTCTTTCAAATTAGTACACCTGGTCTACTCCCTGAAGTCCATTCTCCAGACAGCAATAAAAGTAAATCTTCTAAAAAAAAAAAAACAAATTAACATAATACTTAATGGTGAAAGATTGAGAGCTTTTTCCCTAAAATCAGGCACAAGACAAGGATGCCCACATTCACCACTTCTATTTAACACAGTACTAGAGTTTCTAGTCAGAGCACTTGGTGTTGAAAAAGAAATAAATGGCATTCAAACTGGAAAGGAAGAAGTAAAACTATCTCTGCAGATAAAATGATCTTATAAAAAGAAAAACCTAATGAATACACACACACACACACACACACACACACACACACACACAGAGTTAAAGCTAGTAAACAAATTCAGTAAAGTACAGGACTCAAAATCAACACAGAAAAATTTGTTGTACATAAATACACTAGCAATGAATAAGCCAGAAACTGTATTAAAAGAACAATCCTATTTACAATAATATTAAAAAGAATAAAATTACTTAGAAATAAATTTAGCCAAGGAGGTACAAGACCTGTATACTGAAAAGTAAAAAGCATTTCTAAAGAAATTAAAGAAGACCTAATAAACAGAAAGACATCCCATATTCATGGATTGGAAGAATTAATATTGTTAAGATGACAACATTACCCAGAGCAATTTAGAGATTCAATGCATCCCTATGAAAATATCAACAGCATTTTTGAAGAAATGTAAAAATCCATTTTTAAATTCATGTGAAATCTCAGGGGAGCTGAATAGGCAAAGCAATCTTAAAAAATGAATAACAAGGTTCAAAGACTCATACTTCCTCATTTCAAAATTTACCACAAATCCACAATAATTAAAATATTATAGTACATGGAATAGATGTAGAGACCCGTGGAATAACATTTAGAGCCTAGAGATAAACTCTTACAACTATGGTCAACTAATTTTCCACATGGATGCTGAGACCATTCAATGGAAAGGAACAGTATCTTCACAAACAATGCTGAGAAAATTGTATATCCACATGCAAAAGAGTAAAGTTGGAACTTTACCTTACACCAGATACATAAATTAACTCAAAATGTATCAAAGATATAAATAGTAGAGCTAACACTATAAAACTCCTGGAAGAAAACATAGGGGCAAATCTTCATCATCTTGGACTTGGCAATGGTTTTTAAATATGACTCCAAAAGCACAGCAGAAACAAGAAGAAAGAGATATATTGGACTTCATCAGAACTAAAAACATGTAGGATCAAAGAATGCTATGAAGAAAGTGAAAAAACACAGAATAGGAAAATGTATTTGCAAATTATATTTCTGAAAAGTGTTTAATATTAAAAATATTTTTAAAGTTTACAACTCAACAACAAAAAGAGAAACAACTCAAGTTTTTAAATGGGCCAAGGACATGAATAGACATTTCTCCAAAGAAGATTTACAAAATGGCCAATAAGCACACTAAAAGATACTCAACAGCATTACTCATTTGGAAATGCAAATCAAAGCACAAATCAATACCAGGATGGTTATAATGAAAAAAGAGAGAGAACAAAATGGAGAGAGAGGGAGGGAGGAAGGGAGGGGAAGGAAGGAAGGAAAGAAGGAAATAACAAGTGTTTGCCAGGATGTGGAGAAACTGGAACCCTTGTACGTTGCTGGTGGGAATGTAAAATGTTGCAGCTGCTATGGAAAAGAGCTTTGCAGTTCCTCAAAACTGTATACATAGATTTACCATAGGACCCAGCAATTCAACTCCTAGGTACCTAAAATATTGGAAACAGGAACTCATACAGATGACTGTACATCAATGTTTATTGCAGCATTATTCACAGTAGCCAAAAGATGGAAATAATTCAAGTATCCATCAACAGATGAATAAACAAAATGTGGTATACACATGTAATGGCTATTTTTCAGCCTTACAAAGGAATAGAGTTCTGGTACATGCTACAACATGGATAAACCTTAAAAACAGTATGCTGAGTGAAATAAGCCAGACACAAAAAGAAAAATACTTGTATGATTCATATAAAAATATTTATATGAAATATCTAAAGTAGGCAAATTTATAGAGACAGAAAGTATATTAGAGGTTACCACGGCCTGGGAGCAGGGTGGAATTGGGAGTTATTAGTTAATGGGTACAGAGTTTCTGTTTGGGTTGATAAAAATTGTTCAAAACAGGTAGTAGTGGTGATGGTTGCACAGCATTGTGAATTTAATTAATACCACTGAATTTTATACTTAAACGTTGTTAAAATGGCAAATTTTGTTATGCATATGTATTTTACCACAATTGAAAAAGGGGTAGAGTAACAATAAAATTCCAAGGCATATTTAAAAGAAACTCTCAAATCATATCATTATATCACCCAAAAGTCCTCCAACAGATGATCATCATTTAAAAAATAAAATCAGGGCTTCCCTGGTGGCGCAGGGGTTGGGAGTCCGCCTGCCAATGCAGGGGACACTGGTTCGTGCCGTGGTCCGGGAAGATCCCACGTGCCGCGGAGCGTATGGGCCCGTGAGCCATGTCCGCTGAGCCTGCACGTCTGGAGTCTGTGCTCCGCAACAGGAGAGGCCACAACAGTGAGAGGCCCACGTACCGCAAAAAAAACAATAAAATCAGAATTCCGTACCTAGGCTTTCAAGCCTCTATGTATTTTGGCTCTTGTCTACTTCTCCAACGTGAAGCCACAAAATGGTCTTTTACCTGTTTCCTGAACATATTAAGCTTTTATCCACATTAGGACCTTTACATCAGATTTTTTCTGTCAACAAAGCCTAGAGTATATTTATGCAATGCACACATGTTGGCTTTCTCTATAAATTCAATTTTCTTGCTGTTGAGAAGGGAGTTGCATAGCATCATAGTTAAAACCATCAATTCTGGAGCCAGATTATTAGGGTTTAAACCCAAGCCTCATCACATACTGGACCCATGACTTTGAAAGTTACTATGTCTCAATTTCCTCAAATGTAGAAAGAAAATAATAATAAAAATTGCCTTATGAGATTATTATGGTATAGTGTAACATGTTATGGGTAGGACATTAGTAAATTAATGAATATAGTTACGTCCTTAAACTAATATCTGGCTCATGGCAAACATTACTGAGTATGTTCCATTTACTATTATTATTATTCAAGAATTATCTTACCTCTTCCTCCTACTTCCTGCCCCTTCCTTACCAAGAGAAGACAGCTGATGTACTCAGCAGGCAGCAACCTTCTCAGGGGGGTAAGGCCGTATCTTCAGTTTTAAAGGACTGACCTCAACTGAGCTAAATCAGACATGGGACTCCCCTTCCTACTTGACTGTCTTTGATCTAGAGGTAAATATGTGATCAAGTTCTGGCCAAGAATTCCAAATAGAAAGTCTCCTGGCATCTCTCCAGGAAAGACTCACATCACTAATTGAAAAAAATCATGTTGCAGGGGAAAAAAGTGCCTGTTTTTACATTGCTCTGTTCTTTTTGTCTTAAAAGGAATTATGTGAAGATGTGATTTTGGAGCTACAGCAGCCCTCTTTTATCACCAGACTGTTAGGAGGCAATTCTCCATGTTGTTTCTATTCCTATCATAACAGCTTTTGTTTTAGATTATCTTTTTAAGGATGTTTGCATGGTGAACAGTCTTTAAATCTAGAAATAGTATTTCCCTTGGGAAAGAGGGCATATTTGTTTTCTGACTAGAATGATAAAGATAACTCCTCCCTCCAGTGCAAAGGGTGGGCAAGTTTGCTAGCTGTCCTCTTGAAAGATTTGGGATTTTCCACCTTGGGGTTCCTCAGTGTTCCTCCTACCTGAGTGTGTGTACAGCTCCAAAGGGGCCCTGAGAGGTTTTCAGAGTAATGAGAACCAATATGAATGTGAAGCTCATGCTTCTTATTCTGTCTCTGACCCAGAAGTTTCCCGTCTTCTGCCAGCTTTTATGAAACTGTGGCAGGTTAACTACTTATTTTGCAAGCAGGGTAAAGTCTCAGATCCTTTACAGCTTCTCACAAAGACAAGTTTAAATACAAAAGCCAGCTTGCTGAAAAATACTAGAGCAAAAGATAGGAACTTCCTATTGAACCACTGTACCTAACCTGGAATACCTACCTCCAAACACATTATATGATTAAAACACACACACACACACACACACACACACACACACACATAAAAGACTGCTATTCATATATTCATCTGATGAATACATTCTATCTAAAAATATGAAGAAAATGTATTATACTCACTCATCATTTGCTGATTTGAGTACCAAGAATAGGCTGGAATACCTATTTGAAGAGTTGTTCTTTTTATTTAGCCTTCTCATACCTCCTGTAAAATCTGCTATTGTTCAGGCTCAACTCTTATAAAATCTATTATAATTTTGGTTCAATGCCACAAACCGCTAGCATGGCTGCTTACAATTATGTACCATGCCAGCCCTAAGCAATCAGTAAAACTATGTTTTAAAAAAATGCTGGTTAAATTCGTTGGTTGTAGATATATCTAAAGAGGTTGTTTTGCCTGAGAATATTTTTGGTTTTCAAGAAGCAACCTCCTTATCTTCTCACCACGTCCTGTGATGCTAGCCACACAGGACTTCATGGAGGTTCCACACACACCAGATGTTTGTCCACCTTTATAAATATGAAAACTCTGCTTTCTATTGCTCTGATGTTTTTATTCCACTTTGGTTTCCTGGAGAAGTTCTCTCTAATAAACTTAATGTGTTTGTTTTCTCAAATCACTCTCAGTCAGAAGTCTCTGCCCTTTCTCCTATTTCCCTATGCTATTTTACACTTACCAATGTTTTCATCCATTTTGTGTCACATTGTAACTTGTATACATGTCTCTCTCCTCCATCACATTTTGTCTTGCTTTAGGATTTTTCCTGCATTATATTTTTGTAGTCCCACTCATTTTTTCATTAAACAAATACTTGTTGAGAACCTACTCTGTGCTAGCCACTGTCCTTGGCAATGGGAATATAGCCAAATGAGAGTCAGGTTGAGATATTTTCTTGGCAGAACTTACATTCTAGTGAGAGAGGCAAGGTAAAAACAATAAATAAGTGGAGAAATACAATGACAAAATAAGTACAGTTTGAGATTAGTGTTATGAAGGAAAAAAACAGCAAAATAACTGAAAAATAAAAAGTAACTGAGAAATCCAATTTGGACAGAGCAGCCAAGAAATGCTTTTCTGAGAAAGTAGCGTTTTGGTGCTGACTTGAAAGGTGAGAATGAGACAGCCATGAGAAAAGCCAGGGAAGCCCATTTTGGATGCGACACACGAAAGAGAAGACTGGGAAAGGGTGCCTGGAGACCAAGCTAGTTAGATGACAAGAAGGAGGGGAAGAATGATAGTAAAGCTTAGAGAGATGGAGAGAAGAACTGTGTGGGTTGTGCAAAGGGATTTAGAATTTGTTCCAAGAGCAACAGAAAAAAAAAAAAAAAATCACCGAATATTTTCCAAGAATTGATGTGATCTAACACACATTACTGAGAAGTCACTCTGGCTTCTCCGAGGTACATTTATTCAGCCCTGTTGGATGCCTGTAAACAATAGTCCAGGTCAAATAATGTGACATCTAGACTAAGGCTGAGGTATGGGATGGAGCAAAATGGATGAATTAGAGATCTAAAAGTGTTTATTAATGGATTGAATATGTTTAATGAGGGGAAAGAGGGTATTGGGAATAATCCATAGGTTTTAAAACTGAGCAAGCAGCTGAGTGATGATAAAAGAATGAAAGGAGGTAGAATTTTTGGAAGAATATCAAGAGCTCCAGTTTCAACATATTAATTTTGAGACAGTCATTTAATATCTAAAAGAAGATGTCCAAAACAGTAGATGATTATTAGAATCAGGATGGCCTTCTGAAGAGAGATCTGAATGGAAGAAACACATTATGTCTATAGGAGTAATACTTGTATTTAACACTATGGGTGGATAAGATTTCTTAGAAAGATATTTCAGTTTCAGAGGAAAAGATTACCAGGACAGAGATTCGAGGCAAGAAAATATCTAAATGAGGAGCATTAGATCAATTATGATCCATAAAACTTCTCCAACTGAACATGAGTTAAGAAGGAAACTTATCAAGTAACATACAAGTAAATCTAGAGGTTAGATAGGCTTCAGAGTTTGTGGGGTCACCATTTCCATGATACTGACAACCCCTAGAGGGAGTTGTTATTTATGTTTTCCCACTTTACAGATAACAAAACTTATTGTCATAGAAAAAAGAAAAAAAACTTGTCAAGTTTACATAATTAGTAAATAAAGGAGCAAGGCGTTAAAGTTTAGACTCATTTCGCTCATACCACTCTATCTCTCATAACAATATATATATTTAATGTTCCTCATTATGATATTCTAAACCTATGAAATTAGAATGGTAAATCCAGTTATCCCCATTTTTTTAATCAATGAGAAATACGAGCTTCAAAAATATTTGATGATTTGTTCAGGGTCCCACTGGTAAGTGGTAGAGTCATGGCTGGAGTTCAAGTCTCAAGTCCAGACTAAATCAGGTTGCCTGTCTAGCCATGCCCCAATTATAAAAAAAGCTTTACATTTCTCCCATTACCTGTTTTCTTTTTTTTTTTAACATCTTTATTGGAATATAATTGCTTTACAATGGTGTGTTAGTTTCTGCTGTATAACAAAGTGAATCAGCTATATGCATACATATATCCCCATATCTCCTCCCTCTTGCGTCTCCCTCCCACCCTCCCTATCCCACCCTTCTAGGTGGTCAAAAAGCACCAAGCTGATCTCCCTGTGCTATGCAGCTGCTTCCCACTAGCTATCTATTTTATGTTTGGTAGTGTATATATGTCAATGTCACTCTCTCACTTCGTCCCAGCTTCCCCTTCCCCCTCCCCATGTCCTCAAGTCCATTCTCTACGTATCTGTTTTCTTAACTGTATTATTTAAAAAACTTTGTGTGTTGGTCCTAGTTTCTCCTTTAGGCAATACTTTGCTTCCTTGACTTTTTCCTCCACCAAAAACACATCGGTGACACACACAACCTTCTCAGCATCTGTGTCAGCACAGGCTTTCAAGATCCACAAACCACTGGCATCGCTACTTACAATTTCGTGCTGAGCCAGCCCTGAGCTTCAGAAGCAGTACTCATATTATTTTTATTATAGGACACGACTCTCATTTACTAATTTAAAAGTGAAATAAAGGTGAAAAACCATAAGTATGTATTTAGGTCTTATTTCTATTTTTATACATTGATACCTCTAAATTTACTGAATCTTCATATGCATGTATATCAATGACCTTGAGTTTTCGTTTTTTGCCACCTTTCCTTTTAGCCTAAATCATGTGAAAATATTCATAACCGTCTA
This sequence comes from Phocoena phocoena, assembly GCF_963924675.1. Lineage (NCBI taxonomy): Eukaryota > Metazoa > Chordata > Mammalia > Artiodactyla > Phocoenidae > Phocoena > Phocoena phocoena. The sequence goes on from NC_089219.1 coordinate 175,812,467, forward strand.
TCAGAGATTCATTAAATATCAAATAATAATAATGTAAATGAATGGCAATGAATAGCACATTTTTCATTAAATCCATCAGCTAATTCTCATTCATCTTCCAACCCAATTTCATTCAACACACACTGATATCTTGTAGGTCCTAGACATATGGATCAGTACTTATTTCCAGGACTATTTCAATATTCTTTTTCTTTTCATACAGATAATTTGTGGAAATTAACTTCCTCAGATTTTATGTGGCAATTTCCATGTTAGAAAGTTTTATATTAAGCTTAAATCCTCTGGGTAAAGCGTATGATGTATGAATTTGAAAGTACAAAGGCACAAATAATCAGTAGTGGCAGAAAATTGTATGTACACATACAAAACACAGGCACACGTATTGCCTAAAACCATTTATACCTTGCAAGGAATATATGTGACAATACATTTTCTCTTTTAATATTAACTGTTCTGTTTTAAAATATAATACTTCTCTACTTCAGGAAGTCAAAAAATTTGCATTACAATGAACTTCCCAGATCCATTTGCCCTTTTCATTGACATAAACATAAAATCAGAAAGAAAAAAAAACAAGATGCATGTACATACTTCTAAAGAACCTTGAGTTGTTGGTGTTGCTTTTAAATTTTTCAATACTCCCAAATTTTCCTAATTACTCCATACTTAGAAATCCTGTCACATCTTTCCTTGTCTACAAAACTGGGATTTACATGCTCTCTCCTAATACACCATCACCAGTGACAATATTGTTTTGGGTTCCCAGTGCATATTCAACTGCTGAGAAAATTAGAAATGTGTACTCGCTTAACAAGTCCTAACAAACTCATACTTCAGCTTAGTAGCGCAATAAGTTTTAAAAAAACAAAGAAACTACTAATTTCTGCAAAAGATCACAGTGAACCAGGAGAAGAGGAGAGTGCGGCACTAATTTTCTTTTCTTCCTGAGAAAAGGACAGCCTACCACTGGCAAATGCTGAAGCCAAGTACATGTTTATTCAACTTTTTGTCCTTTCAAAACATGACCTTCAAAGTTGTCCTTTATCTGACAATTCAAATGTCCTTCTAATCAATTTCACTGGCTTTCACATAGTAAGTGTCCTATCATTATATATTTCCTTTGACAAAATTAGCAGCCACTGACTTGCCCACAGCATAGTTCCAACAGGTCTGTCCAGGTTGTGAAATCCAAAAGCATGCTCCTCGTTATGGACTTTGAGGTTCAAGCTGTGTCAATGAGGCACACCAACCCAATCCGGGCAGAGCGAATGCTGCAGCCATTCCAATTCACTGCAGTCATGTAGTCCTAGCCTCATTCTGAATTTTCTCAAGTGCTTTCACCACTTGGGTTTGGCAAATTGACAACTCAGAATAGATACAGTATTGATTTTTGTCTTCTCAGAGGTGCAGGTGGAACAGGGAAATGAAAGGAGGCTCTTGAAATTAGTAAATTGGCCGGCATCCATTCCTGGATGCATTTTTTCCTCTCTATTCATCTCACTTTGACCAGGAAAATATCTAACTGAGTGCTTTGTATGAGGTCATACACAAAGTAATTCCCTTGTTTTTTTAAAATATTTTTAGTGGAACATTAAATTCAGGAGAGCCTCAATTTATTGTTCTAGTATTAAAATTACAATAAAACCTGACTTCTGATTAATTGAAGGCATTATTTGCTACCTTAGGATTGCAATAATATGGCATTTGTAATTATGAGCACACTCAGAATGAAGAAAGCATCATGATTAAACTCCAAAATTATATTTTCCTTGTAAAGTCATAGTAATCTGTGGCCTATATTCCTCTTAGCAAAAACTCTTATCTAAGTTCTAATAGCTTTCCCTGACTCCCTAAAGATTTCTAGAAAATAATGAACTATGTATCAATTATGTGAGATTCATATCTGTTAGTACATTTAGTATATATATATATATATATATATATTTTTTTTTTTTTTTTTTTTTTTTTTTCTGTACACGGGCCTCTCACTGTTGTGGCCTCTCCCGTTGCGGAGCACAGGCTCCGGTTGCACAGGCTCAGCGGCCATGGCTCACGGGCCCAGCCACTCTGCGCCATGTGGGATCTTCCTGGACCGGGGCACGAACCCGTGTCCCCTGCATCAGCAGGCGGACTCTCAACCACTGCGCCACCAGGGAAGCCCAGTATATATTTTATAGTGTTAGAGAGTGAATCATCTTTTTGTTAGTGAGCAAAATAAAGCATGGATAATGAAATAAATTTCAATCATATAGCCCTGGGTGTAAGTCCTAGCTCTACCATTATACCATCTATTTAACATGGAAAAATTACTCACAACTTTCAAGCTTCATGTTTCTTGACCTCTGTATAGTGAAAATAAGAATACTGAGTTCAAAGGGTTATGTGACATCTAATATTTGTGAAAAGGCATTTCTTAAATTATTAAGTAATAAACAGATATTAACTATTATTGGTTCTTATAGGTAATCACTGTACTCTCCCAAATTTTATAGACTTCTACAATAATACATGCTATGGATTATTAATTGATTACTAGGTGCTACTTGTTGTTATAAGTATCAATACTTTACATGTATGAACTCATTCAGTCATTACAATAAGCTCATGAGGTAGTTATAATTATCCCAATTTCACAAATGAGGAAATTGTGGCACAGAACAGTTTAAGTAACATCACACATCTAGTAAATAATGGGGCTAAGTCTCAAATCTCAGGCTACCTACATCCAGAGTCTTTGATTTAACTTAGTCATTACCCTTTAATGCCTTTCTATTTTACATTTGCAAAATTACATTTCCTAAAATGAAAATTTTATTTACATTGCTTCTCTTCTATATTTTGTAAGATAAAAATAAAACAAAACCTAAGACTGAGGCCCTCTGTTACTTAGTAACTCCAAGACTCCATGAAGTATTGCAATTATAATTGGAGTTTCAACATAGAATCAGTTACTATAAGGATAAAGAAATTCATTTTTTTAAAGTATGGTTGTGATATTTGGAGTAAAAAGTATACATTCCACATAGCAAATGTTTAAAATATTTGTGTACTGATCATTAAACAATGTTCAGAGGGAGGTTTATGACAGAGAAGAAAGCACAACGTAAATCATCGACATCATTGAGGAACATCAATATGAATATTTCTCTTTTGTCACTTTTGATAAATATATATAACTCCCAGATAATGAAATGTATTTGTATATAGCTACTCTTCCATGTGTGGGCAAAGATGATTGAGTTAAGCATAAATTTACAAGGGCATAAATTTCCTTTGGGTTAATAGTGGAATGTTAATTTGTGGGCAACATAATACCTGCTCTTCCAGTTAAATTCATACATTGAATCAGTACTGGTTTGATGGCCTCTAACTTTCTGGTAAATTAAACTCTTGGTTCTCACACACTCAATCCTAGAATTTTCCTTGTGGAAGGGCCCAGAAGTATTAGCATCCTTAACCAGTTTATAGGAATAAAGGGGTCAGAGACTATCCTGAAACCCATGTAGCCACTTCAGCTCTAAAATAGTTACCTCTAAAATAGTTACCTCATTAGTTTGTGAAAACATATAGTATCATATCATTCCACATTACTTTACTGATGGAAGAGTCTTGGCCTCAAATTCCTTTTACATTACTTTACCATGACTTTCTTTTTTGTTGAACTTTTATTTTTGAATATTTTATCAGAATAGGGTCATGTAAAAGTAGCCATCACAATTGGATCTTTTAAAAAAAAGAAGACTATTGCTTTAAGTTTTATATGAAATAAGAAAACTTCATTTTTGCAAAAGGAAACACAGAGACAAATGAATTACCTATTTGTTCTAGGAAAACTGAACATAAAATGCCACTTCTTTTTTTTTTTTTTTTGCGGTACGCGGGCCTCTCACTGTTGTGGCCTCTCCCGTTGCGGAGCACAGGCTCCGGACACGCAGGCTCAGCGGCCATGGCTCACGGGCCCAGCCGCTCCGCGGCATGTGGGATCCTCCCGGACCAGGGCACGAACCCATGTCCCCTGCATCGGCAGGCGGACTCTCAACCACTGTGCCACCGGGAAGCCCCAATTCTTATTTTAAGTAATGAAAACTGAAAACTCTGATATATATCAATGAAATTAAATGTGTTTCCCCATTGTAAAGTTTTAATGGGCTCTAGTAAAATATTTCTGGAGAGAAATTTCACGTATATACCAAAATGAAGAAAACTATACATATTGTATTTTATGTTCCCCAAATTTCACTTTCAGGGACTTAGTCTATAGAAATAATGAGACAAGTTGCACATATATAAGTGTAAAAATAATAGCTCTTAGTCATCCAAGCACTACTCTAAGCTTTCTCTGGTACTCTCTTTCTTTATCCATACCTCAACTCTATGAAGCTGATACTGTTACTATATTTTTCCATCATAAGTGACCTGAAGCTTAATAGAATCTAAGTAATTCATGGAGCACCCTGGATTAAAATTTAAGCAATGTGATTCCAAACCACTATATCATAATGGCTACAATTTTGTAATGTACATTTTTATCATCTTTGTTTAAAATATAAAAAATATTTAGAAACAAAGTTAGGTGATACGACATTGATAAAATAATGACATCCTTTCAGTATAAGTTATGCAGTTACTACAACAAATGCTGTAGTTCTATACTCTTTGACATGGGAATGTGTTTAAGGTATGTTTTCTAGTAAAGAAAAAAAGTCAGATTTTAAAATCAATTCTATAGCAAGAATTTTAATGTCTAAGTAAAGATCTATATGCAAAAATGTGAAAAATCTACAGTTGAGAATATCTACATAATTATATCTGGTAGAGAGATTCCTTATGGTTTTAATTTTACACTGATCTCCTTAGAAAGACTGATTTGTACAGATGCAAAATGGCCTATTGGATTAGTGTAGGAGCTCTGGAGTTGAGTGCCTGGGCACATACATCAACTCCGTCTTCTGTGTGTTGATTACCAGCTGAAGGGTTACTCTGCTGACTTCCTTAAACCTCAGCTTCCTTTTCTGTAAAATGAAGATGTCAGTAGTATCTAGCCTAGAGCTTCACTATGGATTAAATGACTATCCAAGTAAGGAATATACAATTTCTATCAGTCAATATTGGCTAGCCATTTCTTAACTATACTATAGGGAGAAAATGATTTTATAATGTCTTTATGCTCTAATCATCCAACAATAAAAATTATTTTTTAAAGATAAAATCAGGACTTATCATTTTGATTTTGTAAATGTTTTGCAAACCCCAATACTATCATCAAGAAATATCACCTCTTAACAATGGTGAGAGGAATCAGTATTATTCTGTATTGAGGTTTCTAAGAGCCACAGACCTCATCTCTTCTGATCATTGTTGTCAATGAGCTGGAGAAGGCAAATAATATATGGTTACCAAATTTGGATATGACATCTAGTTAAACTATAACTATTTTATTTTATTGCTGAAAGAAGAGTGAGAAGTAATTTGAAAAGCAAAATCAGCTAAAGCTAAATGATGTCATTTAATAAGGATAAATGCAAATTTCTGGATATAATTTCTAAAAATCAATAGTAAAAGTTAAAGAATAGAGGAACCTTGGCTTGAAAACAGTTCATGTGCTAAGGGTCTGGGGATTTTCAGTTAATCAAAGCAAATAATATGACAAGCTAGCAGAAGCTAATTTAATCCTAGGCAGCATTAATAGAGTTATAGTGTGCTTATCATGGGAATTGATAAGCCCACTATACTCTGCACTGTCAAAATGAATTTGGAACACTATTTAATTCTGGATACTAAAACTTAGGAAAGGCAATAAAAATGAGAGACTATCATTCTTTGTTAAAGATGGGGACAGGTCTGTAATTTGATATGTATGAGAATTCTTTTTTTATTAAAGTATAGTTGATCTACAATATTATATTAGTTTCAAGTATACAATATATTGATTCGAAATTTTTATGTATTATACTTCCAGCAAACAGAAGTCCAGGGCTGGACAGCTTCACAGAGGAATTCTACCAAACATACAAGGAAGAGATAACACCTATTCTTCTCAAACTACTCCAAAAAGTTGAAGAGGAGGGAACACTCCCAAATTTACTCTACAAGGCCACCACTAACTTGATACCAAGACCAGACAAAGACACCTCAAAAACAAAGAAAGAAAATCACAGGCTAAATATAGTTGCAAAAGTCCTCAAAAAATATTAGCAAACTGTATGAGAATTCTTGAAGAGACTATGCATGTTTAGAATGAACTTGAGTTGCAGGACACCATACTCTATTTGTTATTTTATTTTACTGGCTGTTTTTTCTCAGTCTTGTTTGTTTGCTTATCCTCATCTCACCGTCTCTAAGCATTGGAGTGCTTCAAGGCTTAGTCTTGACCTCTTTTTGGCTCTGTTGACATTAACCTTTTTGATGACCTCATCCAGCTTCATGGCTTTAAAATGCCATCTTTACGATGATGACTTACAAATTTGTATCTTCAGCTTGAATTTCTTTGCTGGACTTTATGCTGCAATACCTAACTATCTTCTGGATATCTCTACTTGGAAGTCTAATAAATCTTAAACTCAATAAATCCAAAATTAAATTCTTGATTTTCTCCCCACCAAAATAATTATTCTAATTCCTCCTCTTCTAAATAAATGACTTCATCATTGCTGTTACTTAAACAAAGCATCCAGTGTCATCCTTGACAATTCTTTCTCACTTTACCTACAATTCATCAACATCTTCCATTGTGTGCACGAACTGTTCCGTTCTCACCAACTTCAAGACTATTACCTTCATCCAAATCACCAACTCTCACCTGGATAAAAGCAACAGACTGGAGTCCTTGCTTTGGCCTTTGCTTCACTCAAGTCAATTCTTAATACAATGGTCAGAGTAGTACTTTAAAAAAAGGTCTGCTTATACATGTATGCATATACATTAATTATATGCGCACATATATAAAATTATGTATATAATTATTAAGAGCTGACCAACTAGTAAAAAAAACATTCCCAAAGCAACAAATGCTCCTTCATTATAAATACGCAAATAGAGGCAGAATAATCATAAATCCTGAAGGAATTCCTTCTCTAGGTTGCTATTAAAAATGTATAGCACATTATATTCATTTATTAAATTATTTCAGGTTATGTGGAATATATTTCAGTACCCATAGGAGGAAAAATCACTCAGTCTGTCACTCAATATGATTTTCTGAGCTCCTACTATGCTCCAGACACTATAGGGTGCTGGGTTGAATCATGTCCCCTAAAAATATATGGCCACGTCTTAACCTCTGGTACCCATGAATGTGACCTTATTTTGAAAAAGAGTTTTTGGAAATGAGATCATACTGGATTAGTATGATTCCAGTGATTGGTTTCCCTATAAGAAGACAGAAATTTGGACAAAAAGACATACAAGGAAAATGCCATGTGATGACAAAGGCGGAGATTGGAATAATTCATCTACAAGTCAAGGAACACCAAGGATTGTGAGTAACCACCAGAAGCTATAAGGAGATAATTAAGTGTTCTCCCCTATAGCCTTCAGAGAGGGCATGGCCCTACTGACACTTTGATTTTGGACTTCTAGCCTCCAGAAATGTGAGTCAACAAATTTATATTGCTTTATGTCACCCAGTTTGTGATAACTTGTTACAATAGCCCTAGGAAACTAATACTAGCAGGTACTAATTATAGAGTGCTAAAGTCATAGTCACTATGCTTGGCTACCAGTGGGAAAAGCCATCAAAGATGAATAATCACCAGCATGCAAACTTGTTACGAATATATACAGGGCGCTATGAGATTATTTAGCAGAGACAGCAGGAAAAACGTTCCTGAAGTGAGGCACTGGGCAAGTTCTAGCTTCCTTATTGAGCCTAGCAGTGTACTGGGTACAGAAGTCGATACTTAACGATTGCTTGAACAAAAAACAAATTACTGATTTAATGTCTGGAGTAGAAATAAGGCAAACTGAGGGCAGAATAGTATCCTAGACAGAAGGAACACCGTGTAGTCAGCAATATTTTGTTTAGCAAAGAATAAAGAAGAAAAAAATGAATACAAATACAAGCACTGTAATAAATATCTCATTTCTATTTTTATTAGCTATACATTTGGATGAATGGCCAAGATTTGGCATGCTTGTATGTGATAAAATCCTCACCAAAAAAGGGAAAAGGCATCTAAAACTGTGTGGTGACCACACACTACTACCCATTCCCTCTAGTCCCTCATTTCTTCTTCCTAACAGAATCCTATTTTTGATCAACTACATAACCATATAACATATGGCTCAAGAATCTAAAAAAAAAAGACTCTTTTCCTATTTCCAAGAATAGATTTTGATAAACTGACACCATTATTTTCCTTTGCAAATAACTGGTTTAGGAACCAAGGCTTCAGCTAACTGGTAGACAAAGGGTCCAAAAGACTATTATCAAAGGCATTACATAGGACCTAATTTGGCCCAATCATACTGACATAAAGGACTCTATTTCATGAATTGTGAGAGATATATTCTGCTTTTCTGGGAAAATAAAAATCACTAGCTTAAGTCATATCATTTGGCACATTTGATCATATCCTTTTCTTTGAAGCATTAATAAGGCCTCAATAAATGAAAATAGATATTATCAGAACTGAACTGAACCAGGTGACCATTGATTTTAGGAACATGAGAATTCTTGGCAATCTTGATATGAACAATGGTGTTAGTATTTTGAGCCAAACCCTAATTGGGGTTCACACAAGAAAAAATGGAAGGAGAAGAAATGGAAATAAAATGTATATAGATTTCTTTTGATGAGTGTTATTGTCCCCAAGTGCAGAGAAATGTGCAGTTGTGGATCAAAAGAGTCTTTTGCTGTTCTTATTGTTAATTGATAGAAGCAGTGACAGCATGTTTATATGCTGATGAAAATGTTCCTGTAGAGATGAAATGAAACTTCCTGAAACAGCTTTTGGAAGGAAGAGGACATGGATTACTCATCTCTAGAACTCCGCAGTGCCTCACTGTGGTGCTTCCTAGTAGATACCTCAAAAAATACGTTGGATTCCATTTGTTGATACATAGTTGCTAGTCTATGCTCAGCATCATTAGCATTTGAATTTGAATTATAAAGAGCATTTATATTATGTCAACAGTACTATGATAGCAACTTGTTTTCATGATAGGTGTCTAGTCTTTGATTAACTATTAGAAGACAAAAATTATATTCCCTAGAGAACAACAGATTTTAAAGTAGCTCTTTTTAAATAGAAACTTGAAAAGATCAAACTGACGTTTTTAAAACCTTATAGGCTTCTTAGGGATCGTAGGGTATAGAAATGTTCTTTTCAGTCACTTTTTCTCCAGGAATTAAGGCTTCCCGTGGTGATCTACAGGTAGGAAAAGATTGAGTTGTAGCCACACTGTAAGTTAAATCTATTTTGCCAGATTATTAGGGTCAGTGAGCGAGACCACACATGCCTGTCTTCATCACTTCTTTAAGCACTGAAGACAGTTAACTTTATTGCTTTACAGTCAATACCTGAAGGAAGACAGACAGTACTAATTAGTTTTCAGAAGCCATTCTCTTCAATTCTGCAATATTTTACAGGGAATGGTAATGTATGCATAACGTTAATCTTGGATTCATTGCAATTTTACTTGGTTAGCACGGCATACGGTATAAAGTTAAAAATGGAACAAGGGATTAGATTGGTCAAACACCCTAAACTTTGTAATTAAAAAGGCTCTTTTGGAGATTAACTTCAAAAACGTTTTGGTGCCAGATGATTAATACTCCTCTTAAAATGGGCTTTAAAATTATATTGTATCTGCATACTCTATTTCATAATATAAATATGAGATTAAAGTAAAAAAAAAATCTTAATAAATCTTGCCAAACTGTACTACTACAGCCCTAATAATGGCAATAATAAAGATAAATATAATAATATCTAAAATGTTCAGTTCCTTTACTACGAGCTAGAAACTAGGTGGTATATACAGAGTTCACATCATTTAAGTCTAGTAACAAATCTGTAAGGTAGATACTATTATTCCTGATCAATTGATGGAAAAAAAAACTGAGGATAAGAAAAGTGATGTAACTTGACTAAGGTTATCCAGCTCAAATGTGGTGTAACTGGAACTCCCAAGCAATCTGCCTTTCGTGATACACTGTACTCCTGTGTTGATAGGGGTGGCACAAGTCTAAAAGGATTTTCTGAAAAGGTCACTTTTGATCCTTCCCAATATAAAAGTTTCTCAAAAGGAAAAGTAAGATACCCCTAACCCATATAGTTCACATTTCCTTTCTATTTTCACGCTTTCTATGTTTTTTCAGTAAGAAAAGTAAGATACCCCTAACCTATATAGTTCACATTTCCTTTCCATTTTCACGTTTTCTATATTTTTTCAGTAAGGGTAAGGGTGAAAAATTAAAACTTTCATTCCCAATAGAGCCATACCTAGTTCCAGTGCCATCCTATAAATACCTGGGTACATTGTAGGAAAATAAATCTCAATTCTCAATGCAAACAAAATAAAATAAAAGGAAAGTAATTTGAGGATCAGGAAAAAAAGAATTTAAGACTTCCTTTAACCTAAACTTTATTAATTATTGTTTGTATATTCTTAGAAATGCTATTAATGTAATGAAATGCTTGTGTTAGATTTAATTACTTTGAGTTTCTTGCTATATTCTAATTTACTGTATTTTCTTTATAGTTATGATCAGGCGGAAGTCACAAGGATGGGAACAAATCATGTCTGAATTAAAAGCTATCCACAGGAATAGTGTTTTGTCAAGGACCTAAGAATACCTGAAAACTCTTTAATTACAGTATTAGGAGAATTTTATATCTAGTACATGATTCCAATTTTTTGTTGTTGTTAACATGTACTTGAACATTAGCTGTGGGACTCTGGAAAACATTATATATCATTTAAATATGTTAAACATATTTATATGTATGCATATGTGTGCATGCATTTGTGTGTGTGTGTGTGTTTGCCAAAGGACCAGTAAGTTTGACTAGGATGATTACAAAATTCTCTGAAGATCAGGATAGCAATCAAGTGTTACTTACACCAACTTATTTTATTGATTGATAATGGCCTTCTGATTTGGGTGCAATTCTAAGAGGGACAGTAAGGTGAGACCATCTCTGATAGTAAAGAAAGCCCTCCATGGTGAGGCGAGGGGAGGGAACATAGTAGCACATATTAATAAGCATAATGTTGGTATTCTTTTAGACTTCCACACAAAACCTTGCTGATACATCAATGTGCTTTTCATCATATACCTGAATTAAACCTATGATATAAAGTATATATGGAATCCATTTCTGCAATAACAACAATGCAAGGAAAGCAGCAGTCTCTTAATATACATATATATTTTTTTAATATGGCAATCGACATTAGAAAACTTTAGACTTGTAAAATCACATCTTTCTGTACTCCCTTCTAATTATGTAGTAAAATCATATACTTAAAGGAGGAATTCAAAACATACTTTAGATTAATTTTCTTATATATAGCTCACACCTCAGAACTATTAAATCTAAAAGCATGTTGAAAAACATTGAGTGCATGTATTACCCTGTGAATGGTTGCTAAGATTTGCATTTGATTATGCTAAAATGGATGTTATGGCTACTTTTGCACACTCACTGCACAATTTCATTTTTAAGAAACGTTTTAATGTACCCACATGCCCTAAAGCTAAGGCAAGGGAAAAGGGAATAAGTAGATGAAACATAGTTTAAGTATTTTATTTTAAAATTTCCCTCTGCATTAAAACTAATATATTGCTTGAGAAATTACTAAACAGCAAGTCTTTTGTTCTTTTCAACTCAATTTTAATCCATACAAAATATTTAACAGCAATTCTGTTGTATTTTGAATTTCTTACCAGTTAGGTAAGTGAAGTAGTGTAGGTAAATTGCTCATCATAATTAGTTTTGAGCTCAATTCAAAGAAACAAATTAAACCAGAGAACACGTACATGATTTTAAAAAGTGTCAGGTCTTTCACTGCTGTAACATTTCTCACTCTTTACTTATGATTATTCAGTCTTATTATTATGGAGTATTTAATGAGTTCTCAGAACAAAATATAATTTCCCCTTTTAATAAAAATGGAATTATTAAACAGAGTAGTACAATTAAATTGTCATTATTTCCAATAACACTGATTTCAGCTGTCAGTGGGTTCCTTGTACTCTTTTTCTAATGACGAATTCTCCTTTCTATAGAGAATATGCATGTGCATATGCCCTAAATAGCAAAATCTCTAAATTTATATCATTGCAAACTATGCTGGTTTCTCTTTCAGGGGCTCTAGTCTTCTCTTAAATTAGGCAGTTAAAATATCGTAAGTCTTAGATATTAAAACTAAAACATAGCATAGAAGATTAGAAAACACAATTTAATTAGAGGTAAGAATAAACTGTATTTTGCTATCCATAGTTCTTTTTTCAAGTATTGTACACTGTGTTCACTATTAATGTTTCCATACGAACTATGTTTATTTAAATATTTCTTTTATACAAAGGTTTGCACACTCAGAAAATATACTATATAGACATTCACTTATATCATAGGATTAAGTGGACAAGGTAATACACAACATAGCTCTGAAAAATCTTTTGCCTTCTGGAAAGAGAAAGACTCCTGAATATATGCAGAATTGCACCATTTCAAAGAGATGGCTTTGTAGCATGTTCAGAATGTGTTATTTTTAAAGTGGAGATTTAGTAAAACCACTAAGGAATTCTCAAAAGGAATTCTTTTGAATGGACAAGATCTTGTAAAATCAAAGCATATTACGATGTTTGTGGTTATCTTGTATATCAAGGGCTTACGTTCAGGCCTTTATTTATTTTTCCTATCATTTTGCCAAAAATTCTTACATGTTACCATGAGTAAAAATGGATCGAAATTATATTTTGAATTCCTCCTCTAAATACATGGTTTTACTAGGCAATAACTGAGAATAGAGTAAGAGGAGTTGTGACCTTACCTCTGTGTAATTCTTTCTAAATCCAGTTGCATAACAAAGTTCATAAGCATGGCTAACAGGAGAAATCACAATTTCAATAGAAGAAAAAATATCTTTCATTTAACTATGTTTTTGGCACAATTCAATTTTTTATTAAAACTATTAAACAAACAAAAACAAAAAACAAAAAAACTATTAAACAGCTTATCCAGTTTTTGTGGTATATTGCAAGTAAATATACCATTGCTTTCATGCTCCGGTCTTAGTTTTTGCACCTAGTAAGCATTTAACAAGTATTAAATTAAGACTTAAGAAATATGTATCCATGTACACACTGCTATATTTAAAACGGATAACCAACAAGGACCTACTGTATAGAACAGGGAACTCTGCTCAATGTTACATGGCAGCCTGGATGGCAGGAGAGTTTGGGGGAGAATGGATACATGTAGATATATGGTTGAGTCGCTTTGCTGTGCATCTGAAACTAACACGACATTGTTAGTCGGCTATACACCAATATAAAATTAAAAAGTTTTTAAAAAACGATATACTACTAAGTTGAAAAAGTTAAGCATAAAAAAAAGAAATATGCATTATTTTATACTATGCAGTTAAGTCATATGTAATATAATATATAATTATATTAAGAAATATAATTTATCATATTTAATTATACCTCACCACCGATATTGATAACTGAATATTTGTTACAAAACCTACTTTCATTCAAATTCAACCTTTGCCTCTAAAGGAAGATGCTGCCTGGACCCTTCAAGTCAGTTTGTCATAAATGGCTCTTACATAAACTTTATTCAGTTGTGAGAAATTCCTCTCTAGAAACACTGAAGAGTCGATTGACTCTCTTTGGGTTATTGGTAATAATGAAAGGAATATCATTTGTTTTCCTTCCTAATGCTTTTTCAAAGCCACAGGATATCTCTTGTAAAATCTTTACAGATTCTCTTTCATTACAGTACATGAGAAATGGTAAAAATAAGAGGGCGTTTGGAGTGCTCCTAATGTACCAGGTAAGATTCAGGGTTCTTAATATTCATATCATCATCCTCCTAACTAACTTAGGAGGCAAGTAATATCACTGCCATTTTATAGAGGAAGAACCCAGAAGATGATACATTTAAATGAACTGCTCAATGCACAAAGCTAGTAAATGAGCAATGCTAGGTTTGAAACTTACAGTCAACCTTACATCTAAAGAAAGTAATGTCTCCACCAAGTAATCATTACCAGCTTTAACTATTTTTAAATTAAATAGTAATATTTTAGCTAAAAAGTTATACAATTTACAATACTATGTATACTGCACAAAGCAAAACATTGTCACCTTCAACCACAGTGGTCAAGGATGTAGCTCCTGGCATAGTTCATTATCCTATTCCATTTATCAAACGTGGACACCAGTTTAGGTTTGAATACCTCCTTCTTACTAAGTCTTCAAAGACTATGTATCTATTTATTTACTGAAAAATACTGACCTTACCAGTCAATTACAGAAACCCTCAAACTAATTATAATGTATTTATCTAGATGAGTTCCATTCTTTTTTAGGTTACAATTTCAAAACTACTAGAATATAACTTTTAGAACGCTTAAAGAAGAGTGGCAAACACAGGAGTAGATAAATATGTGTGTGTGTGTGTGTGTATATATATATACACACACACGTGCATACATACACCTTTGACCCTTGAACAACGTGGGTTTGAACTGAGTGGGTCCACTTACATATGAATTTTCTTTAATAGTAGATATTACAGTACTACACCATCCCAGGTTAGTTGAAACTATGGATGCAGAACCTCAGATATGGAGGAACCATGTATTATATATGGAGGGCCAACTGTAAGTTTTACACAGATTTCTAACTGTGTAGAGAGTTTCAGTGCCCCTAACCTCCATGTTCAAGGGTCAACTGTATATTTGTTATATAAACATGAGTGTGTGTGTGTGTGTAAAGAGACAGAGAGAGAGAGACTAATTAATGTCTACATTAATTTCTAACTGAGCATGTGTTCTTAAATGCCCCATCTGCCAAGCTGGATACGGGGAGGGGGTATGAGTAGGAAGAAAGATAACAACTAAACTGGTGTAGTCAGATAAACACAGTCATTTAATATTTAAACATTAATATTTAAACATTTCCCTTTAGGTGTATGTCCTGACTCTGTAGGCATAAAGCTTTCACATTCCTTTTCTTAAACCCTCTTCGAGACAAAGGAGATGTGTGACTTTCTTAACCACGGGGAGAGAGAGGATGGACATGGGTCCAACATGTTGAGGCTGTTGTCTTTGCCACTATGGACTGAAGTCCAGTTGGTCTTGTGACTTTTCATTGGAGAATGTGGTCCTTAACCTTCTACCTCTAGACTCAATGCTTAGATCCATTTTTGCCTTTTCATTTTCTGAGCTTCTGCCAGTATACTTCTCATCCTTCTGCAGCCCCTTGGTATAACAAGTAGGTACTTACGGCTCCTTGTATACCACTTGCAAGCCATGGAGAACCAAGAACCATGCCCCAGTTTCATCTGCCTAAGCATATTCTACTATCACCAGGCCACCCACATCATGTTGAAATTGTTCATGTACAGTGTTCTTTGACAGGCTTGCAGCCTCCCCCAATAACTAGTGAAGTACATCCCTATGGTTGCTGGTCTCAAAATTTCCATAACTATCTCGATATTTCTAGCCCTCTCTCTCCACACCCACTCATACATTTGGACTCAGGCATTTGACTTATTTTACCCACTTCACCGTTAATTATCCTCCACTTCCTAGGTTGGAAACAATAAGTCTTGGACTTTTTGCTTCCCTCATGCCATATCCCAATTCTTTCTTTACTGACAATACAGTGAAACTCTCTGATCTAATTATAATCTAAATTTGGTACTCCCTGAGTCAGCAAGTTTGGAACAGGAATGAATACCCTTTTGGAGTTTAAATATAGGGATTGAATTAAGGCTATAATTAATTATCCTTGTGAATAATTTAATTAAGTGAATTTAATTATTAAAATTCTCTCTAATATACTAAGAAAACTATCTCATGAAAAAGAAGAGGTAAATAATATTTTAATATTTAAATAATAATACATAAATAATTGACTATATTTTCTGAATTGGTATCTTTATGTATGAGATGATTTCTACAATCTTTATCCAAGAAAAGAAAATGAATATATGAATCTGTCCTATTTTGCTGAAATGATACTACACTATTGGGTAACCTGTTCAGTGTGGATTTTGTTTTTATGAAATAAATTTACCTGGAACATATTTTTTAAGCTATAAAAAACAGAAGTTGAGTTAATTTTGAAATATCCCAATCAATCAAACTGCAGTTTTTAAAATATCACATAAATTCAAAACAACTCAAAAGTCATGTGTTTTTTCTCTGTGATACACAATACTGTTTTAGAATACAGACAAATTTCTTATAATTAATATTCCACTTAAGTTAACATTAACATTAGTTCATGTCCTTGAGTGCAGAGAGGCTGTGTAATTCCTTTAGAGATGAAGAGGATGAAAATTCATATGTATGTTTATAAAGGTGATAAACTATTAGTTTTAAAACCTTCATTGATTATCCACATCTGATTAATAGGGGGTAGATAGTTTAAGTACACTCTACTTTGAACATTTGAATTAATAGAAGTGGTAACACAAAGTTAAGGATGGCAGAAAAGATAACCTAATTTTACAGGAAGTTTTCTCCTTACAGGTGACTATATCTCATATATTAAATATGATGCTGAAAAAATTATAAATGCACATTCTGCAAATCTGGATCAAATGAACCTAGAGAGTCTAGTTTCTAGCTTATTGCATTGAATGCCATCCGTGAAACACTCTATGCTAGGCATATAATGTTTCACTTTTCATACTGATGCAGTACTTTGGGCTAAAAATGAGACAAAATCCATTCAGTGTAAGTATTTCTCTAAGTATTCCTCACTGAACATCTGCACCAGAATCCCCTGAAGTACTTAATAAAAATCCACATTTCCAGGTTGTGGACGAGGCCTGCAAAATCAGACTCCACAGGGTCCAGGAATCTTCATTATCATAAACACAAGCAAGTCATATGCAAATTGGAGTTTGAGAATTTCTTTCTCATATAAACTTTCTTTCTATTGTAGTACAGTTGATTTACAATATTGTGTTAGTTTCAGGTATACAGCAAAGTGATTCAGTTATATGTATATAACTGAATATATATATTCTTTTTCAGATTCTTTTCCCTTATAGGTTATTACGAACTATTGGGTATGGTTCCCTGTGCTATACAGTAGGTCCTTGTTTGTCTTTTTTATATATAGTAGTTTCTATCTGCTAATCCCAAAGTCCTAATTTATCCCTTTCCCCTTTAGTAACCATAGGTTTGTTTTCTATGTCTGTGGGTCTATTTTTGTTTTGTAAATAAGTTCATTTGTATCTCATATAAACATTTTTACATGAGAGAATTAACTTAGTGGTTGGTTCATCATTTCATTGAGTTAAGGATGTAACTCTTTTGGTTTACAAGGATTTAACATTTTTGATATATTTTATATATATATATATATATATATATATATATATATATATATATATGTATGTATGGGGGGAGAGAGAGCTATACAATTTATGTTAACAGAGAGGCTACCTAAGCAGCATAGTTTTATTTAAAAGAGCATTTCCTCCATTAATTTCCTGACATATAATTAAGTACAAATAGAAAAACAGTTCACATTTATTGAGCACCTACTACAAGCTAAGTACAGTGTTTTATGTTTATATTTCATTTTAATTTCACAACGGTTATGAGGTAGGTATTATTTATATTTTAATAGGTGAGGAAATTAAGATGATCACATAAATAGAATGCTGTCTCCTTCCTGGTGTGCCCTTGCTGCCAAAGCCTCCCCCGTTCTCACTTAGCTAAAAATGCAGCTGCTTCAAAACTAAGTTCTCCTAAGAAGGCTTCACGATCCACGATCCACCTGTGCCCAGTGCTTCTCCTCAGGTATGTCTCTTATAAAGAGTAGTCACATGCCATCACTGGGCAGGTTGCAGTGTTAATGTCTGCTTTTATGTCTGTTCCCTCCAGCGACTATGAGTTCTTTGTGGATAGGAATTTGTCTTAATTTACCTTGTTGATGCCTTTTGAGCCGAACAGAGGGGACACTTCATCTATAAGCTAAATTCTGAAACATTCTTAAGACATACTAGATATATGTGAATCAAGATGACTCACTTAAAATTTTTAATTAAATATACACACTTACATGAAAAACAAATATCCATTCCTCCAAACAAGCAAACAATAAACAAAAAGCACCAGTAGTGCCCTTAGAAAACAAAGATAGAGAGTAGTTCCAAAAACTTCTGACAGTTTTATTTTTT
The DNA here is from genome assembly GCF_963924675.1 of Phocoena phocoena. Lineage (NCBI taxonomy): Eukaryota > Metazoa > Chordata > Mammalia > Artiodactyla > Phocoenidae > Phocoena > Phocoena phocoena. The sequence goes on from NC_089219.1 coordinate 175,830,853, forward strand.
CCTTTGAGTTACTAAAGTCCCAGACTAAAAATAGAAAATCTTCCCAGGGGAGCTAATTTGCGACCCTATGTGTCTCTTCATCAAGTTACAATGGCTTCAAGCTAAAAATGAAAGTAACACTACTTGAGTATGAAATTGAAGTGTATCTTTATAAAGTATAGTAAATAGTTTTCATTTAGAATTTCCCAGGGGTTTTATAGATAGAAAAATTTAAATAGGTATGTAGTACTCTGCTGTTCATAACCAATCTCTGGGTATGTATAGGTACAAGTGAAACAGAAAAAGAAGCACATGTCACATGGTATTTCCCTATGTTGAGTATCATGTACTGAAACTAGCATAGAGACTGTCTTCCACCAAGGTATAAGATAATTAAAGACCCTCTGACTATAAAAAACAAAAAACAAAACAAAACAAAAACAAAAAATTCCCCTCCTGAACTATCTAATCTAAAATTCACAATATTAGATTCTCTGGAATCAAGAACAAAAGTCACAATTACGTTATTCATTTTTAGCACTGTAAAGCATGTCTGAAGTTGTCTATATTCAGCTGCTCCCTGTCTTACAGATGAATATATTGAGTCTCTAATTCTTTTAAGTATAGAACATTGATACATGCATCCTAATGGCTTAATGATCAGAGTGGTCTGATCACTTTCAATTCATTGCTCCTTATACCACATCACTCTTTTTCTCTCCATCCTTCTTCACTCTCTAGTCATTGACTCAGATAACAAGCATTTATTGACTTCCCAGCTCTGTTGACATCTAAATCCTGAAAGACTGAGATGTATAATAAAACTGAGTGAAGACATCTCAAATCCATGGAAGGGTTTGGCTAAAAACATCTAGTATGGCATAGAAGAGAGAACTCAAAAGAATATTTTGTCATTCTGAATTTATAAAAGACCTCCAATTTATTAGGTATTGGCAATTTCCAGAATTTCAGATCTGGAAAGAATATTAAAGATTATCACAGAGACTGAATAATTATAACTCACATAGGTTAATTAGACATGTAAATAAGTCACATAATTTAATTTTGAAAGAACACAGAACAACCTCAAAATACCACCACCCATCTTCAAAAACTCTTAGAACCAATAAATGAATTTGGTAAAGTTGCAGGATTCAAAATCAATATACAAAAATCTATTGCATTTCTATGTATTAATAACAAACTATCAGAAGAGAAATAACAAACTATAAATTAATAACAAACCAGAAGAAAACAATCCCACTTACAATTGCATCACAAAGAATAAAATACCTAGGGATAAATTTAACCAAGGAGGTGAAAGACCTGTACACTGAAAACTATAAGATATTGATGAAAGAAACTGAAGAAGACACAAAATAATTGGAAAGATATTCCATGCTCATGTATTGTATCCCATGCTACCCAAAACAATCTACAGATTCAACACAGTCACTATCAAAATTCCAATGGAATTCTTCACAGAAATAGAATAAATAATCTTAAAATTTTGGGGGGACACAAAAGACCCCAAATAGCCAAAGTAATCTTGAGAAAAAAGAACAAAGCTGGAGACATCACACACCCTGATTTCAAACTATATTACAAAGTTATACTAATCAAAACAGTATGATAAAAACAGACACATAGATCAATGGAACAGAAGAGAGAGCTCAGAAATAAACCTATCCAAATATAGTCCATTAATTTAAGACAAAGGAGCCAATATACAATGGGAAAGGACAATCTCTGCAACAAACAGTGCTGGGAAAACTGGACAGCCACAAGCAAAAGAATGAAACTGGACCACTATCTTACACAATACATAAAAATTAACTCAAAAGAGATTAAAGACATAATGTAAGACCTGAAATCATAAAACTCCTAGAAGAAAACATAGGCAGTAATTTCCTTGACATTGGTCTTGGAGAGGCTTTTGGATTTGACACAAAAAGCAAAGGCAACAAAAGTAAAAATAAGCAAGTGGAACTACAGCAAACTACACCTGCACAGCAAAGAAAACTATCAGTAAAATGAAAAGGAAACTTATGGAATGGGAGAAAATATTTGCACATCATATATCTGATAAGAGGCTAAAATACAAAATATATAAGGAACTCATACAACCCAATAACAAATAAACAAACAAAAAATCCAGTTAAAAAATGGGTAGAGGATCTGAATAGACAGTTTTTCCAAAGAAGACACACAGATGACCAACAGGTATATGAAAAGATGCTCAATATCACTAATCATCAGGGAAATGTGAATCAAAACCACAATGAGATATATCACCTCATACCAGTTAGAATGACTAATCAAAAAGACAGGAAATAACAAATGAGTGAGGAAGTGGAGAAAAGGGAACCCTTGTGCACTGTTGGCAGGACTATAAATTGGTGCAAACAATATGGGAAACAGTATGAGGTTTCTCAAATAAATAAAAACAGAACTAACTAATGATCCAGCAATTTCACTTCTGAGCATTTATCGGAAGAAAATGAAAATACTAACTTAAAAGTTATATGCACCTCCATGTTCATGCAGAACTATTTACAATAGCCAAGACATGGAAACAACCTAAGTGTCCATGATGGATGAATGGATAAAAAAATCTTGCCATTGTAAATAGTGCTGCAATGAACATTGAGGTGCATGTATCTTTTCAAATTATGGTTTTTCTGGGTATATGCCAGGAGTGGGATTGCTGGGTCATATGGTAGTTCTATTTTTAATTTTTTAAGGAACCTCCATACTGTTCTCCATAGTGGCTGTATCAATTTACATTCCCACCAACAACATAGGAGGGTTCCCTTTTCTCCACACCCTCTCCAGCATTTATTTTTTGTATATGGAAGCAACCTATATGTCCAACAGCAGAAGAATGGATAAAGAATATGTGGTACATATATACAATGGAATATTACTCAGCCATAAAAAGAACAAAATAATGCCATTCACAGCAACATGGATGGACCTAGAGACACTCACACTGAGTGAAGTAAGTCACACACAGAACGACAAATATCATATGATATCACTTATAGGAATCTAAAAGAAGTATACAAATGAACTTATTTACAAAACAGACGTAGAGTCACGGATGTAGACGACAAACTTATGGTTACCAAGAAGTAAAGGCAGGGAGGGATAAATTGGGAGATTGGGATTGACATGTACACACTACTGTATGTAAAATAGCTAACTAATAAGAACCTGCTGTATAGCGCAAGGAACTCTATTCGATACTCTGTAATGGCCTTTATGGGAAAAGAAACTAAAAAAAAAAAAAGAATGGATATATGTGTACGTATAAATGATTTACTTTGCTATACACCTGAAACTAATACAACATTGTAAATCAACTATACTCCAATAAACCTTTCTTAAAAATAAAAAAAATAAATAAATCAGTAAAATAAAGTTATGTTTAAAAAAAATCTTGCCATTTGGAGCAACATAGGTGGAACTTGAGGGCATTATGCTAAACACAATAAGTCAGACAAAGAAAAATACTGTATAATTTCACTTACATGTAGAATCTGAAAACAAAAACAAACAAATAGAAAAACAAGATAGATACACAGAACAGATTGGTGGTTGCCAGGGGTTGGGGGGGGTGGGTAGAGAGGGTGGGTGAAATGGGTGAAGGGAGTCAAAAGGTACAAACTTCTAGTTATAAAATAAATAAATGCTGAGGACGTAATGTACAGCATCGTGACTATAGTTAATAATACTGTATTGCACATTTGAATGTTGCTAAGAGAGTAGGTCTTTAAAGTTCTCATCATAAGGAAAAATAATTTGTAACTATGTATGGCGATGGATGTTAACTAGATTTATTGTGGTAATCATTTTACAATATATATAAAAATTAATTCATTACATTGTACACCTATAACTAATATTATATGTCCATTATACCTCAACTTAAAAATAGGAATATAGATAAGTCATATAATTCAATTTTGAAAGAACGTAGGACAACCTCAAAATATTTTAGGTTTTCAAAAATGGTTGGGAGTTAGGTAAAATCAATTCTTCTGATTAGTAAATTTTTTAAAAATGTTAATAAGTACTGTGCATTAAACAACAACTGTGAACAAAAGAGAGTTTAATCCAGTGAAAATTCTAGATTTTTAAAAAACTCCCCAATACATCTAGTGAAAGGGTTATTTTACCAGTCACTTAGATGTGATGGGTCACAACTCTTTTCTTCATTTTTTATGGATCACTTTGTGTGAAAATACACCTTGGTCAGTATTTGAAAGCAACAGTAGTATTTGCCAGTGCCATCAACTTCCTTCTGCCTTCATAACAGAACACTGATCTTGTTCAATTTTCATCGCATTTGGTGCAGCCCCTATGACTCAGAAAAGCAGATCTTAACCATAGCTCTATAAATTACTCCTAATTTGTATAAACCAGTCAAGGTAACCCTAACGTCCTTGCCAGTAACATTGCTGCAGAACACCAGCTTAAGACAAGCTGATCATGCAATCCCCTAGCAAATATTATTTGCTCATAATTAGGTGCGTGATCAATGTTGGTCCCATTAGGTCTTACAAAAGACCTTATATTTCATGATTCAGGGAAAGTTTTCATTCTCTTTTGCTGAATGTGAACAAGGAAGCTTTCTGTCTCAGATGTTGCCTTCACTCATATCATGGCCCTGAGGGAAGCCTGCGTGAGGACAAATCCAGCAGGTGTTGGTGGAGCACGGAGCAGAGAAACACAAGGGAGAAAACAGCCCAGCCAACCTGGGGCTCAATTGTGTCTTGGAGTGTGTCCAACCTTCAGACTGTTTAATGTGTCTTTTTGTTTAAGCCAGTTTTTGTGAGCGTGGTGCATGGGTTTGGAAGATCAGCATCACTGGGGAGATGGATACAAGTGTAAATTCTATGCCCCATCCTAGACCAAGTAAATCAGAGACTTGGAGTGTTGCCTATGGATGTGCTTGGGCTGAATGAGGCTTCTGTGACATTCTCAGGTGCACCAAAGTTTGAGAGGCATTAATGTGAACTACTTTTGAGTCAAGATTTCTATTACTTATAGTCAAATGTACCCAGAGTAATAAAGAAAACCAAGCATTTCTATCAAACCAAGTGTGCCACTTACACATACAGAATTGCCAAAATAATACTATATTTTTAAAATAAAATTTAACTTTTATAAATATTCATTAAATCTAATGTAAACCTCTTTAAAATTGCAATTTGAAGTTATATTATTCATACCAATTTTAATTCATAGATCTTCACTGAACAAAAAGAAATATAATATATATATATATATATATATACGTGTGTATATATATATTATCTACTATTTTATATATATGTGTATATATACACACACACACACACATATATATATATGTATGTATCTGCCCCTATTACTTAACACAGAGCTCCTAAAATCCCTGTAATCTCCTGAGTGATAGGGGTGCTAAGAGTATTTTTTTGTTTTAATGTTGGGGTGACCAAAAAGTTCGTTCAGGTTTTCCCGTGCGATCTTAACAGAAAAACCCAAACGAACTTTTTAGCCAACCCAATATTTGGTCTTTGACTCCAATTCCTGACACAGAGCTCCTAAATCCCTTGGAATTTCCTGAGTGATAGGAGCATCTCTTGACCTAATGAAGTAACTGGGTGTGTTCCTGGATGGCGCTGGTCAGAAAGATCAAGCCATGATTAGAAACTTGTAACTTTTAGCCCCATCCCTATCCTCCAGGAAGGGGAGTTAATAATTAATTAAGGCTACATGATAAAGCCTCCATAAAAATCCATAAACTAGGAGGTTCAGAGAGCTTCTGTGTTGGTGAACATACCCATATGTGTGGAGGATGTGCACCCTGACTCCACAAGGACAGAAACTCTTGGGCTTGGGACCCTTCTAGACTTTGCCCTGTTCTGGCTATTTACCTGTATTCTTTACCACATCCTTTATAATAACCTGCTAAACATAAGTAACTATTTCCCTGAGTTCTGAGGACCATTATAGCAAGGTATCCAACCTGAGGAAGCAACTGTAGGAATCCCCATTTTCAGCCACTTTTACCCAAGTGTGAGTAACCTGGGGATCACTACCTGTGACTGGCATCCAAAATGGGACAGTCTTGTGGGACTGAGCCTTCAACCTATGGGGTCTGCACTAACCCCAGGTAGTTAGTGTCATAATTGAATTGCAGGACCCCAGTTGGTGCCTGGGAAAGTTAGAGAATTGGTTGGTATGGGAAAAAAATCCTACACATTTGGTGTCACAAGTGTTGTGGTGTGAGCAAAGAGGACCAACAGCCTACTTTTAGTAGGCAGTTTTATTTATTACTAGTCTAATATGCACCATTTAAATCTGGTAGTTAGTACAAAATCATCCTTAGAAGAATAACAGTTTTGAGAATAAATCCACATGAAACATCCTTAAATGGAAACTGACATCATGTCATGTAGGTACGTATATCTGTATGTATGACAGTTAAAGCTTCATTTTTATGGTATACTCTTATTACTCAAAAGGGAGTTTCAATTAAAGAAACTGAAGTAATACATTTCTGTATTTAAAAAATTACATAGTTGATTATAATTTCATTTGTGAAATTATAGGCCATTTAAAATTATATAAATATATACAGACTTCCCTGGGGGCGCAGTGGTTGAGAGTCCGCCTGCCGATGCAGGGGACACGGGTTCATGCCCCAGTCCGGGAAGATCCCACGTGCCGCGGAACGGCTGGGCCCGTGAGCCATGGCCGCTGAGCCTGCGCGTCCGGAGCCTGTGCTCCACAACGGGAGAGGCCACAACAGTAAGAGGCCCGCGTACCGCAAAAAAAAAAAAAAAAAAATATATATATATATATATAATATAAATATATGAAACTAATATATTCATATATTCTTCAACTGGAAGACTTTTAGACACATGAGCATTCAAATCTTAATGGTCTATAATAGCTCCTTCTTACTGTAAATTAAAATTAGTTACATCATCTTTATACTTAACAGCAACTATCAATTTTAGAAATCCAATTTACTTTAAAAAAAAATCTTTTTAAACTCTATGTTAAAATATCTTTGAAGGTGTCTCCAGAGGAGAATGCTTTGCCATTAAAATCACCCAGTTTATTCACAGAACAGATGAAAAAGTCCTAAGTTTACATACTGATGCTGAACTCATTAGAAAATTAGAATCAAGCTTTATACTCATCAGAACATATTTAGAATTTAATGCTCAAGTTTGACTATTCTATATAAAAAACAAGCTAAACGATAAAATTTGAAACCTCTACTAAAAAAAAAAGGCACAATACACAAAAGTGATACACTGAACTTTTCTGCCATGACTCCTTTAAAAGTGTGCTAACATTTAATTGCTTTAAAATATTAGATTTTTTATTATTAAAATTATTTTTCATAATGTTCTGAAAACATAATTTTCTGAACTAACAAACTACACATTTAAGTTATTAAAAACATTCAGTGGGGCTTCCCTGGTGGCGCAGTGGTTGAGAGTCCGCCTGCCGATGCAGGGGACACCGGTTCGTGCCCCGGTCCGGGAAGATCCCACATGCCGCGGAGCGGCTGTGCCCGTGAACCATGGCCGCTGAGCCTGCGCCTCCGGAGCCTGTTGCTCCGCAACGGGAGAGGCCACAACAGTGAGAGGCCCGCGTACCGCAAAAAAAATTTAAAAAATAAACAAAAAACATTCAGTGTTGAATTGGTCTAGGGAAATATGAGCATGAAGAAGTGAATAGCCTATAATCTAACTTGATATGTGTCAAATTGTGATACTCTGGCTAAATAGGAAAGATTTATTAGATTTATATTCAGTTAACCCATTAAGTTCTGCTGAGTGAATCACTTGAATTCAAAAGGCAAAATCTTAGCAGCTGCATATCCCAGGTCTGGTTCCAATTTTTCTAACAAGGTGAAAACAGAATGGATGCAATCAAAATCCCTGATAAAACCGTGCATGGAGAGAAGAGATGCCAACATCACGTTTGGTTAGATCAAATACAGACGGAGGAGCCAAATGATCTCATTCTATCTTCACTGCCTAGCAGAGAACAAGGCTTGTAGGGACTTCCACTGAGTATCACCCGAGTACATGATTTAATGATTGCATGACGAACAAATCAACATGTTAATGAATCGGAATATGAATAAGAAATGTACTTTCTAAAGGAAACTGAGAACTAAAGGGCGATTCTGTAAGTAAACTAAAAAGTATTGAGCTTCCTCCACATTTTGGAGCTAATCTAATTCTCTACAGTGTAAACCTTTTATCACTGCATGTACTGATTTTGAATCAATGTTTCCATCTCCATATGTAATTTGATAAATATGTCCATACCAAAGTGAAAATCGAGTGGAGAAGTCCTTGGTTCAGAGAGCAATGTGTATTTTAAGCAGAGCTTCTTAAGAGAATGCATGAAAGGGATGTGAATTCATTTGGAATCTACAATATGCCAGTGAACTTACCTCATCTCATTTAATCCTCCAGAAAGCCCTAAGAGATAGTGATAATTACTCCATGTAATTTTACAAATGGCCAAATCTGCTCAGAAAAAAAGAGTATACAAATTATAACTGAACCCTTAACTCTCACCTCATAATCCACTCTTTAAATCAAATTACTGGTTATTCTGCAGTCTCTCTATGGATTTTTATTTGCAAATACTAATTTTAATGGATAAAATTTCAGTCCATAGCATACTAAAATTAGTAGCAGTATTATGCAATAGAACAATCTGACATATTTTGAAAGTTACTACTGAAGGAAGGAAAACGAATCCACTAAAGAAGTACTATAGTCCAGGGCTGAAATTCAATAAAAAGATATATTTTACTTTCAGAAGAATTTTGTTAAATGGAAAAATGGAACCATGCTAAAAAGATGTTTGTTTTTTCTTAATAAAGTTACAGATGCTCACAACTTCATAGAGCATGTTTTACTTAATATATTTACTTCTTTTGATTAGAGAAGAATGACAATTACTAAAAATGTTTTGATATTTGCATAGCAACAAAGACAGAATATCGTTAGCCAATGAAGAAAACATAATCTTTAGCAAAAAACAAGTTCATAATGTCACCTTAAATTTATAAAGCACTTTATAGTTTTCAAGTCTCTTTCATACATGTTATACCATGTAGCCCTTCAAAAGCCCTGTGAGACTGCAAGGAAAGATAAATTATTAACCCAATTTTATGGGTGAGATAATTAAGCCTCAGAAAGATTACATAATAATGCACATAGTTTTTACGGTGCCATTTATATATTATTAGAGTCAAGTTTCTTTCTAGATTTTCTGGTGTCTCTCAACACAATGACTTTACTATTTGGGATAAAGTTTTACAAATGTTTTCCCAGTTTTCAAAATGTTTTTAACCTAAAAATTAGAACTGAATGACTGCCATGAAATAACAACCATAAAGCCCCATAAAGGCTTTCAAAAATCGTAGACAGAAATTAGTTAGTATATTTCTAACGCAGAAAACCAAATATGTAAACAAATGAACCAAAAAGGAAGCAACTGTTCTTCACTTTATCAAAGTAGTTAAAAAGGACATCCATGCACTGCATCAACAGTTCCTGAATTTTAGGATTAATAATACCTCATTTTCTTAGTTTGTAGTAATAAAAAATATTTTCAAAGAATCAGTGACATGTCACATCATTTTTAGCATGAATAGTGATGAGCAGGTTTGAGCTCTAATGATGCTGCACGATCGCAGAGAATGCAGCTTGGAGGCTTACCATATAAATTAGTGCAGTATTACATTAGCAAGCAAGGCACAATCAGAGAAATGAATTCAAACTGAAGGAAAGGAATTGCCATATACTGAAATAAAGCACAAACGCGCAGTAATACTGTTTTACTGCTCAGTTTAAGCTTTCTGAATTCTGAAGGTGGATTTGAAGATTTCATTTTGCAATCATCCTTTACCATGCGGATATGCTGCAGTAACTATACAAGGACAGACAAGTGACAAAATTAATCCAAATATGTTCAAGTAATAAGACCAAAGACTAGTCAGCCAGATCAATGTTTCTTTTTCATCTTGTTACTTAGGTGGTACAGGATGCCTAGTAACACTGAACAATACCTGATGACTTGCGGTGTTTAGGCAGCCTGCGTTTGCCCATTTCTAGATTTGCACGTTGTATATTTGACTTCCAAGTTATTGTCTGCTTTAGAAAGGGGCAACAATTTCTTCAGGCTAACCCTCTCAGATTTCACCAGGATTTCGTAAAGTATAAACTGTTAAGTACTTTAAAATTGTTAGTTGTTAATGCTATGTACAGTTGCAGAAGTAAAAATGTACAAATGGTTACAGGATATTGGTACTGAACTCAGCTCCACCTCTAATTCTTTGTGCTACCAGTTCTTAGACACAACTGCTCCACTGGCTACTTTTTTTCCTCTTACTAAGAAATCAACAATAATAATATAAAAGTTTTCATAGTTATCATCTATCCATCACCATCTTTTAATATGCTATGGACCATGTTTTATAAGCTTAACACAAATCACATTATACTGGTGTTTCTGCTCAGCCTGTATGCTCATACGACCGCATGAGTCAGAACTATGTGGATGAGTTTCCTGACAGATCAGATTTCAATCTCAAGTGATATAAAAAGAATGCATTTTAGTTTGGCTTTTCCCTCACTTATTTTTCAAGAACTTGATACGGCTTTGAGATGAACTGGGATAATGCTGTTGTGCTGTGATATACAGTTGATTTAAAATAGGCAAGCATCCTGTACACTGAAAACAGTTTTATCATCACAAAACAGGAGTTTCCTCAAAAAACAAAAAACAAAAAACAAAAAGCTTTGGGTTCTCTTATCTAATTTCTGTTAGGAAAAAAAAAATTGTTCCATGAAAATTCAACCAAAACTAAAATAATTGACTCTGGCAGGTGTTTTCTAAAGTTCAAATGAAAACTACAAAACAATTCCATCTAGTAATTAATTTAGTTACCTTTTATAGCTAATTCACTTTAATTAAAGCATTGCAAGTGAAAGGAGAGATCAGTACAAAGGTTTCACGTGAACATCACTGAAGCTCTTCTTTTGTCAAATTAGATGCCAGATTACAACCGATCTTAAAATATTTCAGTCTGAGATATTATCCATCTTCCTTGATCAGAATCCCTTTGATCATTATAGAACAAGTTTTGTCGCAGCAGCAAAGCAATTTATTGAGGAAAAAAATACAAATTGCTTGAATTTTGCCAGCAACTGTGAGGGCCATGCCCACAGAAGATGGGTGTCCTTCCAATTGGAGATCAACACAGTTCTGGTTTACCACCTTACATAATAGATTATTAACCCCCTTACACTATAACTGGAATCTAAAATATTTAAATCCCTCTATAGTCAATAAATGATATTGACACATCAAGTTCTTTCCAGATAGTTTTAATCTGAAGGCAATGCTGTTATCCAGTTCTTTGGTAAATCCTGGCAAAAAGAAGTGATATTCAAGAAAAGAGATTTATGTGCCATGCAGTGTATTCATTCAAAGCATGTAACCTCTAATTTATACATAGTTTGGTACATGGAAATAAGAACATATTTTCATTGTTAATTTAACTTTTTGACAAAACAAATAATATTTTAAATGTTATGCCTTTGGTTTTTATTCAGAACAAATGTACATAAGAAAATGAAAAAAATTTTATACATGTAGCAAATTTCTCTTAAAATTGGTTAATAAAACCCCAAAATTTGGTATCACTTGAACAGCCAATTTTTTTTTAATAAATTTATTTATTTATTTATTTTTGGCTGCATTGGGTCTTCGTTGCCGTGTGCAGGCAGCGAGAGGGGGCTACTCTTCGTTGCGGTGCGCAGGCTTCTCATTGCCGTGGCTTCTCTTGTTGCGGAGCACGAACTCTAGGCGCACGGGCTTCAGTAGTTGTGGCACATGGGCTCAGTAGTTGTGGCTCGTGGGCTCTAGAGTGCAGGCTCAGTAGTTGTGGCTCACAGGCTTAGGTGCTCTGCGGCATGTGGGATCTTCCCAGACCAGGGCTCAAACCCGTGTCCCCTGCATTGGCAGATAGATTCTTAACCACTGCGCCACCACGGAAGCCCTAACGTTCTTTTATTAGATGAGAATTTACTACTTTAACTGAAAGGAATTTCTAAACCAAATTAAAAATTTAATCAATTATGTTAGCCCTTGATATATCTCCATTCCTCCTTACTAGAATGTCTGTTCTATGTCTATTTGTTTACATTTTTGCTATTTTTATAGATACAGTTCTCTTCTTTCAATTATATTGGTTATAAATTATTTTTAAAAATAGTTTTTTATGTGATCTTGGATAAAGTCCATACATTTTATTACTGTTGTTTCAATTTCTTAACCTATAAAATGAATGTTTGAACTACACACTTCTTAGGGCCCCTTTCAGCTCTAAAAAGCTCTGACTTAAAGCTCTGAAAATATTAATTAGTAGAAAAGAATGATGTTACTGATTAATTCCAAGCACATGGGTCAGTGAAGTTTATTTACTAGTACCTTTTCATTTTATTTGTAAGAGCAATATACTGAAACTTCCTGTCTCATATAGTAGATCATTCGTTCTCAACTGAGATGCTTTTGCCCTCCAGGGGATATCTGTCAGTGTCTGGAGATACTCAGTTGTAGAAAGAGCACTGAGTAGTCTTTTTAAACCAGGGGTCCCCAACCCCCAGGCCACAGACCAGTACCGGTCCGTGGCCTGTTAGGAACTGGGCCACACAGCAGGAGGCGAGCGGCAGGCAAGCCAGAGAAGCTTCATCTGTAGGTACAGCTGCTCCCCATCGCTCGCATTACCGCCTGAGCTCTGTTTCCTGTTAGATCAGCGGCAGCATTAGATTTTCATAGGAGCAGAACCCTACTGTGAACTGTGCATTCAAGGGATCTAGGCTGAGCGCTCCTTATGAGAATCTAATGCCTGATGATCTAGGTGGAGCTGAGGCAGTAATGCTAGCACTGGGGAGCGGCTGCAAATACAGGTTATCATTAGCAGAGAGGTTTGACTGCACAGAGAACATAATAAATCAATTGCTTGCAGACTCATCAAAATCCTATCAGTGAGTGACAAGTGAAAACAAGCTCGGGGCTGCCACTGACCCTGCATTATGGTGACTTGTATCATTATTTCATTAGATATTACAGTGTAATAATAATAGAAATAAAGTGCACAATAAATGTAATGTGCTTGAATCATCCCGAAACCATCCCTTCCCCCGTCCGTGGAAAAACTGTCTTCCACAGAACTGGTCCCTGGTGCCAAAAAGGTTGGGGACCATTGTTTTAAGCTATCAAGCTCTGACGGTCAGCCATATGAGTAGGTAGGGTAAAACATCCTTTCTGAAGGAGGCCTGAAGAAATTATTTATATTAAACCAGTGGCTGTGGGAAGTGGGGGGGATTTCACTTCCAGGGGAGATTTGGCAGCGTGTGAAGACATTTTTAGTTGTAACAACTTGGGGTGGGGGAGTTGCTACTGGCCTCTGATAGGTAGAGGCCTGCGATGCTGCTACGCATCTGACAATGCACAGGACAGCCACCCAGGACAAAGAATTACCCAACCCAAAATGTCAACAGTGCAGTTCTGAGGTTGAGAAGCCCTGTACCAAGTGGAAAACCTTCCTGTCTTTAGTCTACTCTCTTATAAGAGAAATATAAATGCCTATATATTAAATAACCTTATGATGACCATAACATATTTCAGGAAAAAAGCAAGAAACTCAGTCTTTTAATTTCTAGATCTTTATCACCCTTCAAAACTGCAGTCTAATATCTCAGCTTCTTTTTTCTTAATCTTGTAAAGATATTTTGCATATCTTACACATGAAAAAATAAAAGCCTTAGAGTAAAAAAAAATTTTTTTAAGTTAAACTACCATTCTGTTTTATAAACTGATCATTCTTTGGCAGAAGTTTCAAATAGTTTCTCTTTAAACATTTTCTAAAAAAAAATTAATGTGAATATCTCACTTTGGAAAATAGAAACTGAGAATTACACTGAATATCATTCATGCAGCACATATTTCCTGAGCACCTGCTGCATGCCAGCATGACGGGAAGGAGCAGACCACATGTTGAACTAGAGAAACAAAAAGGGAAATGTTTCTATAAAAGGCCAAGGAAGAGTAAATGGGATTATCCAAAGGAAAAAGAAATCTAGCCTTTTAGGGATAGAGAGTAATGAGTGAGAGGGAATGGGGAATGACAGAAAATGAATCCAGAGATGCAGAGACAGGAGCAAAAATCACATAAAGCATGGAGGGCCATGTAATGGAAACCAGCAGAATATTGTATGAAGGAAAATGACAAGAATTGGCTTCACTTCTTTTCTTTTCTTTTTTTCTTTTCTTTTCTCCTCCCTCCCTCCCTCCCTCTCTTCCTTCTTTCATTTTTCCTTTTAGATTTCAGTAGCTGTTTAGAAGAGTATAGACTGAAAACATGAGAAATGGTGATGACCTGGACTAGGTTAGTGGTGTTGGGAATGGGGAAAAACTTGAATATAGTATAAAGGTTAATCACATGAGATCTGCTAGGAAATCAGACATGAGGGTCAAGGAAGTGTTATGCCTCCAAATTTTTTGGCTTAAACAATTGGATACATGGTATTGGTTGTCACTAAGAAATGGAGACCAAGGAGCAAGTTTTGTTTGAGCAGTTTTTACTTGCTTGCTTGCTTTGGTGGGAAAGAACTAAGCCTTCTGTTTTGAACATGTTAAGTTTAGGATGTCCATTACACATATAAATAGAGATATAAGAAAATATTCGGGACTCATGGGAAAGTTAAAATTTGGATTATAAATTTGATGGCATCAGCACATAGGAGCATGCAGATAGAATTAAATTAAGTGAAATCACCGTAGAGAATATAAAGCTATAAAAGAGAAAAAGAAATAGAGCAGAGGCTAAAGCATTAGAAAACTTAGAGGTCAAGAAGACAACATGGCTTCAGAAAAGGAGAATGAGAGGATCAGCCAGTTTCAGAAGGGAAACCAACAGAAAATGTTGTCCTTAAACACAAGTGAAGCAACAGTTCAAGAAAGAGCGTCTGATAACAGAGTCTAATGCTGCTGAGGGTCAAATAAGGAGAGGACAGAGAATCGACAACTAGACCTAGTGAGAGACAATTTTCTGATGACTTTAAGAAGAGTTATTTCAGTGAAGTGCCTGGGGCAAAAGTCTGATTGGAGCGGTTACAAAAATGGAGACTTCCGGAAATCTGGTCTATTGAGTGAGGATCTATTTTTCTCCCTACTGAAATATTGCTAAAATGACAGTAAGCCTGTTTAAATGGTATAAATTTACAAGGTGGAAAAGCAAAGACAGAGAGTAAAATAAGAGCAGACCAGATATTAAAACACATTTTGGAATTTGGAAAGCAGTTTAGAAGTAAGAGGAAGCTATAACCTATGTGCTTGAAGGGATAAATGCAGAGAAAGAAAGCAAGTCAGTTTGCTCACAGAATCACCAGGCATGTGGGAAACGGAGCTGGAAGAAAGTATACAGTTACAAGTCTGTTTATACCTCAGACGCTTTCTTACCCTACCACACAGCCCCAGCTCACCACCTCCCTACCCCCATGCCCTGCATACTCCCCTTCTGCCCCTATTCTGTCCAGGGAATCTGACATTGATTCTTGGGAAAAGCACTCACAAACTTCCTGTCTGTATGATACCAGAAACAGGAGAATTCAAGGAAAAAGCAACAAACCAAGAACAAGAAAAAGTTCACAAGGATCGGGGAAGAACTGAAGGGTGGGAAGGGTTGGTCGCATTACTTGGTAATTAACACCTAACTATGTAATAGATATTAGTTGTCATGTGAAATATAGATGATTATTTATATAATCTTGTGGTAAAGAAGATGAAAAAATCATCTACTGTAAATAAAAACACAATTAACAATGTTAACAACAAACTTGGACAAGATGTTTATGATATATATATATAACCAAGAGAGGGTTATACCTCCTGTCACAAGGGGTCTTGCAATTAAGTTAAAGGAAGTTGAACTCCACAGTGAAATGAGCAAAGAATGTATATAAACCATTTAAATAAAGTAAGAACTACATTGATCTTTACTGCCGATTAAAAAAAAAGCATTAATGGGATATTTTGCTCCAGCAGATTAAAACTGAAGTTTAATTCTACCCACTGCTGAATGTGTAGTAATAACTTTTGAAGGGCTTTTTGATAATGTGCTTTGGCATTTCAGTGTTCAAATCCTTTGATAAGGCATGTTCAGATCCTTTGATTTAGAAAAAAAAAAATGTGTTTGTATGTGTGTTTGTGTGTGTGTTGTTTCTGTTTTTGTTTATATTAACTCAAAAATAAAAGTGAATTAAATGTTTATCCTAGGGAATTGATAAAATTAAGCATCAAATATATATACATGCAATGTCATGCAAATACTTAAAAAGGATGATGCCACTTACAAGAGGCTGCTCAAAGATAACGGACCCTAATCTCTGAAACCCGTAAATGTTAATTTATAAGGAAAAGATGTCTTTGTGCATATAATTAAGAATCTTGACATGAACAGATTTTGCTGAATTATCCCGGTAGGCTATCCTCATAAGAGAGAGGCAGATGAAAGAAGAGAAGGCAATGTTCCCACCAAGGCAGAGATTGGAGTAATGTGGCTACAATTCAAGAGATGCTGGCAGCCACTAGATGCTAGAAGAAGCAAGGAACATATACCCCACAAGCCTCCAGAAGTAGCACAACTCTGCTAATACTTTGATTTCAGTCTAGTGATATTAAATTTTGGAGGTCTGGCATCCAGCACTATGAGGGAATAGATTTTTATTTTTTAAACCATCAAGATTATGATAATATGTTACAGAAGCCATAGGAAGCTAATATGATACCTATTTTCATCAACAAGGAAAATGTCTATGTTATATTTTAATTAAGATTGTCAGTTCATGAATAATACATAACCAAAACTACATGAAAAATGCCTAGAAAATATATTGACAGGACTTAAACATGAATATTTTGGTGGTTTGCAATTTTTTTAAGTTTTTGAACTTTCACAATAACCATGTATTATTTCTCTGGTAAAAATGTCATTTTCATTTTTAAACAAAAACTAATGATATGTGTTTATGTGTATATACTGCAAAATATCCCCATGTCTAACCAAGTAGGCTAAAGTGACATAGTTGCAGTTTTCCATACCTAAGGGTATGGAGCCCTGTGAAGTGGCATGGCTACCCGATGAAGTTTTGTTATACATGTTATCAGTAATGATTTGAGGCTGAATGAACCTCTATTTTTCCTGTGTATTAGTTAGGAATTACATTTTGCTGCTAATATCAGAGACCTTAGTTCACTGACTTCAGTGTATTATAGGTTTATTTCCTCTCATGTAAAATTAATCTGAAGATAGGATAGTGAGAGCTGGTGTAGCAGCTCTAGAAGTCATCAGGGGCACACGTGTCTTCTGCCTTTTTATTCTTCCTTTCTTAGTGCACGTCTTCCCTCCCAAGGGCATTCGGTTGTCATAAGATATGTGCTGGACCAACATGTTAGGAGAATGCAAAGGGGCAAAGAAGAAGACACTTCCAGCTGAACCTCTGCTCTTTTAGGAGCTATACCTACTAATCTCCACTCATATCTGATTGGCCATCCCATTTTGCAGTGAGGCAGCAAAGTATAGTCTTATTGACTGGCACAATTACTATGGCAGAAGGGAGAATGGATATTGGCTTGACAACTGGCAGTGTCTCCCATACCCATGGAACCCATGAAATCAACAACTAAAAATGTCACTGAGAAGTATTCAAATCAAGATCCAAGAAGAATCACTGCTGTGATATTTGTTGCCAGTCATATCACTCTAGAAAGAACAACTAGATGCTAAGACTGTTCTGCCTTAAGACTAAAGACAATGTCTCTTACTCTTGCTTGCCCACCATAGACTGTAAATAGACTAAGTTACTATGTTAAGTGCTTGGTTCAGAAAGCATTCCATTTGTTTCACCTAAATACATAAGACTTGTAAATCTTCAATTTTTAGATTATATAAATTAATGGTTAATATTAATTGCTTCAATTCTAGTGAATCATTGATAGAAAATAAAGCAAAATGAAACAAAACAAAGTATAAATGAATATTAAATAAGCATACTAGTGAGCATTTTTAATATAAATGTAATTGTTACTTTTAAATCAAAAGATTACTCAACAAATTAATATCACCATAATATCAAAGAGAATCTAAATATAATTCAGTATCAAAAAAAAGATCTTCAAACAATGTTCCCTTCGTATACTTCTATGTTTATTTTACATGTTTCATCCTACTGTCTCAGTCACGTTCAGTATGTTCCTGAAGTTAAAGCCAATTTTGGTCCCCGTTGAATGTCTTTTAAATTAACTTTTATAGCAAACCAAATAAAATCTTGATTAAAGAATGATCAACTCAATACACAAATCTGTTAGGTGGTCTTGAGAACTAAGAACCTCTTCAAAGATTTATTCGCTCTCTGCATGTATATACGCATGTGTGTGTTTGCTTATATTTCCTCCACATCTGCAACAGGGAAATATTTGTATAAATATATAAAGCTAAAACATCGATCTTAGCTCTGCTGTGAAAATGCACAAATTGCTTTCTCCCTATTTTTAAGTTGCCCAGTTTTCAATCTGTTATCTAATTATTAAACGTCCACTGGATGCTAATCCTGCTTATATGCTCCTAGCTGCCCCTTGCCCAGGAGCACTATGAGAAAAGGAACTTTTTGATTTATTCCAAGCATAACTGCTGCCCTTATAAGATTTGTTCCAAGCATAACTGCTGCCCTTATAAGATTTGTTCCAAGCATAACTGCTGCTGGCACATTGGGTGTGCTTAAGAAATAACCTGGAGTTCATCTGAACTACGTTTCAAAAACAGAAGTAGAACATGGACACATGAGCATAATACTTGAAAAACTTTTATAGTGGAGCAGGTGTCCACGGATGTTCCTGACCACCATGGCCTGTTGGATGTCTCTAATATGAATCTGAGATGGGTCATAATGATGCAAACATTAATTCAGCACTAAATATACTCCAGTCGCTGTGATGTACCTTATGCTCATTATCCCATGTAATCCAAACATTATTATTATTATTATCCGTCATTTACCAATAAGGAAGCTAAAGCTTAGAGAGTATCAATTTGTTTTGTCTGAGATTTTACAGCTGTTGACAGTCTTACTCCAGAACTGAAGGCTTTAGCCACAGGTTAACGACCTGTATTTTTGAACGTGAAAAACCTTACTGAGTAGAGACACCTGTAGGATTTTCTTCCAGAGCAAAACCATTTTGGATTGTCTTCATCTCTAGGTTCATAGTTGTACCTAAACCAGAGGAAAGTATATGTAGGAGATTAAATAGAAGGTTTATTGATATACTTATTTCAGAAACTAAAGTTAGTTTCATGATAATCCCCATTTTTTCTTGTTGCTAAGAAACTGACACTTCAGAGTTGTTAAAAATACCGCTAAATTCAAGTGAACAGCAAAGATTTTCTGAAATACAGTGAAAAATCTATTAAAATGGAATCACAAAAAAAAAAAAAAAAAAAAATGGAATCACAAGTTAAAGTAAACAAAACTCACTTGAAAGGTGGTTTTTCTAATATTAGATATACCTATTTATTGACTTTTTAAAAAGACAATTTACTATGAAATGAGTCAGTAAAGCAAAACTGTATCTTTGAATTTCATTTCCTTTAAAAAATTGCATATAGAATTCCATATCTTGTGCATTTGTTTTACTCTATGTAAAACATACTCTAAGGACTTTGGCAGAACTCTTTGAGATCTAAGTAAACTTAATCAACACAATATGCTTAATTGTCTACTAACATTTATTTGAAAACCCTATTCAGCAACATATAGATATTTAACTATTAATGCTACTTATTACCTGTAAAATATTTGTGTTGTTATTGTAGTACTTCCCAGGAAGTTATCTGTCAAAATTTTAGATGCCTTAATTATTTTTTATAAAAGCATATTTGGCCCCTCAAGTAACCTGTTTTTTTGTTTGTTTGTTTGTCTTTTGGTTTTCTTCTTTAGTGCTTTGTAATTGGCCTTTTTCTAAAGTTAAAGCAGAAGGATTTGCTTCTTTGGTATTTGCAAGCAATACCAAAATACAGAATATTCAAAAAAGAACTTGTTCTCATTTTAAATGCAAAAGTTATTTCAATACAAGAAAAGGGATCTTACATTCCTAGACTGTAAAAAAATATGACATATTTGATAATATGAAGATGATGCAAGGTGGGAGAAATATTGAAAAATATGGGTGGATCATTCTTTATAAAAACTCACAAAAATAATTGTCTCCGTTTAGAATGCAAGATGATAGCTATTATTCAGCTTGGTCCTGACACATTGAAAAAGAGCTGAATAAAATACATAGTATAAAGTCAGAAGAAGTTTCTTCTCTGAATTTAGAGAATTAATTATTAAATGCACCAAAATATCACTCAACATCACACTGCATTTGTGACCTAGTATAACTCATGCATTTTCTTCCCTACTTAAAATTCTCTTTTCTGTATCTTGTATTTTTGCAATTTGCTCCTCTTTCTTAAGTGAATTTTTATCTTCCTTCTCCTTACACATTTTTTCAAAAATATTTATTTGGTTGTGCCGGGTCTTAGCTGCAGCACATGGGATCTTTAGTTGTGGCATGCAGACTCTTAGTTGTGGCATGTGGGATCTCGTTCCCTGACCAGGGATCAAACCCGGGCCCCGTGCAGTGGGAGTGTGGAGTCTCCTTGTACATTTATCTAAATACTTCTTAAATATTCTGTTCTGTTCTTCATGACAAAAACAACCTGGAAATGCAGTATTTGTCCTTCTGTGACTGGTTTATTTCACATAGCATAATGTCCTCCAGTTTCATCCATGTTGTCCAGATGGCAGGATCTTCTTGTTCTTTAAGGTTGAGTAATATTCCATTATATGAATATACCACATTTTCTTTATCCATTTATCTGTCGATGGACACTTGAGTTGTTTTGATATCTTGGCAATTGTGAATAATGCTACAATGAACATGGGAGTGCAGATACCTCCTTGAAATCCTGATTTCATTTTCTTTAGGTATGTACACCTAAAGTGGTATTGCTGGATCCAATGGCAGTTATATTTTTAATTTTTCTGAGGAATCTTCATACTGTTTCCTCTAACTGCTGCTTAATTTTCATGTCCACTAACAGTATACAATTCTTCCGATTTATCCATATCCTCACCAACATTTGTTATCTTTTTCTTTTGATGAGTCATCCTAACAGATGTAAGGTGATGCCTCACTGTAGTTTTTGTTTTTTTTTAACATCTTTATTGGGGTATAATTGCTTTACAATGGTGTGTTAGTTTCTGCTTTACAACAAAGTGAATCAGTTATACATATACATATGTTCCCATATGTCTTCCCTCTTGCGTCTCCCTCCCTCCCACTCTCCCTATCCCACCCCTCCAGGCTGTCACAAAGCACCGAGCTAATATCCCTGTGCCATGCGGCTGCTTCCCACTAGCTATCTACCTTACTACGTTTGTTAGTGTGTATATGTCTATAACTCTCTCTCTCCCTGTCAAAGCTCACCCTTCCCCCTCTCCATATCCTCAAGTCCGTTCTCCAGTAGGTCTGCGTCTTTATTCCTGTCTTACCCCTAGGTTCTTCATGACATTTTTTTTTCTTAAATTCCATATATATGTGTTAGCATACAGTATTTGTCTTTTTCTTTCTGACTTACTTCACTCTGTATGACAGACTCTAGGTCTATCCATCTCATTACAAATAGCTCAATTTCGTTTCTTTTTAAGGCTGAGTAATATTCCATTGTATATATGTGCCACATCTTCTTTATCCATTCATCCGATGATGGGCACTTAGGTTGTTTCCCTCTCCGGGCTATTGTAAATAGAGCTGCAATGAACATTTTGGTACATGACTCTTTTTCACTGTAGTTTTGAATTGCATTTCCCTGATAATGATGTTGAGCATCTTTTCATATACCTCTTTGAAAGAAACTAGTCACTTTTAAAACTTTGAAAAATAAATCCTTTTAGGTATAACTTATCCTAAAATTAAATATATCTCTGATTTTTTTTACCCAAAATCTACAAAATAAAAAATATATATAGCAAAAAAACCCTTAGCTTGTTTATTGGTTACAGAATTTTGCAACCTGAATGCTTTGTCTGGCATCAGTTTGAGGGGGACTGTGGAATGCATGGAATGAACCATATTCAGAGACTAACTGAATAGACACTGGCAAGAATAATCAAAACCTAGTGTAAGCCCCTATGAGGCTCTCATCCGCCTTCTATCTACCAACCAAGACTTGTGCTGCTTTAACTTGGGGCTTCAAACCTAATACAAAATCAGCCTCTTTGTGATCCTCCACATCCTGTGGTTTCACAACCCAGATATGATTTTAAAAAGAAAAAAATGTTGCCTTTAATATACTCGTTATTTCCCTGTCAAACCCAAACCAAGGCATGACTGATCTTTATTCAAAATTTACCTCTGAGAGTTTACTTTTTCTATGAAAAACTAAATCATATGAAGTTTTTTGAAATACAAATCATTCTTTGTAAAATATCTGAAACCCTGCTATTACAGAATTTTCATGGAAAATTAGAATTATTCTGCAATTTCCATGTAAGTACCCATTTGTAAGCTATAGATTTAGCTTGTCTAAGAAAGAAAGCAAACCTTAAAATCAATATCCATCCTTTAAACTTCAAATAATACAAAACTCTAATTACTTAAGTTCCTTTATGATCAAAAGGGAAAATGAACAAAACTGAATGTTTTGACAGCATTACATTTAGAAAAGTTAAAATTAATCTCATAACTCTGAAACCAATTTTCAAAAATAAAATTCAGTCATTGCATACTCACCAATTTCTTACTGAGTTAATAGAGTTAAGAAAACTAAATCCAGTATGTTACTTTTGGTTACTTTTGTTCCAAAGGAACAAAATAAAAATTTATATGAATTCTAAGTTTAAATCATCCTTCATACTTATAAAAAATCTGTTTAGTAATATTTATAATTGAGTTTAAAGATGAATAATACAGGTACCTATCCTATGACAGTTCCATCTAAACTTAGCTTTAAAAATATTTTATCATAATGAATGGATATTTGAACTAAAACTATACGCAGAAGTAGCTTATACCAAATTTTGATACCTGATGCTAAGTGAACAAAGATGGCAAACCCTACACACACACACACACACACACACACACACTCACACGAGTTTTTTGTATGTGTTTTCTGTATGGTTCCTAGTCTTAGAGTATATGATAAATACATATACACACACACACACATACATACATTTTAGGTTCCTAAGAAACTAGAAAGAGAACAGTGGCCATAAGAAACAAAATTAATGCAAAATGCTGGTGTATAGGCCAATGCTAGCTACAAGAAAACAAATTCTTTATTAAGAAAAAAATATTTCCAGGTTAATATGCAAATGTCATTTGAAAGCATTCTGACTTTTGAAATAATCTGATTCTCTTGAGAGGTTTTAAAAATATCAGCCGTGTCGGTGTAATATGTTTGCAAGCAAACCAAATTTGGGGGCCAAAATTGATTTTTATAATGAATCTATATATGAATCTTAAATAAGTTTCAATAAGCACACAGATGGCTTTGCAGGTGGTAATGTCTTAACAACTAAAGCTTTTCAAGAAGAAGCATGTGTTAGTGTCTTGAAGCAATGACGGACACACAAAGCAGCTCTAAGAATTCTCCAGTCCACGGAGTTGACCTCTGCTGTCAATCATTTGGTCACCATTATGTTTTCAATTGCCTAAACATGTCACACTCACTCAACAGTCTTTGTGTTACCAGCCCTGAATGTACATCCTGAACAGGTGTATAAGACACATGGGAAAAGGTTGGAGATTGTCAGAGCTTGGAAGGGTGCAGTAACTGCCCAAAGGGAAAAAGAAAACCTTTAGTAGTAAATGCAGTTAGATCAGACTTCTCACCTTCCACATGAAAGCAGGCTAAAATCAAATGGTTTTATCCATTTGTAACCCTATATTAACCAAATTTTTTAATCTCAAAAAATGTTTCACATTTTATAGTTAGAGTCACAGTCCCAGCACTGGATTATTTCTAATTAACATACGAATTACCCACATGATTTCAGTGAAGTGTTAGGTTTTGACAAACTACTGTTTAGAAAAATGGCCACTTTGGCCCCCCAGTTGTAGAAAATGTCGTCAAACCATCATTCTTGGCAAAAAATCTTTTTATTCCTTCAAAGTGAAAGATCATAAATCCTGTCACTTATTCAGTTAACAACAGCTATCTCATTCAAAGGTCCAGCAAAGATAGTTGAGATTTTATAGACTGCCGAGCCAGAAGGAGGATGTTAGCAAAAGACGTGCTTCCAGAGGGATTTCAGTCCTTCCACCATCTAAAGGTTTCTATTTTAGTTACCTGAAAGATGTCAGAACAAGCTTGTTCAGTGAAACCTCTTGAGTGAAAAGGGGTTAATGTCCTGCCCTTATGACGTTAGCAATATAATAGGTGCATGATTCTCACTTAATATGAAAAGAATGACACAAATATGATCTTGGTACTAGCTATCCTACTGACAATGGCACACACCGTTCACCTAATGCTAATTGTAATTAGAAATTAAATTATTCATACTGTAATCCAATAAACTGCTAATCACTAGATTTTTTCATATGTATTCCCAACAACTGTGAATTTTTAAATCGCGAATGTCTTATTTTGAGGAGTGGATGCTATGGAAATGTTAAAATAATGAGCAGCCTATCTATGAAAAATAGTAAAGGGTTCTCGAACAAGAATTTTTTTTCTTACTGCTATTTATAGTGGTATAAATGGCATCTGGGCTTTTAGGGTAACCCTGGCTTTTGGCAGATTCCTTAGTCCATCTATGATCGATGAACTGTTGAAGATGTATTTTTTTAAATGATACTGAAAATGAATCTATACTTGATTTTATTCAACCTTGTGTAGAAATATATCATTATATATATGTCAGACTAAAGGAGATTCTATGACCATAATAATGTGTAGTAACAAAAGATATTTTATGAAAAGTAATTGATTCTCTATGATATAAATTTTACCTCTATTTCTTGAAATTGGTTACATATGTGATTACATAAATAAATATCATTCTGTTCTGTTTAGACTCCACACAACATAAAGGGTATGTTCTAATTATTAAGATTTCATGAGTCCTGAAATCACTATTCCCATATTCTGTAGTCATTGTATTTTTATCTCCAAAAGTTCTAATATTTTATTTCAAAATTCTTATGAGAAATGACTAGAATTTTAATGTTTCCTTGATGTTGTTGTTCATATGAAAATAATGGGTCAATCCACCTCCTAGAGTAATGGAAATAAAAACAAAAATAAACAAATGGGACCTAATGAAACTTAAAAGCTTTTGCAAAGCAAAGGAAACTACAAGCAAGATGAAAAGACAACCCTCAGAATGGGAGAAAATATTTGCAAACAAAGCAACTGACAAAGGATTAATCTCCAAAATATATAAATAGCTCATGCAGCTCAATATTAAAAAGACAAACAACCCAATCCAAAAATGGGCAGAAGACCTAAATAGACATTTCTCCAAAGAAGACATACAGATGGCCAAGAAGCACATGAAAAGCTGCTCAAAATCACTAAGTATTAGAGAAATCAAATCAAAACTACAATGAGGTATCACTTCACACCAGTTAGAATGGGCATCATCAGAAAATCTACAAACAACAAATGCTGGAGAGGGTGTGGAGAAAAGGGAACCTTCTTGCACTGTTGGTGGGAATATAAATGGATACAGCCACTATGGAGAACAGTATGGAGGTTCCTTAAAAAACTAAAACTGGAATTACCATATTACCCAGCAATCCCACTACTGGGCATATACCCAGAGAAAACCATAAATCAAAAAGACACATGCATCCAAATGTTCATTGCAGCACTATTTACAACAGCCAGGTCACGGAAGCAACATAAATGCCCATCGACAGATGAATGGATAAAGAAGATGTGGTACATATACACAATGGAATATTACTCAGCCATAAAAAGGAATGAAATTGGGTCATTTGTGGAGACATGGATGGATCTAGAGACTGTCATACAGAGTGAAGTCAGAAGGAGAAAAACAAATATCGTATATTAATGCATATATGTGGAACCTAGAAAAATGGTGCAGATGAACTGGTTTGCAGGGCAGAAATAGAGACAGAGATGTAGAGAAAAAACTGTATGGACACCAAGGGGGGAAAGTGGCAGGGGGGGTGGGGGTGTTGGTAGGATGCATTGGAAGATTGGGATTGACATATATACACTAATATGTATAAAATAGATAACTAATAAGAACCTACTGTATAAAAAAATTAATTTAATTTAATTAAAAAAAATTTTTAAAAGAAGAAAATAGTGGGTCACAAAGAAATTTCTGAGTAGAACCTTGTTATTTAGAATGAGCATAAGACATTTGAGAGTCAAGCTTGGCTGGACCCAAACAATGGCCTACATAAGAAACATACTTGGAGGAGTAACAAAGGCAAAACTATGTAGGGTTTTGAGGTAAGAATTCATCTTTACTTTTCTTGATGACACACTGAATTGTAATGCCATATTTGGAAGAACACATGTTTTTCCGAAAACACCCAATCCCACACAACACTTCTAGCTTCAAATTATGTGAATGAATTCAAAGATTTATTTCTGGAAAATAATAATCAACTGATATATATCCCAGACCTCTCTCCACTATTTTCTCCATTTTTATTGAGAAATAATTGGCATGCATCACTGTATAAATTTATATATAAGCATTTTTGTTTTTTACTTTGGATAGACTATATTATGTGTGGCTGGATTAACAAAGCTGATTTTCAGTAAGTTCACCGTGGGATTGCTAAGAAGAACAAATTGGAGGTATGATATAAAACTTCTTCAGTTTCTATACGACTTTCTCAAAGAGTTCTTTTCAGGCCCTGCCTTCAGTAGACATTTACATACGTACCCTTCCACTTGACCTGCCATGTTTTTCCTCCGTAATACCTACCACCATACAACACACATATACATATGTACACTAACCACTTGACCTGCCATGCTTTTCCTCTGTAATACCTATCACCATACAACACAATATGAATATACCCATTTACCCATTTTTTACTATATACCCTTAATTAGAATGGAGGGTCCATGAGGAAAAACATTTTTATCTTTGTTTTTTCCCACTGTGGTAATCCCAGAAACCAGAATTTCTTCTAGCTTATGGTAAAACACAGTAAATAACAGACAAATAACTACAAGCATGAATTAATGATTGATTTAAGATAGAAATATTCAAATCCTATATTATAAAAGAATTTGTAATAACTGTGTCCCAAATGAATCTAAAGTAATGTATAATTACATTCAGGAATGTCAAAGTTTGTAATCAGAGGGATTTTTAACTCTCTGAGTATGTATGTGTACCATTATAAAACTCCTTATTTGTACTGAATTAACTTGAACTCTGAGAAAAAAGATATTCTATTTTAATTAATTGAAAATGAAAAATAAAATTTAGTATTTACACTCTTTTTTCTCCTGATGAGTAATAATAATGTTAATACTATTGGAAAGTACAAAAGTATTAATAAACAAAAATAATCCCATGTTTCCCCACTGATTAAAATGAACCACTCAACATTTTGGTGCATGAATCTATCTATTCAGGTTTTAAAATAATCTTTGAAGCTATGGTTGCAATCCAACAGCATTGATAGTATTACTGTAGCTATTTTTCTTTAATATTGTATCATTAGCATATCAAAGATGACTAAAAACTCAGCATTTCTATTTAATCATATTCTTTACATTATTCATCAAATGTGATTTGTTTCTAATGTTGGTAACTTTCAAGGTTTTTAAAGTTTCTCAAAGTTACTCCTTCAGTCAATGTTCTGGAAAATATTTTTTGAACTCCTTCTATGTGTCAGACACTCTGCTGAGGTTATAAAACTGAATAGAAACTGCTGGGCCTTGCACACATGGAACATGTTTTCTTAAGAAAAGGGACCGACGTCAAACATCAAACAACAAAAGAACAGACTATAGTTATTTCTATAAAGGGCAGAGATAGGGCTCTGCGATCATAACTGGGGGACCATGGTAAGTGGCACTGTAAATAGAGATTTCATAATAAGGGTAAATAAAGAGGCTTCCAATATACATATGTACTTATTTATAGTTGTCTATAAATTTTATCTATTTTATTGTTATTAAAAAGTTAAGAAGGAAGTATGGCAATGTGATTGCGTGAATATTGGCACCTTAAATAATATGTATTTAAATACTAGATTTGGAAAATATTAGGAATAATGGGAATTCATGGTAAATGTCATGAAAATACTTTTTAAGCATGAAAATTATTTTAAAAAAACTGCTTCAACAAGAAATTTCTTACTGTGTAATTTGGTTACCATTTTACACACTTATCTATCAAAGGTAATACTTATTAGAATATTCACATAAAACTTCTGAATAATAATACGATTCTAAGACTTATTTTTTCAAAATGTACACATTTTTATTATGTCTTCTACTATATTGCCTTAAAAACAACTTGTTCTTCATTTAAAGCACAGAATATGCACATTACTGCATTTAAGGAAAATACATATTGCCTGTGATAGCATTTGTCTAAAATGTTGTAAGTTTCTGTGTCCTTCCCTATATGATTTAATAATGTATAAAGCCAAATGTAACATAAATAGCTAGCGGGAAGCAGCCACATAGCACAGGGAGATCAGCTCGGTGCTTTGTGACCACCTAGAGGGGTGGGATGTGGGGTGGGATAGGGAGGGTGGGAGGGAGACACAAAAGGGAGGGGATATGGGGATATATGTATATGTATAGCTGATTCACTTTATTATACAGCAGAAACTAACAAAACATTGTAAAGCAATTATACTCCAATAAAGATGTTAAAAAAAAATAATAATGAAGACCCAGAACACAAGTTTGTGTGTGTGTGTATGGTGTGTGTGAATTTGGTGAACATAAATTTTTGGAATATATGCCTAATTTGTCTCGTTTTGGCTTTTATGTTCAAAATAATACAGATAACTTCAGATTCATAATTGGAGACACAGACAACCTAAACATTTAGTTTTCTCATTTATTCAATGTTATCTTGACTTTCAGGTTTGAATCATGTAAAGAACTGAAGAAAGTAAAACCTCTTAAGGTGCTAATATAAATATGCTGAACTGGGAGTTTGGGGGGTTATTTTGTTTGTTTGTTTTTAAGTAATGTCTGCTTTAGTGTGTTAAATACTACAAGATTTACAGGAACAGAAAAAGTTCAGTTTTCCAATAATCAAAATGAGTATAATATAACCACATTATACATGTGTCTAATTTGCTTAAATGTAATAAAATATGGAATTCTATCACAAGGCAAATGCCAGAGTCATTTAGGAAAAAAAAACTGATTCTTTAAAAAACAAATGATTTAATAATTTTTAAGTTGTTTCTAAAACTTTAACATTCAGTGTCATTTCTGTGCATAAAGTCCCAGATTAATCCAAAATTCCACAAGACTGTAATTAAACTGAATTGTCAAACAAACATGGAATTAGTTTCAAGAGAAAAAACTACTCCAATTATAAGCACCAATTCTGAGTCCAAAGTAGTGAAGTTTTTAGAAAGTAAGAGTTAACTACAAGATATGTTACTCCCTATTGCAAACAATTGTTGTTACACACTTTTTAAAAAATTTATAATTGTCTGAAAACATTTTATAGTCATATTGTGACTAACGCGGTATGTAGGTTTAATCCAGGCAATACTATCCACTTGTTCTGTGTCCTCAAACAAATGGTTCAACTTCCCTGGGCTTCAGTTTCCTCCTCTGAAAAACGTACTAGGTACAGATTGTGAAAGAGTAAAAAATGGTCACGAGTATGTAGTGTTTAACATAATGTCCACAATGTCGAATTCCCAGTCCCTATTTTTATTACTCATTTGTGTTTCTTTCATGGATGTTTTCTACATTATTTTCTTATTCTTCATTTTTTTGTTGTTTTCTTTTCTTTTCTTTACGGTACTCGGGCCTCTCACTTTGTGACCCCTTCCGTTGCGGAGCAGAGGCTCCGGACGCCCAGGCTCAGCGGCCATGGCTCATGGGCCCAGCCGCTCCACGGCATGTGGGATCCTCCCGGACCGGGGCACGAACCCGTGCCCCCTGCATCGGCAGGCGGACTCTCAACCACTGCGCCACCAAGGAAGCCCTATTCTTCACTATTTTTAAAACCATTTTAGCCTTTATGTCTTTCTGGCTACTCAATGAATTATGTATCTGGCACCCATTTCTAGAAAGTGCCTTTTTCTGTCCACGTTTCTCAAGGTAGTCCTGACATCTCATCAGATGATTGAATTTATGTCCCAACCCTGCCACCTGATAGTCCTGTGGCCTGGGGTGAGTTACATAACATTTTTACATCTCAGCCTTCTAATCTGTACAGTGAAAATCATAGTGGTACTTAACTCATGGTATAATTTGAGAGTTAACTAAGACAATGTGTGAAGCATTTAGAACTAGGCCTGCAACCCTTAACTGTGACCAGTGTGATATAAGTGAATGTGTGCTTTTGCTCTTCTTAGAATCAAGTTGACAAGTGATTGTCAGTATAGAGATGGATATATTTTGAATATATGAACTAATCTAGAACTGGGAAGATCATATTGCTCAGATTCTCTCTGAAACTCAGAAAAGACACCAGAAAATGAGATCCTATATTATTAAATTATTTAAACCTTCAGAAACCACAAAAGTAACTGTCACTGAAAAATGACACCTGCTGTAGAGGAGTCAACATGAGAAATAACACATTCAGAACATATGCTGCAAATTCATTATAAACATTCCCCACTGTGATAGGTAACTAGAAACATAGTGAAAACCAGAGCAGCTGTAGGATTTCTGGAATTTGTAAGTGATTGATTCCTCCCATAAATATCACATATTCTAGGCCTAGTTTCCAGAAATAAGAGTTGAAGTCCAGTTTTGGGGGAGTGGGATGCGGGAAAGAGTGAATTTAAAAACTTGAATCTCTTTCAAAAACTAAAGAGCATGTTGAGTATTTTTAGTTAAGCATGTATTTTAGGTTTGCAATTTTTGACAATTGAAACAGCTTTCCATATTAAAAAATCTTTTTCGACATATCTCATTTGTAAAAACTAGTGACTTTTACAGAAAAACTTAAAATGCTAGGGTATTACCCTGTTTCAACGTATTACTTTGTATATTGAAACAATAATTGAAATGTTAAGAGTTTTTAATCTGGCTTTGGAAAGGTGACCTATTTTCATCTGTGGCCCAGGCAAGCAGCAAATTTCCATTGATCTTTCTCATTTGAAAAGAGGGGAGGAATTTTTCTAGACCTGTGACCCTTCTTCATACTGTTTTTTTTAGATGAGCAGCTCTTTATGCTTTGGTCAGTTCCAGCTCCGGTAGTGTCTGAGGATATATTTCCCTGGATGGGGTGTCCTTAGAGCACCAAATCTAGTCATGAAGGCTTAAATACTGTTTCATACTCTTGTATGGGGGTTGACCACTTCATTTCTGAAAGCTGAACATTTCCCTTTCACAGCTGTATGTTTCAATTCATCATCAACAACAACAACAAATTATCCCACATTTCAGTAGGTTGGGGTGGACCAGAGTCTTTCTAAGGCAGCTGAATCCACTACATTGACTTGAGTTCTGTATTTATTTAGCCTAAAATCAGAGAAAGGGTATTGACCAAACATTATAAATATTTAAATCTATCCATATGATAGTGTAAAATTTTCCCGCCATAAATATTAAGAACTGGCATCAGATAGATCAATTACTCTTACTGTGCAAAAAATTATTGTACCTTTACATATTTGGCGATTTGACAAGAAAAATATTGCCAATCCTTTTAACTTGGGTTTACTTATACTTTACATTTATGCATCCAATATAGCATAACTTAAAACATTTTGAAGATTAAATCATTACAAGTAATAAAATATTGTCTTTTGATATTTTCCTATTCACAAATGAATCTGTCAAACTTTTGACTTCACACATCACCCTCTACTCCTCCAACCCAGAAACAGAGCATATGCACACACACCTCCTGCCACTTATGTCAGACATAAGAGTTTTATTTTCTTTTATTATTATTATAGCAGCTTTTTCTTGTCTCTCAAAGGGATTTTATAATTTACATCACTGCCACCCAATTTTGAACAATGTGAAGTCAGTTTGTGTTAACCTAGTTTCGGTGTTGCTCACAACCTGTTCTTTTATAGACTTTGCATCCTGGATATTAAGTTATTTTAACTTCTTAGTTGGTGAGAGTTCCATACACAGGATTTTCCTTTTTTAAGTAGGTATACGTGAGATTTATTTTTTGTATTATAAATCCAAATAAATAAATCCGACTTATTACAGATTTTAAAATATGTCTCCTGCCTTTTTCCATGAAAGATAACTTACGTATGCATAAAATTCTTGAGTCTTAAACTTTACCCTAAATTGTGCTGTAAATATACTTCACTGTATTCTGGAATGTGCTGTTACACAGCCAAAGTATTGAGGCCAACATAAAGTACATTAATGGTTATTATTTTCTAGTCACTCAAAATCATAAGTACTGCCCCCTCCTCATTTTTCTATATCTACTCAGAGACATCAAGGCTCAGAAAACAACCTGATGTTGGCAGACAGGCATTTTAAAATGGGAGGCAGGGTCTCTGTATGAAGAACAACACAGTCAGGGAGAGTAGGAGATTAATATTGTTAGAAATACGTTATTATAGGACTTACATTCAAGTCTTTACTCCATTTTGAGTTAATTTTTATGTATATTGTGGCTTTCTTTTGTATGTAGTCCAATTTTCCCAACACCATTTATTGAAGACACTGGCCTTTCCCCATTGTTCTAAGTATCCATCGATGGATGAATGGATAAAGATGTGAGATATATATATATGCAATGGAATTCTATTTAGCCATAAAAAATAATAAAATATTGCTATTTGCAGTAACATGGATGAACTTTGAAGGCAGAGCAAGACAAATATCGTATGATCCCACTTATATGTGGAATCTAAAAAACAAAACAAACAAACAAAACCAAGCTTACAGATACAGAAATAAATTGATAGTTTTAGAGGGGTGGATGGTGGGGGAAAAATGAGAGAAGGAGGTCAAAAGGTACAAACTTCCAGTTATAAAATAAATAAGACAGGATGATATAATGCACAACATGGTGACTATAATTAAGACTACTGTATTGCATATTCGAAAGTTGCTAAGAGAGTACACTTTAAAAGTCCTCAACACAAGAAAAAAAGAGAAAAATTTTTGTAACATCTATGGTGATGGGTGTTTACCGGATTTATCATGGTGATCATTTTGCAAAGTATACAGATGCCACATCATGCTGTTGTATACCTGAAATTAATATAACGTTATATGTTAATTATACCTCAGCGAAAATATATTATTATAGGGACTTTAGAGAGTCATACATATTTTTAATTCAGATTGTCAAGGAACCATGCAATGGCTTATGATAACATTCCAACTCTGCACCACTAAGAACTGGCTGATAGAAAGTTTGGTCTAGAAACTGCATGACAGACTACCTTCTTGCTATACACATGAGAAAGGAATGGCAACAGCATGTACAGTAGAAATATCTGTAAACATTCAGTCTTTTTAGAACTTAAAGATTAGATCATGTGAAAATGATAGAGGAGCTCTATAAAATACCACAGATCAAGGAAAATTAAATCCAGAAGATCAGGGATGTTAGCGTTAGAAAGTCATCTTTAGAAAGGATGCTTCTGTCTAACAACAGAAGGAAATTTCAATACTGTGCCAGTAATATGCAGAGACATATGTAAGATGACACGGCCTCTTTAAAAGAGCACACCAGGGAGGTGAAGAAGCCAGAGAGAGAAAACAGATGTGATTAAGGGAAGATGGATGAGAGAAGGGAGGACTTCAAGGGAACTAGAATTGCAATAATAAAATAAAAATCAGATGGAAGGCAAATACAAACAGAACTGGCAGTTCAAATAACTGTAGCAGGACGCGGAGGAAAATATTAAGAAAGATATCTTAGAATGGAAAGGAAAAGAAAAAAGTTTAAAATAAGGAGAAGCAAGGTGATAGTCTGAAGGTCAGAAAAAGAATGAAACCTATAAATTAGATGTGCTGTAGAACAATTTCCACGCATGGAAAATAATGAAAACCTTAGATGGCAAAAAGTCTTAATGAAATCAAAAAAAAATGAATGCTTGTGGACTGCAATGATTTAACAATATCAAGGCAATACAAATAAACATTTAACAGATGCTAGCAAATACACAGATATTATCTCAAAATAAGCATAGCATATCTCCTAAAAATAAATGAACAATGCTTTTACATCTTCAACCAATCTCCAGTGACCAATTTATTTAAACAATGAAGAAATCTGACAGTGTGCTAGAACTAAGAAAGTGAGGGCCAAAAATCACTTGTTTCAAAGAAGTTTGTATCTTTAACTTGCAAATAATGGCAATTTCTTCTATCATGAGTCGGCAACAACATACTTAACAAGGCAATAGTGCATATTATGAAAAAGACTAACATTTCACCACGTGTACTGGAAATATGAACTGCAAACCAAATAAAGTTGATCTATGAAAAGAGGCTCAGGCAATGCACAACGTTGTACAAGAGCTAACTAGGCAAAACCTTTGCTTGACCTTAAGGAACCATACTTGTCAGAATTATTTCCAAATCAATAACCATTAGCCCCAAACAATGTTGATTTGTGCCTTTCTGAAAGCTAAATGGCTCAAACAAAATTATTGCAATAAAATCTTCCTCTCTTAACAGTATTCATTTCAACAGGAAGCCAATAAATCTGACTTTCATGAAAAGCCAGTTAATAATGAAAAGCCCAGCATTTTATTTTTAATCAGCAAAAATCTTAATGCATTGGCATATGCAATGTCAGTACCACAAAAAAGTTCTGCAGTTATATATTTATATGTATAACATGAAGTTTCAAAAATGAAGAAGCACACTTGCTTTCATTATTACAACCTAATCTGAAGATTGTAAAAGTCTATTTGTATCCTTTTGTCTGAAATTATATAAGAGAAATATTTATCTAAATCCAGAGGATAATTTTCAGGATTATTTCTGAGGGAACTAAAATATTCTGTCTCATCTTAACACCATGCCCATCATAAAATTATAATAATAAAATAGAAGTGTTGCTATGTATGGCAACATTAATGTATAATATATAATTTATGTGTAATTTTATTTCATATAGTGTAGTTTCTATCGTTTTACTTTCTTATTCCTTATGAAAGGGCATGTGACCTAATTAAATTGAATGCATTTATTAAATACAATTACTATAAAGAACATAATAATAACGGAAGTGTTTATAATATAAAATTTAGAAAAAAGATTTTTTAAAAACATATAATTTCAATTGTGTAGTATATGCCCAGTAAAAATACTATATGGATGGAAAACACCAAAAGTTAAATTTACTTGTCTCTCAGTGGTAGGCTTATAGAAGTATTATAATTTAAATACTTATACCTAGCCTTGTTTCAGACAGTCTAATCACTCTGCTTTCTTTATAGTTTTCATTAGTTTACAATTATCCACATAATACTAATTAATTTACTAATTGAAAAATAGAAACTTGTCTTAAGGGCTATATAATGTTGAGTTTTGGATTAATATTTAGAGCATTATGCTGTAAACAGGTTACTTAACTTTGTCTAACACCCATTTTGGGGAGGGAAGTCTAAAAAAATGTTATTTCAGGGATTAGTGTGAGAATTAAAAGAGACATAAAATATCCACTATACTACCTGGAACCTCAGAGAATACTATGTAAATGTTCAATTTCCTGCCAATGGGTTCTCTTGTCTTTACATTTGATCTATGTATTTGTTTATTCTTTTTTCTAGCTTTAAAATGTTAGACTCTTAAAATCAAAGACTTTATTATAGAATACATTTTCAGATGAGCTTAGAAAACACTTCTATACCTTTCAACTATGCGTGTGGAGAACAAGACACACTTTTAAATAGTGTCAGCCCAAGTAATGTGTTCTCTACTATTTGGACAGTGTGCTTTATATGGAAAAAAAAGACAAGTAATTACATCTGCTTATAAAAATAACAAAGTCCCCTAAATTTCAAACTATTTAAAATGCTCTCTGTATGCACCCATGTTGTATTAACACAAAATACTAAAAATAAGATTATTGAAGGATTACATGTACACGTGAATAAATAAATCATACAAGCAAAATTAATTTGAAGGCCTCCTTTCAACAAGAGTCACTCCCTATGAAAAAGGAACCCTCCTGCCCTGTTGGTGGGGATGTAAATTGATACATCCACTATGGAGAACAGTATGCAAGTTCCTTGAAAAACTAGAAATAGAACTACCATATGACCCAGCAATCCCACTACTGGGCATATACCCTGAGAAAACCATAATTCCAAAAGATACATGTACCACAATGTTCATTGCAGCACTATTTACAATAGCCAAGACACGGAAGCAACCTAAGTGTCCATCGACAGATGAATGGATAAAGAAGATGTGGTACATATACACAATGGAATATTACTCAGCCATAAAAAGGAATGAAATTGAGTTATTTGTAATGAGGTGGATGGACCCAGAGTCTGTCATAGAGTGAAGTAAGTCAGAAAGAGAAAAACAAATACCGGATGCTAAGACACATATATGGAATCTAAAAAAACGGTACTGATGAACACAGGTGGCAGGGCAGGAATAAAGATGCAGACATAGAGAACTGACTTGAGGACACAGTGGGGAAAGGGTAAGCTGGGACGAAGTAAGAGAGTAGCACTGACATATATACACTACCCAATGTAAAATAAATAGCTAGTGAGAAGCAGCCATATAGTACAGGGAGATCAGCTCAGTGCTTTGTGACCACCTAGACAGGTGGGAAAGGGAGGGTGGGAGGAAGGCTCAAGAGAGAGGGGATATAGTGATATATGTATGCATATAGCTGATTCACTTTGTTGTACAGCAGAAACTAACACAACATTGTAAAGCAATTATACTCCAATAAAGATATAAAAAAAAAGAAAAAGAATCAC